>NW_027590152.1:600000-900000 GCF_964213995.1 Mustelus asterias
CCTCCGTCCGGTACGGCGGAGACAGCACTCTGAGTATAGAGTCCTCCGGCCAGTAGGGCGGAGACAGCACTTGGAATATAGAGTCCTCCGTCCGGTCGGGCGGAGACAGCACTCGAACTGTAGAGTCCTCCGGCCGGTAGGGCGGAAACAGCAGTCGGAGTATAGAGTCCTCCGGCCGGTAGGGCGGAGACAGCACTCGGACAATAGAGTCCTCCGGCCGGTAGGGTGGAGACAGCACTCTGAGTATAGAGTTCTCCGGCCAGCAGGGCGGAGACAGCACTCAGAGTATAGAATCCTCCGGCCGGTAGGGCGGAGACAGCACTCGGAGTATAGAGTCCTCCGGCCGATAGGACGGAGACAGCACTCGGACAATAGAGTCCTCCGGCCGGTAGGGCGGAGACAGCACTCGGACAATAGAGTCCTCCGGCTGGTAGGGCGGAGACAGCACTCGGACAATAGAGTCCTCCGGCCGGTAGGGCGGAGACAGCACTCGGAGTATAGAGTCCTCCGGCCGATAGGGCGGAGACAGCACTCGGAGAATAGAGTCCTCCGGCCGGTAGGGCGGAGACAGCACTCGGACAATACAGTCCTCCGGCCGGTAGGGCCGTGACAGCACTCGGACAATAGAGTCCTCCGGCCGGTAGGGCGGAGACAGCACTCGGAGTATAGAGTCCTCCGGCCAGAGAGAGCACTCGGACAATAGAGTCCTCCGGCTGGTAGGGCGGAGACAGCACTCGGAGTATAGAGTCCTCCGGCCAGAGAGAGCACTCGGACAATAGAGTCCTCCGGCAGATAGGGAGGAGACAGCACTCGGAATATAGAGTCCTCCGGCCAGTTGGGCGGAGACAGCACTCAGAGTATAGTGTCCTCCGGCCGGTAGGGCGGAGACAGCACTCAGAGTATAGAGTCCTCTGGCCGGTAGGGCAGAGACAGCACTCGGAAAATAGAGTCCTCTCACCGGTAGGGCGGAGACAGCACTCTTACAATAGAGTCCTCCGGCCGGTAGGGCGGAGACAGCACTCGGACTATAGAGTTCTCCGGCCGGTAGGGCAGAGACAGCACTCGGACAATAGAGTCCTCTCACCGGTTGGGCGGAGACAGCTTTCAGAGTATAGAGTCCTCTGTCCGGTAGGCGGAGACTGCACTCGGAGTACAGAGTCCACCGGCCAATGGGACAGAGACAGCACTGTGAGCATAGAGTCCTCCGGCCAGTAGGGCGGGGACAGCACTCGGAGTATAGAGTCCTCCGGCTGGTAGGGCGGAGACAGCACTCAGAGTATAGAGTCCACCGTCCGGTGGGCGGAGAGAGCACTCGGAGTATAGAGTCCTCCGGCCGGTAGGGCGGAGACAGCACTCGGAGAATAGAGTCCTCCGGCCGGTAGGGCGGAGACAGCACTTGGAGTATGGAGTCCTCCGGCCGGTAGGGCGGAGACAGCACTTGGAGTATAGAGTCCACCGGCCGGTAGGACGGAGACAGCACTCAGGCAATAGAGTCCTCCGGCCGCTACGGCAGAGACAGCACTCGGAGAATAGAGTCCTCTGGCCGGTAGGGCGGAGACAGCAATCAGACAATAGGGTCCTCCGGCCGGTAGGGTGGAGACAGCACTCGGAGAATAGAGTCCTCCGGCCCGTAAGGCGGAGACAGCACTCGGACAATAGAGTCCTCCGGCCTGTAAGGCGGAGACAGCACTCGGACTATAGAGTCCTCCGGCCAGTAGGGCGGAGACAGCATTCTGAGTATAGAGTCCACCGGCCAGTAGGGCGGAGACAGCACTCGGAGTACAGAGTCCTCCGGCCAGTAGGGCGGAGACAGCACTGGGAATATAGAGTCCTCCGGCCAATAGGGCGGAGACAGCACTCGGACAATAGAGTCCTCCGTCTGGTAGGGCAGAGACAGCACTCGGAGTATAGAGTCCTCCGGCCGGTAGGGCGGAGACAGCACTCAGAGTATAGAGTCCTCCGTCCGGTGGGCGGAGAGAGCACTCGGAGTACAGAGTCCACCGGCCGGTAGGGCGGAGACAGCACTCGGAGAATAGAGTCCTCCGGCCGGTAGGGCGGAGACAGCACTCGGAGTATAGAGTCCTCCGTCCGGTAGGGCGGAGACAGCACTCGGAGAATAGAGTCCTCCGGCAAGTAGGGCGGAGACAGCACTCGGAGTATAGAGTCCTCCGTCCGGTAGGGCGGAGACAGCACTCGGAATATAGAATCCTCCGTCCGGTACGGCGGAGACAGCACTCCGAGTATAGAGTCCTCCAGCCAGTAGGGCGGAGACAGCACTCGGAGTATAGAGTCCTCCGTCCGGTACGGCGGAGACAGCACTCTGAGTATAGAGTCCTCCGGCCAGTAGGGCGGAGACAGCACTGGGAATATAGAGTCCTCCGGCCAATAGGGCGGAGACAGCACTCGGACAATAGAGTCCTCCGTCTGGTAGGGCAGAGACAGCACTCGGAGTATAGAGTCCTCCGGCCGGTAGGGCGGAGACAGCACTCAGAGTATAGAGTCCTCCGTCCGGTGGGCGGAGAGAGCACTCGGAGTACAGAGTCCACCGGCCGGTAGGGCGGAGACAGCACTCGGAGAATAGAGTCCTCCGGCCGGTAGGGCGGAGACAGCACTCGGAGTATAGAGTCCTCCGTCCGGTAGGGCGGAGACGGCACTCGGAAGATAGAGTCTTCCGTCCGGTAGGCGGAGACTGCACTCGGAGTACAGATTCCACCGGCCAGTGGGGCAGAGACTGCACTCGGAGTATAGAGTCCTCCGGCCAGTAGGGCGGAGACAGCACTCGGAGTATAGAGTCGTCCGGCTGGTAGGGCGGAGACAGCACTCGGAAAATAGAGTCCTCTCACCGGTAGGGCCGTGACAGCACTCGGACAATAGAGTCCTCCGGCCGGTAGGGCGGAGACAGCACTCGGAGTATTGAGTCCTCCGGCCAGAGAGAGCACTCGGACAATAGAGTCCTCCGGCAGATAGGGCGGAGACAGCACTCGGAATATAGAGTCCTCCGGCCAGTAGGGCGGAGACAGCACTCGGACAATAGAATCCTCCGGCTGTTAGGGCGGAGACAGCACTCAGAGTATAGTGTCCTCCGGCCGGTAGGGCGGAGACAGCACTCAGAGTATAGAGTCCTCTGGCCGGTAGGGCAGAGACAGCACTTGGAAAATAGAGTCCTCTCACCGGTAGGGCGGAGACAGCACTCGGACAATAGAGTCCTCCGGCCGGTAGGGCGGAGACAGCACTCGGACTATAGAGTTCTCCGGACGGTAGGGCGGAGGCAGCACTCGGACAATAGAGTCCTCTCACCGGTTGGGCGGAGACAGCTTTCAGAGTATAGAGTCCTCTGTCCGGTAGGCGGAGACTGCACTCGGAGTACAGAGTCCACCGGCCAATGGGACAGAGACAGCACTGTGAGTATAGAGTCCTCCGGCCAGTAGGGCGGGGACAGCACTCGGAGTATAGAGTCCTCCGGCTGGTAGGGCGGAGACAGCACTCAGAGTATAGAGTCCACCGTCCGGTGGGCGGAGAGAGCACTCGGAGTATAGAGTCCTCCGGCCGGTATGGCGGAGACAGCACTCGGAGAATAGAGTCCTCCGGCCGGTAGGGCGGAGACAGCACTTGGAGTATGGAGTCCTCCGGCCGGTAGGGCGGAGACAGCACTTGGAGTATAGAGTCCACCGGCCGGTAGGACGGAGACAGCACTCAGGCAATAGAGTCCTCCGGCCGCTACGGCAGAGACAGCACTCGGAGAATAGAGTCCTCCGGCCAATAGGGCGGAGACAGCACTCGGACAATAGAGTCCTCGTCTGGTAGGGCAGAGACAGCACTCGGAGTATAGAGTCCTCCGTCCGGTAGGGCGGAGACAGCACTCAGAGTATAGAGTCCTCCGTCCGGTGGGCGGAGAGAGCACTCGGAGTACAGAGTCCACCGGCCGGTAGGTCGGAGACAGCACTCGGAGAATAGAGTCCTCCGGCCGGTAGGGCGGAGACAGCACTCGGAGTATAGAGTCCTCCGTCCGGTAGGGCGGAGACAGCACTCGGAGAATAGAGTCCTCCGGCAAGTAGGGCGGAGACAGCACTCGGAGTATAGAGTCCTCCGTCCGGTAGGGCGGAGACAGCACTCGGAATATAGAATCCTCCGTCCGGTACGGCGGAGACAGCACTCTGAGTATAGAGTCCTCCGGCCAGTAGTGCGGAGACAGCACTCAGAGTGTAGAGTCCTCCGTCCGGTACGGCGGAGACAGCACTCTGAGTATAGAGTCCTCCGGCCAGTAGGGCGGAGACAGCACTCGGAATATAGAGTCCTCCGTCCGGTAGGGCGGAGACAGCACTCGAACTGTAGAGTCCTCCGGCCGGTAGGGCGGAAACAGCAGTCGGAGTATAGAGTCCTCCGGCCGGTAGGGCCGAGACAGCACTCGGACAATAGAGTCCTCCGGCCGGTAGGGTGGAGACAGCACTCTGAGTATAGAGTTCTCCGGCCAGTAGGGCGGAGACAGCACTCAGAGTATAGAATCCTCCGGCCGGTAGGGCGGAGACAGCACTCGGAGTATAGAGTCCTCCGGCCGATAGGACGGAGACAGCACTCGGACAATAGAGTCCTCCGGCCGGTAGGGCGGAGACAGCACTCGGACAATAGAGTCCTCCGGCTGGTAGGGCGGAGACAGCACTCGGACAATAGAGTCCTCCGGCCGGTAGGGCGGAGACAGCACTCGGAGTATAGAGTCCTCCGGCCGATAGGGCGGAGACAGCACTCGGAGAATAGAGTCCTCCGGCCGGTAGGGCGGAGACAGCACTCGGACAATACAGTCCTCCGGCCGGTAGGGCCGTGACAGCACTCGGACAATAGAGTCCTCCGGCCGGTAGGGCGGAGACAGCACTCGGAGTATAGAGTCCTCCGGCCAGAGAGAGCACTCGGACAATAGAGTCCTCCGGCTGGTAGGGCGGAGACAGCACTCGGAGTATAGAGTCCTCCGGCCAGAGAGAGCACTCGGACAATAGAGTCCTCCGGCAGATAGGGAGGAGACAGCACTCGGAATATAGAGTCCTCCGGCCAGTTGGGCGGAGACAGCACTCAGAGTATAGTGTCCTCCGGCCGGTAGGGCGGAGACAGCACTCAGAGTATAGAGTCCTCTGGCCGGTAGGGCAGAGACAGCACTCGAAAAATAGAGTCCTCTCACCGGTAGGGCGGAGACAGCACTCGGACAATAGAGTCCTCCGGCCGGTAGGGCGGAGACAGCACTCGGACTATAGAGTTCTCCGGCCGGTAGGGCAGAGACAGCACTTGGAGTATAGAGTCCACCGGCCGGTAGGACGGAGACAGCACTCAGGCAATAGAGTCCTCCGGCCGCTACGGCAGAGACAGCACTCGGAGAATAGAGTCCACTGGCCGGTAGGGCGGAGACAGCAATCAGACAATAGGGTCCTCCGGCCGGTAGGGTGGAGACAGCACTCGGAGAATAGAGTCCTCCGGCCCGTAAGGCGGAGACAGCAGTCGGACAATAGAGTCCTCCGGCCTGTAAGGCGGAGACAGCACTCGGACTATAGAGTCCTCCGGCCAGTAGGGCGGAGACAGCATTCTGAGTATAGAGTCCACCGGCCAGTAGGGCGGAGACAGCACTCGGAGTACAGAGTCCTCCGGCCAGTAGGGCGGAGACAGCACTGGGAATATAGAGTCCTCCGGCCAATAGGGCGGAGACAGCACTCGGACAATAGAGTCCTCCGTCTGGTAGGGCAGAGACAGCACTCGGAGTATAGAGTCCTCCGGCCGGTAGGGCGGAGACAGCACTCGGACAATACAGTCCTCCGGCCGGTAGGGCCGTGACAGCACTCGGACAATAGAGTCCTCCGGCCGGTAGGGCGGAGACAGCACTCGGAGTATAGAGTCCTCCGGCCAGAGAGAGCACTCGGACAATAGAGTCCTCCGGCTGGTAGGGCGGAGACAGCACTCGGAGTATAGAGTCCTCCGGCCAGAGAGAGCACTCGGACAATAGAGTCCTCCGGCAGATAGGGAGGAGACAGCACTCGGAATATAGAGTCCTCCGGCCAGTTGGGCGGAGACAGCACTCAGAGTATAGTGTCCTCCGGCCGGTAGGGCGGAGACAGCACTCAGAGTATAGAGTCCTCTGGCCGGTAGGGCAGAGACAGCACTCGAAAAATAGAGTCCTCTCACCGGTAGGGCGGAGACAGCACTCGGACAATAGAGTCCTCCGGCCGGTAGGGCGGAGACAGCACTCGGACTATAGAGTTCTCCGGCCGGTAGGGCAGAGACAGCACTCGGACAATAGAGTCCTCTCACCGGTTGGGCAGAGACAGCTTTCAGAGTATAGAGTCCTCTGTCCGGTAGGCGGAGACTGCACTCGGAGTACAGAGTCCACCGGCCAATGGGACAGAGACAGCACTGTGAGCATAGTGTCCTCCGGCCAGTAGGGCGGGGACAGCACTCGGAGTATAGAGTCCTCCGGCTGGTAGGGCGGAGACAGCACTCAGAGTATAGAGTCCACCGTCCGGTGGGCGGAGAGAGCACTCGGAGTATAGAGTCCTCCGGCCGGTAGGGCGGAGACAGCACTCGGAGAATAGAGTCCTCCGGCCGGTAGGGCGGAGACAGCACTTGGAGTATGGAGTCCTCCGGCCGGTAGGGCGGAGACAGCACTTGGAGTATAGAGTCCACCGGCCGGTAGGACGGAGACAGCACTCAGGCAATAGAGTCCTCCGGCCGCTACGGCAGAGACAGCACTCGGAGAATAGAGTCCTCTGGCCGGTAGGGCGGAGACAGCAATCAGACAATAGGGTCCTCCGGCCGGTAGGGTGGAGACAGCACTCGGAGAATAGAGTCCTCCGGCCCGTAAGGCGGAGACAGCACTCGGACAATAGAGTCCTCCGGCCTGTAAGGCGGAGACAGCACTCGGACTATAGAGTCCTCCGGCCAGTAGGGCGGAGACAGCATTCTGAGTATAGAGTCCACCGGCCAGTAGGGCGGAGACAGCACTCGGAGTACAGAGTCCTCCGGCCAGTAGGGCGGAGACAGCACTGGGAATATAGAGTCCTCCGGCCAATAGGGCGGAGACAGCACTCGGACAATAGAGTCCTCCGTCTGGTAGGGCAGAGACAGCACTCGGAGTATAGAGTCCTCCGGCCGGTAGGGCGGAGACAGCACTCAGAGTATAGAGTCCTCCGTCCGGTGGGCGGAGAGAGCACTCGGAGTACAGAGTCCACCGGCCGGTAGGGCGGAGACAGCACTCGGAGAGTAGAGTCCTCCGGCCAGCAGGGCGGAGACAGCACTCGGAATATAGAATCCTCCGTCCGGTACGGCGGAGACAGCACTCCGAGTATAGAGTCCTCCAGCCAGTAGGGCGGAGACAGCACTCGGAGTATAGAGTCCTCCGTCCGGTACGGCGGAGACAGCACTCTGAGTATAGAGTCCTCCGGCCAGTAGGGCGGAGACAGCACTCGGAATATAGAGTCCTCCGTCCGGTCGGGCGGAGACAGCACTCGAACTGTAGAGTCCTCCGGCCGGTAGGGCGGAAACAGCAGTCGGAGTATAGAGTCCTCCGGCCGGTAGGGCGGAGACAGCACTCGGACAATAGAGTCCTCCGGCCGGTAGGGTGGAGACAGCAGTCTGAGTATAGAGTTCTCCGGCCAGCAGGGCGGAGACAGCACTCAGAGTATAGAATCCTCCGGCCGGTAGGGCGGAGACAGCACTCGGAGTATAGAGTCCTCCGGCCGATAGGACGGAGACAGCACTCGGACAATAGAGTCCTCCGGCCGGTAGGGCGGAGACAGCACTCGGACAATAGAGTCCTCCGGCTGGTAGGGCGGAGACAGCACTCGGACAATAGAGTCCTCCGGCCGGTAGGGCGGAGACAGCACTCGGAGTATAGAGTCCTCCGGCCGATAGGGCGGAGACAGCACTCGGAGAATAGAGTCCTCCGGCCGGTAGGGCGGAGACAGCACTCGGACAATACAGTCCTCCGGCCGGTAGGGCCGTGACAGCACTCGGACAATAGAGTCCTCCGGCCGGTAGGGCGGAGACAGCACTCGGAGTATAGAGTCCTCCGGCCAGAGAGAGCACTCGGACAATAGAGTCCTCCGGCTGGTAGGGCGGAGACAGCACTCGGAGTATAGAGTCCTCCGGCCAGAGAGAACACTCGGACAATAGAGTCCTCCGGCAGATAGGGAGGAGACAGCACTCGGAATATAGAGTCCTCCGGCCAGTTGGGCGGAGGCAGCACTCGGACAATAGAATCCTCCGGCCGGGAGGGCGGAGACAGCACTCAGAGTATAGAGTCCTCTGGCCGGTAGGGCGGAGACAGCACTCGGAAAATAGAGTCCTCTCACCGGTAGGGCGGAGACAGCACTCGGACAATAGAGTCCTCCGGCCGGTAGGGCGGAGACAGCACTCGGACAATAGAGTCCTCCGGCCGGTAGGGCGGAGACAGCACTTGGACTATAGAGTTCTCCGGCCGGTAGGGCGGAGACAGCACTCGGACAATAGAGTCCTCTCACCGGTTGGGCGGAGACAGCTTTCAGAGTATAGAGTCCTCCGTCCGGTAGGCGGAGACTGCACTCGGAGTACAGATTCCACCGGCCAGTGGGGCAGAGACAGCACTCGGAGTATAGAGTCCTCCGGCCAGTAGGGCGGAGACAGCACTCGGAGTATAGAGTCCTCCGGCTGGTAGGGCGGAGACAGCACTCAGAATATAGAATCCTCCGTCCAGTGGGCGGAGAGAGCACTCGGACTACAGAGTCCACCGGCCGGTAGGGCGGAGACAGCACTCGGAGAATAGAGTCCTCCGGCCAGTAGGACGGAGACAGCACTCGGAGTATAGAGTCCTCCGTCCGGTAGGGCGGAGACGGCACTCGGAATATAGAGTCTTCCGTCCGGTACGGCGGAGACAGCACTCTGAGTATAGAGTCCTCCGGCCAGTAGGGTGGAGGCAGCACACGAAATATAGAGTCCTCCGGCCGGTAGGGCGCAAACAGCAGTCGGAGTATAGAGTCCTCCGGCCGGTAGGGCGGAGACAGCAGTCAGACAATAGAGTCCTCCGGCCGGTAGGTCGAAGACTGCACTCGGAGTATAGAGTCCTCTGGCCGGTAGGGCGGGACAGCACTCGGACTATAGAGCCCTCCGGCCAGAGACAGCACTCGGACAATAGAGTCCTCCGGCCGGTAGGGCGGAGACAGCACTCGGACTATAGAATCCTCCGGCCGGTCGGGCGGTGACAGCACTCGGACAATAGAGTCCTCCGGCCGGTAAGGCGGAGACAGCACTCGGAGTATAGAGTCCTCCGGCCAGTAGGGCGGAGACAGGTTTCAGAGTATAGAGTCCTCCGGCCGGTAGGGCGGAGACAGGTTTCAGAGCATAGAGTCCTCCGGCCGGTAAGGCGGAGACAGCACTCGGAGTATAGAGTCCTCCGGCCAGAGAGAGCACTCGGACAATAGAGTCCTCCGGCCGGTAGGGCGGAGACAGCACTCGGAGAATAGAGTCCTCTCACCGGTAGGGCCGTGACAGCACTCGGACAATAGAGTCCTCCAGCCGGTAGGGCGGAGACAGCACTCAGAGTATAGAGTCCTCTGGCCGGTAGGGCGGAGACAGCACTCGGAAAATAGAGTCCTCTCACCGGTAGGGTGGAGACAGCACTTGGACAATAGAGTCCACTCACCGGTAGGGCGGAGACAGCACTCGGACAGTAGAGTCCTCTCACCGGTTGGGCGGAGACAGCACTCGGACAATAGAGTCCTCCAGCCGGTAGGACGGAGACAGCACTCAGAGTATAGAGTCCTCCAGCCGGTAGGGCGGAGACAGCACTCGGAAAATAGAGTCCTCTCACCGGTAGGGCTGTGACAGCACTCGGACAATAGAGTCCTCTGGCCGGTAGGGCGGAGACAGCACTCGGAGTATTGAGTCCTCCGGCCAGAGAGAGCACTCGGACAATAGAGTCCTCCGGCAGATAGGGCGGAGACAGCACTCGGAATATAGAGTCCTCCGGCCAGTAGGGCGGAGACAGCACTCGGACAATAGAATCCTCCGGCTGTTAGGGCGGAACAGCACTCAGAGTATAGTGTCCTCCGGCCGGTAGGGCGGAGACAGCACTCAGAGTATAGAGTCCTCTGGCCGGTAGGGCAGAGACAGCACTCGGAAAATAGAGTCCTCTCACCGGTACGGCGGAGACAGCACTCGGACAATAGAGTCCTCCGGCCGGTAGGGCGGAGACAGCACTCGGACTATAGAGTTCTCCGGCCGGTAGGGCAGAGACAGCACTCGGACAATAGAGTCCTCTCACCGGTTGGGCGGAGACAGCTTTCAGAGTATAGAGTCCTCTGTCCGGTAGGCGGAGACTGCACTCGGAGTACAGAGTCCACCGGCCAATGGGACAGAGACAGCACTGTGAGTATAGAGTCCTCCGGCCAGTAGGGCGGGGACAGCACTCGGAGTATAGAGTCCTCCGGCTGGTAGGGCGGAGACAGCACTCAGAGTATAGAGTCCATCGTCCGGTGGGCGGAGAGAGCACTCGGAGTATAGAGTCCTCCGGCCGGTAGGGCAGAGACAGCACTCGGAGAATAGAGTCCTCCGGCCGGTAGGGCGGAGACAGCACTTGGAATATGGAGTCCTCCGGCCGGTAGGGCGGAGACAGCACTTGGAGTATAGAGTCCACCGGCCGGTAGGACGGAGACAGCACTCAGGCAATAGAGTCCTCCGGCCGCTACGGCAGAGACAGCACTCGGAGAATAGAGTCCTCCGGCCCGTAAGGCGGAGACAGCACTCGGACTACTGAGTCCTCCGGCCGGGAGGGCGGAGACAGCACTCGGAGTATAGAGTCCTCTGGCCGGTAGGGCGGAGACAGCAATCAGACAATAGGGTCCTCCGGCCGGTAGGGCGGAGACAGCACTCGGAGAATAGAGTCCTCCGGCCCATAAGGCAGAGACAGCACTCGGACAATAGAGTCCTCCGGCTTGTAAGGCGGAGACAGCACTCAGACTATAGAGTCCTCCGGCCAGTAGGGCGGAGACAGCACTGGGAATATAGAGTCCTCCGGCCAATAGGGCGGAGACAGCACTCGGACAATAGAGTCCTCCGTCTGGTAGGGCGGAGACAGCACTCAGAGTATAGAGTCCTCCGTCCGGTGGGCGGAGAGAGCACTCGGAGTACAGAGTCCACCGGCCGGTAGGGCGGAGACAGCACTCGGAGAATAGAGTCCTCCGGCCGGTAGGGCGGAGACAGCACTCGGAGTATAGAGTCCTCCGTCCGGTAGGGCGGAGACAGCACTCGGAATATAGAGTCTTCCGTCCGGTAGGCGGAGACTGCACTCGGAGTACAGATTCCACCGGCCAGTGGGGCAGAGACAGCACTCGGAGTATAGAGTCCTCCGGCCAGTAGGGCGGAGACAGCACTCGGAGTATAGAGTCCTCCGGCTGGTAGGGCGGAGACAGCACTCGGAGTATAGAGTCCTCCGTCCGGTAGGGCGGAGACAGCACTCGAACTGTAGAGTCCTCCGGCCGGCAGGGCGGAAACAGCAGTCGGAGTATAGAGTCCTCCGGCCGGTAGGGCAGAGACAGCAGTCGGACAATAGAGTCCTCCGGCCGGTAGGGTGGAGACAGCACTCTGAGTATAGAGTCCTCCGGCCAGTAGGGCGGAGACAGCACTCAGAGTATAGAATCTTCCAGCCGGTAGGGCGGAGACAGCACTCGGAGTATAGAGTCCTCCGGCCGATAGGACGGAGACAGCACTCGGACAATAGAGTCCTCCGGCTGGTAGGGCGGAGACAGCACTCGGACAATAGAGTCCTCCGGCCGGTAGGGCGGAGACAGCACTCGGAGTATAGAGTCCTCCGGCCGATAGGGCGGAGACAGCACTCGGAGAATAGAGTCCTCCGGCCGGTAGGGCGGAGACAGCACTCGGACAATACAGTGCTCTGGCCGGTAGGGCCGTGACAGCACTCGGACAATAGAGTCCTCCGGCCGGTAGGGCGGAGACAGCACTCGGAGTATAGAGTCCTCCGGCCAGAGAGAGCACTCGGACAATAGAGTCCTATGGCTGGTAGGGCGGAGACAGCACTCGGAGTATAGAGTCCTCCGGCCAGAGAGAGCACTCGGACAATAGAGTCCTCCGGCCGGTAGGGCGGAGACAGCACTCGGAGTATAGAGTCCTCCGGCCGATAGGGCGGAGACAGCACTCAGAGTATAGAGTCCTCTGGCAGGTAGGGCGGAGACAGCACTCGGAAAATAGAGTCCTCTCACCTGTAGGGCGGAGACAGCACTCGGACAATAGAGTCCTCCGGCCGGTAGGGCGGAGACAGCACTCAGAGTATAGAGTCCTCTGGCCGGTAGGGCGGAGACAGCACTCGGAAAATAGAGTCCTCTCACCGGTAGGGCCGTGACAGCACTCGGACAATAGAGTCCTCCGGCCGGTAGGGCGGAGACAGCACTCGGAGTTTTGAGTCCTCCGGCCAGAGAGAGCACTCGGACAATAGAGTCCTCCGGCAAGTAGGGCGGAGACAGCACTCGGACAATAGAATCCTCCGGCTTTTAGGGCGGAGACAGCACTCAGAGTATAGTGTCCTCCGGCCGTTAGGGCGGAGACAGCACTCAGAGTATAGAGTCCTCTGGCCGGTAGGGCAGAGACAGCACTCGGAAAATAGAGTCCTCTCACCGGTAGGGCGGAGACAGCACTCGGCCCATAGAGTCCTCCGGCCGGTAGGGCGGAGACAGCACTCGGACTATAGAGTTCTCCGGCCGGTAGGGCAGAGACAGCACTCGGACAATAGAGTCCGCTCACAGGTTGGGCGGAGAAAGCTTTCAGAGTATAGAGTCCTCTGTCCGGTAGGCGGAGACTGCACTCGGAGTACAGAGTCCACCGGCCAATGGGACAGAGAGAGCACTGTGAGTATAGAGTCCTCCGGCCAGTAGGGCGGGGACAGCACTCGGAGTATAGAGTCCTCCGGCTGGTAGGGCGGAGACAGCACTCAGAGTATAGAGTCCACCGTCCGGTGGGCGGAGAGAGCACTCGGAGTATAGAGTCCTCCGGCCGGTAGGGCGGAGACAGCACTCGGAGAATAGAGTCCTCCGGCCGGTAGGGCGGAGACAGCACTTGGAGTATGGAGTCCTCCGGCCGGTAGGGCGGAGACAGCACTAGGAGTATAGAGTCCACCGGCCGGTAGGACGGAGACAGCACTCAGGCAATAGAGTCCTCCGGCCGCTACGACAGAGACAGCACTCGGAGAATAGAGTCCTCTGGCCGGTAGGGCGGAGACAGCAATCAGACAATAGGGTCCTCCGGCCGGTAGGGTGGAGACAGCACTCGGAGAATAGAGTCCTCCGGCCCGTAAGGCGGAGACAGCACTCGGACAATAGAGTCCTCCGGCCTGTAAGGCGGAGACAGCGCTCGGACTATAGAGTCCTCCGGCCAGTAGGGCGGAGACAGCATTCTGAGTATAGAGTCCACCGGCCAGTAGGGCGGAGACAGCACTCGGAGTACAGAGTCCTCCGGCCAGTAGGGCGGAGACAGCACTGGGAATATAGAGTCCTCCGGCCAATAGGGCGGAGACAGCACTCGGACAAAAGAGTCCTCCGTCTGGTAGGGCAGAGACAGCACTCGGAGTATAGAGTCCTCCGGCCGGTAGGGCGGAGACAGCCCTCGGAGTATAGAGTCCTCCGTCCGGTATGGCGGAGACAGCACTCGGAATATAGAATCCTCCGTCCGGTACGGCGGAGACAGCACTCTGGGTATAGAGTCCTCCGGCCAGTAGGGCGGAGACAGCACTCGGAGTATAGAGTCCTCCGTCCGGTACGGCGGAGACAGCACTCTGAGTATAGAGTCCTCCGGCCAGTAGGGCGGAGACAGCACTCGGAATATAGAGTCCTCCGTCCGGTAGGGCTGAGACAGCACTCGAACTGTAGAGTCCTCCGGCCGGTAGGGCGGAAACAGCAGTCGGAGTATAGAGTCCTCCGGCCGGTAGGGCGGAGACAGCACTCGGACAATAGAGTCCTCCGGCCGGTAGGGTGGAGACAGCACTCTGAGTATAGAGTTCTCCGGCCAGTAGGGCGGAGACAGCACTCAGAGTATAGAATCCTCCGGCCGGTAGGGCGGAGACAGCACTCGGAGTATAGAGTCCTCCGGCCGATAGGACGGAGACAGCACTCGGACAATAGAGTCCTCCGGCCGGTAGGGCGGAGACAGCACTCGGACAATAGAGTCCTCCGGCTGGTAGGGCGGAGACAGCACTCGGACAATAGAGTCCTCCGGCCGGTAGGGCGGAGACAGCACTCGGAGTATAGAGTCCTCCGGCCGATAGGGCGGAGACAGCACTCGGAGAATAGAGTCCTCCGGCCGGTAGGGCGGAGACAGCACTCGGACAATACAGTCCTCCTTCCGGTAGGGCCGTGACAGCACTCGGACAATAGAGTCCTCCGGCCGGTAGGGCGGAGACAGCACTCGGAGTATAGAGTCCTCCGGCCAGAGAGAGCACTCGGACAAAAGAGTCCTCCGGCTGGTAGGGCGGAGACAGCACTCGGAGTATAGAGTCCTCCGGCCAGAGAGAGCACTCGGACAATAGAGTCCTCCGGCAGATAGGGAGGAGATAGCACTCGGAATATAGAGTCCTCCGGCCAGTTGGGCGGAGGCAGCACTCGGACAATAGAATCCTCTGGCCGGTAGGGCGGAGACAGCACTCGGAAAATAGAGTCCTCTCACCGGTAGGGCGGAGAGAGCACTCAGAGTATAGAGTCCTCTGGCAGGTAGGGCGGAGACAGCACTCGGAAAATAGAGTCCTCTCACCTGTAGGGCGGAGACAGCACTCGGACAATAGAGTCCTCCGGCCGGTAGGGCGGAGACCGCACTCGGAGAATAGAGTCCTCTCACCGGTAGGGCCGTGACAGCACTCGGACAATAGAGTCCTCCAGCCGGTAGGGCGGAGACAGCACTCGGAGTATAGAGTCCTCCGGCCGATAGGACGGAGACAGCACTCGGACAATAGAGTCCTCCGGCTGGTAGGGCGGAGACAGCACTCGGACAATAGAGTCCTCCGGCCGGTAGGGCGGAGACAGCACTCGGAGTATAGAGTCCTCCGGCCGATAGGGCGGAGACAGCACTCGGAGAATAGAGTCCTCCGGCCGGTAGGGCGGAGACAGCACTCGGACAATACAGTGCTCTGGCCGGTAGGGCCGTGACAGCACTCGGACAATAGAGTCCTCCGGCCGGTAGGGCGGAGACAGCACTCGGAGTATAGAGTCCTCCGGCCAGAGAGAGCACTCGGACAATAGAGTCCTATGGCTGGTAGGGCGGAGACAGCACTCGGAGTATAGAGTCCTCCGGCCAGAGAGAGCACTCGGACAATAGAGTCCTCCGGCCGGTAGGGCGGAGACAGCACTCGGAGTATAGAGTCCTCCGGCCGATAGGGCGGAGACAGCACTCAGAGTATAGAGTCCTCTGGCAGGTAGGGCGGAGACAGCACTCGGAAAATAGAGTCCTCTCACCTGTAGGGCGGAGACAGCACTCGGACAATAGAGTCCTCCGGCCGGTAGGGCGGAGACAGCACTCAGAGTATAGAGTCCTCTGGCCGGTAGGGCGGAGACAGCACTCGGAAAATAGAGTCCTCTCACCGGTAGGGCCGTGACAGCACTCGGACAATAGAGTCCTCCGGCCGGTAGGGCGGAGACAGCACTCGGAGTTTTGAGTCCTCCGGCCAGAGAGAGCACTCGGACAATAGAGTCCTCCGGCAAGTAGGGCGGAGACAGCACTCGGACAATAGAATCCTCCGGCTTTTAGGGCGGAGACAGCACTCAGAGTATAGTGTCCTCCGGCCGTTAGGGCGGAGACAGCACTCAGAGTATAGAGTCCTCTGGCCGGTAGGGCAGAGACAGCACTCGGAAAATAGAGTCCTCTCACCGGTAGGGCGGAGACAGCACTCGGCCCATAGAGTCCTCCGGCCGGTAGGGCGGAGACAGCACTCGGACTATAGAGTTCTCCGGCCGGTAGGGCAGAGACAGCACTCGGACAATAGAGTCCGCTCACAGGTTGGGCGGAGAAAGCTTTCAGAGTATAGAGTCCTCTGTCCGGTAGGCGGAGACTGCACTCGGAGTACAGAGTCCACCGGCCAATGGGACAGAGAGAGCACTGTGAGTATAGAGTCCTCCGGCCAGTAGGGCGGGGACAGCACTCGGAGTATAGAGTCCTCCGGCTGGTAGGGCGGAGACAGCACTCAGAGTATAGAGTCCACCGTCCGGTGGGCGGAGAGAGCACTCGGAGTATAGAGTCCTCCGGCCGGTAGGGCGGAGACAGCACTCGGAGAATAGAGTCCTCCGGCCGGTAGGGCGGAGACAGCACTTGGAGTATGGAGTCCTCCGGCCGGTAGGGCGGAGACAGCACTAGGAGTATAGAGTCCACCGGCCGGTAGGACGGAGACAGCACTCAGGCAATAGAGTCCTCCGGCCGCTACGACAGAGACAGCACTCGGAGAATAGAGTCCTCTGGCCGGTAGGGCGGAGACAGCAATCAGACAATAGGGTCCTCCGGCCGGTAGGGTGGAGACAGCACTCGGAGAATAGAGTCCTCCGGCCCGTAAGGCGGAGACAGCACTCGGACAATAGAGTCCTCCGGCCTGTAAGGCGGAGACAGCGCTCGGACTATAGAGTCCTCCGGCCAGTAGGGCGGAGACAGCATTCTGAGTATAGAGTCCACCGGCCAGTAGGGCGGAGACAGCACTCGGAGTACAGAGTCCTCCGGCCAGTAGGGCGGAGACAGCACTGGGAATATAGAGTCCTCCGGCCAATAGGGCGGAGACAGCACTCGGACAAAAGAGTCCTCCGTCTGGTAGGGCAGAGACAGCACTCGGAGTATAGAGTCCTCCGGCCGGTAGGGCGGAGACAGCCCTCGGAGTATAGAGTCCTCCGTCCGGTATGGCGGAGACAGCACTCGGAATATAGAATCCTCCGTCCGGTACGGCGGAGACAGCACTCTGGGTATAGAGTCCTCCGGCCAGTAGGGCGGAGACAGCACTCGGAGTATAGAGTCCTCCGTCCGGTACGGCGGAGACAGCACTCTGAGTATAGAGTCCTCCGGCCAGTAGGGCGGAGACAGCACTCGGAATATAGAGTCCTCCGTCCGGTAGGGCTGAGACAGCACTCGAACTGTAGAGTCCTCCGGCCGGTAGGGCGGAAACAGCAGTCGGAGTATAGAGTCCTCCGGCCGGTAGGGCGGAGACAGCACTCGGACAATAGAGTCCTCCGGCCGGTAGGGTGGAGACAGCACTCTGAGTATAGAGTTCTCCGGCCAGTAGGGCGGAGACAGCACTCAGAGTATAGAATCCTCCGGCCGGTAGGGCGGAGACAGCACTCGGAGTATAGAGTCCTCCGGCCGATAGGACGGAGACAGCACTCGGACAATAGAGTCCTCCGGCCGGTAGGGCGGAGACAGCACTCGGACAATAGAGTCCTCCGGCTGGTAGGGCGGAGACAGCACTCGGACAATAGAGTCCTCCGGCCGGTAGGGCGGAGACAGCACTCGGAGTATAGAGTCCTCCGGCCGATAGGGCGGAGACAGCACTCGGAGAATAGAGTCCTCCGGCCGGTAGGGCGGAGACAGCACTCGGACAATACAGTCCTCCTTCCGGTAGGGCCGTGACAGCACTCGGACAATAGAGTCCTCCGGCCGGTAGGGCGGAGACAGCACTCGGAGTATAGAGTCCTCCGGCCAGAGAGAGCACTCGGACAAAAGAGTCCTCCGGCTGGTAGGGCGGAGACAGCACTCGGAGTATAGAGTCCTCCGGCCAGAGAGAGCACTCGGACAATAGAGTCCTCCGGCAGATAGGGAGGAGATAGCACTCGGAATATAGAGTCCTCCGGCCAGTTGGGCGGAGGCAGCACTCGGACAATAGAATCCTCTGGCCGGTAGGGCGGAGACAGCACTCGGAAAATAGAGTCCTCTCACCGGTAGGGTGGAGAGAGCACTCAGAGTATAGAGTCCTCTGGCAGGTAGGGCGGAGACTGCACTCGGAAAATAGAGTCCTCTCACCTGTAGGGCGGAGACAGCACTCGGACAATAGAGTCCTCCGGCCGGTAGGGCGGAGACCGCACTCGGAGAATAGAGTCCTCTCACCGGTAGGGCCGTGACAGCACTCGGACAATAGAGTCCTCCAGCCGGTAGGGCGGAGACAGCACTCAGAGTATAGAGTCCTCTGGCCGGTAGGGCGGAGACAGCACTCGGAAAATAGAGTCCTCTCACCGGTAGGGCCGTGACAGCACTCGGACAATAGAGTCCTCCGGCCGGTAGGGCGGAGACAGCACTCGGAGTTTTGAGTCCTCCGGCCAGAGAGAGCACTCGGACAATAGAGTCCTCCGACAAGTAGGGCGGAGACAGCACTCGGACAATAGAATCCTCCGGCTGTTAGGGCGGAGACAGCACTCAGAGTATAGTGTCCTCCGGCCGTTAGGGCGGAGACAGCACTCAGAGTATAGAGTCCTCTGGCCGGTAGGGCAGAGACAGCACTCGGAAAATAGAGTCCTCTCACCGGTAGGGCGGAGACAGCACTCGGCCCATAGAGTCCTCCGGCCGGTAGGGCGGAGACAGCACTCGGACTATAGAGTTCTCCGGCCGGTAGGGCAGAGACAGCACTCGGACAATAGAGTCCGCTCACAGGTTGGGCGGAGAAAGCTTTCAGAGTATAGAGTCCTCTGTCCGGTAGGCGGAGACTGCACTCGGAGTACAGAGTCCACCGGCCAATGGGACAGAGACAGCACTGTGAGTATAGAGTCCTCCGGCCAGTAGGGCGGGGACAGCACTCGGAGTATAGAGTCCTCCGGCTGGTAGGGCGGAGACAGCACTCAGAGTATAGAGTCCACCGTCCGGTGGGCGGAGAGAGCACTCGGAGTATAGAGTCCTCCGGCCGGTAGGGCGGAGACAGCACTCGGAGAATAGAGTCCTCCGGCCGGTAGGGCGGAGACAGCACTTGGAGTATGGAGTCCTCCGGCCGGTAGGGCGGAGACAGCACTAGGAGTATAGAGTCCACCGGCTGGTAGGACGGAGACAGCACTCAGGCAATAGAGTCCTCCGGCCGCTACGGCAGAGACAGCACTCAGAGAATAGAGTCCTCTGGCCGGTAGGGCGGAGACAGCAATCAGACAATAGGGTCCTCCGGCCGGTAGGGTGGAGACAGCACTCGGAGAATAGAGTCCTCCGGCCCGTAAGGCGGAGACAGCACTCGGACAATAGAGTCCTCCGGCCTGTAAGGCGGAGACAGCGCTCGGACTATAGAGTCCTCCGGCCAGTAGGGCGGAGACAGCATTCTGAGTATAGAGTCCACCGGCCAGTAGGGCGGAGACAGCACTCGGAGTACAGAGTCCTCCGGCCAGTAGGGCGGAGACAGCACTGGGAATATAGAGTCCTCCGGCCAATAGGGCGGAGACAGCACTCGGACAATAGAGTCCTCCGTCTGGTAGGGCAGAGACAGCACTCGGAGTATAGAGTCCTCCGGCCGGTAGGGCGGAGACAGCACTCGGAGTATAGAGTCCTCCGTCCGGTATGGCGGAGACAGCACTCGGAATATAGAATCCTCCGTCCGGTACGGCGGAGACAGCACTCTGGGTATAGAGTCCTCCGGCCAGTAGGGCGGAGACAGCACTCGGAGTATAGAGTCCTCCGTCCGGTACGGCGGAGACAGCACTCTGAGTATAGAGTCCTCCGGCCAGTAGGGCGGAGACAGCACTCGGAATATAGAGTCCTCCGTCCGGTAGGGCGGAGACAGCACTCGAACTGTAGAGTCCTCCGGCCGGTAGGGCGGAAACAGCAGTCGGAGTATAGAGTCCTCCGGCCGGTAGGGCGGAGACAGCACTCGGACAATAGAGTCCTCCGGCCGGTAGGGTGGAGACAGCACTCTGAGTATAGAGTTCTCCGGCCAGTAGGGCGGAGACAGCACTCAGAGTATAGAATCCTCCGGCCGGTAGGGCGGAGACAGCACTCGGAGTATAGAGTCCTCCGGCCGATAGGACGGAGACAGCACTCGGACAATAGAGTCCTCCGGCCGGTAGGGCGGAGACAGCACTCGGACAATAGAGTCCTCCGGCTGGTAGGGCGGAGACAGCACTCGGACAATAGAGTCCTCCGGCCGGTAGGGCGGAGACAGCACTCGGAGTATAGAGTCCTCCGGCCGATAGGGCGGAGACAGCACTCGGAGAATAGAGTCCTCCGGCCGGTAGGGCGGAGACAGCACTCGGACAATACAGTCCTCCTTCCGGTAGGGCCGTGACAGCACTCGGACAATAGAGTCCTCCGGCCGGTAGGGCGGAGACAGCACTCGGAGTATAGAGTCCTCCGGCCAGAGAGAGCACTCGGACAAAAGAGTCCTCCGGCTGGTAGGGCGGAGACAGCACTCGGAGTATAGAGTCCTCCGTCCGGTAGGGCGGAGACAGCACTCGGAATAGAGAGTCTTCCGTCCGGTAGGCGGAGACTGCACTCGGAGTACAGATTCCACCGGCCAGTGGGGCAGAGACAGCACTCGGAAAATAGAGTCCTCCGGCCAGTAGGGCGGAGACAGCACTCGGAGTATAGAGTCCTCCGGCTGGTAGGGCGGAGACAGCACTCGGAGTATAGAGTCCTCCGTCCGGTAGGGCGGAGACAGCACTCGAACTGTAGAGTCCTCCGGCCGGCAGGGCGGAAACAGCAGTCGGAGTATAGAGTCCTCCGGCCGGTAGGGCAGAGACAGCAGTCGGACAATAGAGTCCTCCGGCCGGTAGGGTGGAGACAGCACTCTGAGTATAGAGTCCTCCGGCCAGTAGGGCGGAGACAGCACTCAGAGTATAGAATCTTCCAGCCGGTAGGGCGGAGACAGCACTCGGAGTATAGAGTCCTCCGGCCGATAGGACGGAGACAGCACTCGGACAATAGAGTCCTCCGGCTGGTAGGGCGGAGACAGCACTCGGACAATAGAGTCCTCCGGCCGGTAGGGCGGAGACAGCACTCGGAGTATAGAGTCCTCCGGCCGATAGGGCGGAGACAGCACTCGGAGAATAGAGTCCTCCGGCCGGTAGGGCGGAGACAGCACTCGGACAATACAGTGCTCTGGCCGGTAGGGCCGTGACAGCACTCGGACAATAGAGTCCTCCGGCCGGTAGGGCGGAGACAGCACTCGGAGTATAGAGTCCTCCGGCCAGAGAGAGCACTCGGACAATAGAGTCCTATGGCTGGTAGGGCGGAGACAGCACTCGGAGTATAGAGTCCTCCGGCCAGAGAGAGCACTCGGACAATAGAGTCCTCCGGCCGGTAGGGCGGAGACAGCACTCGGAGTATAGAGTCCTCCGGCCGATAGGGCGGAGACAGCACTCAGAGTATAGAGTCCTCTGGCAGGTAGGGCGGAGACAGCACTCGGAAAATAGAGTCCTCTCACCTGTAGGGCGGAGACAGCACTCGGACAATAGAGTCCTCCGGCCGGTAGGGCGGAGACAGCACTCAGAGTATAGAGTCCTCTGGCCGGTAGGGCGGAGACAGCACTCGGAAAATAGAGTCCTCTCACCGGTAGGGCCGTGACAGCACTCGGACAATAGAGTCCTCCGGCCGGTAGGGCGGAGACAGCACTCGGAGTTTTGAGTCCTCCGGCCAGAGAGAGCACTCGGACAATAGAGTCCTCCGGCAAGTAGGGCGGAGACAGCACTCGGACAATAGAATCCTCCGGCTTTTAGGGCGGAGACAGCACTCAGAGTATAGTGTCCTCCGGCCGTTAGGGCGGAGACAGCACTCAGAGTATAGAGTCCTCTGGCCGGTAGGGCAGAGACAGCACTCGGAAAATAGAGTCCTCTCACCGGTAGGGCGGAGACAGCACTCGGCCCATAGAGTCCTCCGGCCGGTAGGGCGGAGACAGCACTCGGACTATAGAGTTCTCCGGCCGGTAGGGCAGAGACAGCACTCGGACAATAGAGTCCGCTCACAGGTTGGGCGGAGAAAGCTTTCAGAGTATAGAGTCCTCTGTCCGGTAGGCGGAGACTGCACTCGGAGTACAGAGTCCACCGGCCAATGGGACAGAGAGAGCACTGTGAGTATAGAGTCCTCCGGCCAGTAGGGCGGGGACAGCACTCGGAGTATAGAGTCCTCCGGCTGGTAGGGCGGAGACAGCACTCAGAGTATAGAGTCCACCGTCCGGTGGGCGGAGAGAGCACTCGGAGTATAGAGTCCTCCGGCCGGTAGGGCGGAGACAGCACTCGGAGAATAGAGTCCTCCGGCCGGTAGGGCGGAGACAGCACTTGGAGTATGGAGTCCTCCGGCCGGTAGGGCGGAGACAGCACTAGGAGTATAGAGTCCACCGGCCGGTAGGACGGAGACAGCACTCAGGCAATAGAGTCCTCCGGCCGCTACGGCAGAGACAGCACTCGGAGAATAGAGTCCTCTGGCCGGTAGGGCGGAGACAGCAATCAGACAATAGGGTCCTCCGGCCGGTAGGGTGGAGACAGCACTCGGAGAATAGAGTCCTCCGGCCCGTAAGGCGGAGACAGCACTCGGACAATAGAGTCCTCCGGCCTGTAAGGCGGAGACAGCGCTCGGACTATAGAGTCCTCCGGCCAGTAGGGCGGAGACAGCATTCTGAGTATAGAGTCCACCGGCCAGTAGGGCGGAGACAGCACTCGGAGTACAGAGTCCTCCGGCCAGTAGGGCGGAGACAGCACTGGGAATATAGAGTCCTCCGGCCAATAGGGCGGAGACAGCACTCGGACAAAAGAGTCCTCCGTCTGGTAGGGCAGAGACAGCACTCGGAGTATAGAGTCCTCCGGCCGGTAGGGCGGAGACAGCACTCGGAGTATAGAGTCCTCCGTCCGGTATGGCGGAGACAGCACTCGGAATATAGAATCCTCCGTCCGGTACGGCGGAGACAGCACTCTGGGTATAGAGTCCTCCGGCCAGTAGGGCGGAGACAGCACTCGGAGTATAGAGTCCTCCGTCCGGTACGGCGGAGACAGCACTCTGAGTATAGAGTCCTCCGGCCAGTAGGGCGGAGACAGCACTCGGAATATAGAGTCCTCCGTCCGGTAGGGCTGAGACAGCACTCGAACTGTAGAGTCCTCCGGCCGGTAGGGCGGAAACAGCAGTCGGAGTATAGAGTCCTCCGGCCGGTAGGGCGGAGACAGCACTCGGACAATAGAGTCCTCCGGCCGGTAGGGTGGAGACAGCACTCTGAGTATAGAGTTCTCCGGCCAGTAGGGCGGAGACAGCACTCAGAGTATAGAATCCTCCGGCCGGTAGGGCGGAGACAGCACTCGGAGTATAGAGTCCTCCGGCCGATAGGACGGAGACAGCACTCGGACAATAGAGTCCTCCGGCCGGTAGGGCGGAGACAGCACTCGGACAATAGAGTCCTCCGGCTGGTAGGGCGGAGACAGCACTCGGAGAATAGAGTCCTCCGGCCGGTAGGGCGGAGACAGCACTCGGAGTATAGAGTCCTCCGGCCGATAGGGCGGAGACAGCACTCGGAGAATAGAGTCCTCCGGCCGGTAGGGCGGAGACAGCACTCGGACAATACAGTCCTCCTTCCGGTAGGGCCGTGACAGCACTCGGACAATAGAGTCCTCCGGCCGGTAGGGCGGAGACAGCACTCGGAGTATAGAGTCCTCCGGCCAGAGAGAGCACTCGGACAAAAGAGTCCTCTGGCTGGTAGGGCGGAGACAGCACTCGGAGTATAGAGTCCTCCGGCCAGAGAGAGCACTCGGACAATAGAGTCCTCCGGCAGATAGGGAGGAGATAGCACTCGGAATATAGAGTCCTCCGGCCAGTTGGGCGGAGGCAGCACTCGGACAATAGAATCCTCTGGCCGGTAGGGCGGAGACAGCACTCGGAAAATAGAGTCCTCTCACCGGTAGGGCGGAGAGAGCACTCAGAGTATAGAGTCCTCTGGCAGGTAGGGCGGAGACAGCACTCGGAAAATAGAGTCCTCTCACCTGTAGGGCGGAGACAGCACTCGGACAATAGAGTCCTCCGGCCGGTAGGGCGGAGACCGCACTCGGAGAATAGAGTCCTCTCACCGGTAGGGCCGTGACAGCACTCGGACAATAGAGTCCTCCAGCCGGTAGGGCGGAGACAGCACTCAGAGTATAGAGTCCTCCGGCCGGTAGGGCGGAGACAGCACTCGGAAAATAGAGTCCTCTCACCGGTAGGGCCGTGACAGCACTCGGACAATAGAGTCCTCCGGCCGGTAGGGCGGAGACAGCACTCGGAGTTTTGAGTCCTCCGGCCAGAGAGAGCACTCGGACAATAGAGTCCTCCGACAAGTAGGGCGGAGACAGCACTCGGACAATAGAATCCTCCGGCTGTTAGGGCGGAGACAGCACTCAGAGTATAGTGTCCTCCGGCCGTTAGGGCGGAGACAGCACTCAGAGTATAGAGTCCTCTGGCCGGTAGGGCAGAGACAGCACTCGGAAAATAGAGTCCTCTCACCGGTAGGGCGGAGACAGCACTCGGCCCATAGAGTCCTCCGGCCGGTAGGGCGGAGACAGCACTCGGACTATAGAGTTCTCCGGCCGGTAGGGCAGAGACAGCACTCGGACAATAGAGTCCGCTCACAGGTTGGGCGGAGAAAGCTTTCAGAGTATAGAGTCCTCTGTCCGGTAGGCGGAGACTGCACTCGGAGTACAGAGTCCACCGGCCAATGGGACAGAGACAGCACTGTGAGTATAGAGTCCTCCGGCCAGTAGGGCGGGGACAGCACTCGGAGTATAGAGTCCTCCGGCTGGTAGGGCGGAGACAGCACTCAGAGTATAGAGTCCACCGTCCGGTGGGCGGAGAGAGCACTCGGAGTATAGAGTCCTCCGGCCGGTAGGGCGGAGACAGCACTCGGAGAATAGAGTCCTCCGGCCGGTAGGGCGGAGACAGCACTTGGAGTATGGAGTCCTCCGGCCGGTAGGGCGGAGACAGCACTAGGAGTATAGAGTCCACCGGCTGGTAGGACGGAGACAGCACTCAGGCAATAGAGTCCTCCGGCCGCTACGGCAGAGACAGCACTCAGAGAATAGAGTCCTCTGGCCGGTAGGGCGGAGACAGCAATCAGACAATAGGGTCCTCCGGCCGGTAGGGTGGAGACAGCACTCGGAGAATAGAGTCCTCCGGCCCGTAAGGCGGAGACAGCACTCGGACAATAGAGTCCTCCGGCCTGTAAGGCGGAGACAGCGCTCGGACTATAGAGTCCTCCGGCCAGTAGGGCGGAGACAGCATTCTGAGTATAGAGTCCACCGGCCAGTAGGGCGGAGACAGCACTCGGAGTACAGAGTCCTCCGGCCAGTAGGGCGGAGACAGCACTGGGAATATAGAGTCCTCCGGCCAATAGGGCGGAGACAGCACTCGGACAATAGAGTCCTCCGTCTGGTAGGGCAGAGACAGCACTCGGAGTATAGAGTCCTCCGGCCGGTAGGGCGGAGACAGCACTCGGAGTATAGAGTCCTCCGTCCGGTATGGCGGAGACAGCACTCGGAATATAGAATCCTCCGTCCGGTACGGCGGAGACATCACTCTGGGTATAGAGTCCTCCGGCCAGTAGGGCGGAGACAGCACTCGGAGTATAGAGTCCTCCGTCCGGTACGGCGGAGACAGCACTCTGAGTATAGAGTCCTCCGGCCAGTAGGGCGGAGACAGCACTCGGAATATAGAGTCCTCCGTCCGGTAGGGCGGAGACAGCACTCGAACTGTAGAGTCCTCCGGCCGGTAGGGCGGAAACAGCAGTCGGAGTATAGAGTCCTCCGGCCGGTAGGGCGGAGACAGCACTCGGACAATAGAGTCCTCCACCCGGTAGGGTGGAGACAGCACTCTGAGTATAGAGTTCTCCGGCCAGTAGGGCGGAGACAGCACTCAGAGTATAGAATCCTCCGGCCGGTAGGGCGGAGACAGCACTCGGAGTATAGAGTCCTCCGGCCGATAGGACGGAGACAGCACTCGGACAATAGAGTCCTCCGGCCGGTAGGGCGGAGACAGCACTCGGACAATAGAGTCCTCCGGCTGGTAGGGCGGAGACAGCACTCGGACAATAGAGTCCTCCGGCCGGTAGGGCGGAGACAGCACTCGGAGTATAGAGTCCTCCGGCCGATAGGGCGGAGACAGCACTCGGAGAATAGAGTCCTCCGGCCGGTAGGGCGGAGACAGCACTCGGACAATACAGTCCTCCTTCCGGTAGGGCCGTGACAGCACTCGGACAATAGAGTCCTCCGGCCGGTAGGGCGGAGACAGCACTCGGAGTATAGAGTCCTCCGGCCAGAGAGAGCACTCGGACAAAAGAGTCCTCCGGCTGGTAGGGCGGAGACAGCACTCGGAGTATAGAGTCCTACGTCCGGTAGGGCGGAGACAGCACTCGGAATATAGAGTCTTCCGTCCGGTAGGCGGAGACTGCACTCGGAGTACAGATTCCACCGGCCAGTGGGGCAGAGACAGCACTCGGAGTATAGAGTCCTCCGGCCAGTAGGGCGGAGACAGCACTCGGAGTATAGAGTCCTCCGGCTGGTAGGGCGGAGACAGCACTCGGAGTATAGAGTCCTCCGTCCGGTAGGGCGGAGACAGCACTCGAACTGTAGAGTCCTCCGGCCGGCAGGGCGGAAACAGCAGTCGGAGTATAGAGTCCTCCGGCCGGTAGGGCAGAGACAGCAGTCGGACAATAGAGTCCTCCGGCCGGTAGGGTGGAGACAGCACTCTGAGTATAGAGTCCTCCGGCCAGTAGGGCGGAGACAGCACTCAGAGTATAGAATCTTCCAGCCGGTAGGGCGGAGACAGCACTCGGAGTATAGAGTCCTCCGGCCGATAGGACGGAGACAGCACTCGGACAATAGAGTCCTCCGGCTGGTAGGGCGGAGACAGCACTCGGACAATAGAGTCCTCCGGCCGGTAGGGCGGAGACAGCACTCGGAGTATAGAGTCCTCCGGCCGATAGGGCGGAGACAGCACTCGGAGAATAGAGTCCTCCGGCCGGTAGGGCGGAGACAGCACTCGGACAATACAGTGCTCTGGCCGGTAGGGCCGTGACAGCACTCGGACAATAGAGTCCTCCGGCCGGTAGGGCGGAGACAGCACTCGGAGTATAGAGTCCTCCGGCCAGAGAGAGCACTCGGACAATAGAGTCCTATGGCTGGTAGGGCGGAGACAGCACTCGGAGTATAGAGTCCTCCGGCCAGAGAGAGCACTCGGACAATAGAGTCCTCCGGCCGGTAGGGCGGAGACAGCACTCGGAGTATAGAGTCCTCCGGCCGATAGGGCGGAGACAGCACTCAGAGTATAGAGTCCTCTGGCAGGTAGGGCGGAGACAGCACTCGGAAAATAGAGTCCTCTCACCTGTAGGGCGGAGACAGCACTCGGACAATAGAGTCCTCCGGCCGGTAGGGCGGAGACAGCACTCAGAGTATAGAGTCCTCTGGCCGGTAGGGCGGAGACAGCACTCGGAAAATAGAGTCCTCTCACCGGTAGGGCCGTGACAGCACTCGGACAATAGAGTCCTCCGGCCGGTAGGGCGGAGACAGCACTCGGAGTTTTGAGTCCTCCGGCCAGAGAGAGCACTCGGACAATAGAGTCCTCCGGCAAGTAGGGCGGAGACAGCACTCGGACAATAGAATCCTCCGGCTTTTAGGGCGGAGACAGCACTCAGAGTATAGTGTCCTCCGGCCGTTAGGGCGGAGACAGCACTCAGAGTATAGAGTCCTCTGGCCGGTAGGGCAGAGACAGCACTCGGAAAATAGAGTCCTCTCACCGGTAGGGCGGAGACAGCACTCGGCGCATAGAGTCCTCCGGCCGGTAGGGCGGAGACAGCACTCGGACTATAGAGTTCTCCGGCCGGTAGGGCAGAGACAGCACTCGGACAATAGAGTCCGCTCACAGGTTGGGCGGAGAAAGCTTTCAGAGTATAGAGTCCTCTGTCCGGTAGGCGGAGACTGCACTCGGAGTACAGAGTCCACCGGCCAATGGGACAGAGACAGCACTGTGAGTATAGAGTCCTCCGGCCAGTAGGGCGGGGACAGCACTCGGAGTATAGAGTCCTCCGGCTGGTAGGGCGGAGACAGCACTCAGAGTATAGAGTCCACCGTCCGGTGGGCGGAGAGAGCACTCGGAGTATAGAGTCCTCCGGCCGGTAGGGCGGAGACAGCACTCGGAGAATAGAGTCCTCCGGCCGGTAGGGCGGAGACAGCACTTGGAGTATGGAGTCCTCCGGCCGGTAGGGCGGAGACAGCACTAGGAGTATAGAGTCCACCGGCCGGTAGGACGGAGACAGCACTCAGGCAATAGAGTCCTCCGGCCGCTACGGCAGAGACAGCACTCGGAGAATAGAGTCCTCTGGCCGGTAGGGCAGAGACAGCAATCAGACAATAGGGTCCTCCGGCCGGTAGGGTGGAGACAGCACTCGGAGAATAGAGTCCTCCGGCCCGTAAGGCGGAGACAGCACTCGGACAATAGAGTCCTCCGGCCTGTAAGGCGGAGACAGCGCTCGGACTATAGAGTCCTCCGGCCAGTAGGGCGGAGACAGCATTCTGAGTATAGAGTCCACCGGCCAGTAGGGCGGAGACAGCACTCGGAGTACAGAGTCCTCCGGCCAGTAGGGCGGAGACAGCACTGGGAATATAGAGTCCTCCGGCCAATAGGGCGGAGACAGCACTCGGACAAAAGAGTCCTCCGTCTGGTAGGGCAGAGACAGCACTCGGAGTATAGAGTCCTCCGGCCGGTAGGGCGGAGACAGCACTCGGAGTATAGAGTCCTCCGTCCGGTATGGCGGAGACAGCACTCGGAATATAGATTCCTCCGTCCGGTACGGCGGAGACAGCACTCTGGGTATAGAGTCCTCCGGCCAGTAGGGCGGAGACAGCACTCGGAGTATAGAGTCCTCCGTCCGGTACGGCGGAGACAGCACTCTGAGTATAGAGTCCTCCGGCCAGTAGGGCGGAGACAGCACTCGGAATATAGAGTCCTCCGTCCGGTAGGGCTGAGACAGCACTCGAACTGTAGAGTCCTCCGGCCGGTAGGGCGGAAACAGCAGTCGGAGTATAGAGTCCTCCGGCCGGTAGGGCGGAGACAGCACTCGGACAATAGAGTCCTCCGGCCGGTAGGGTGGAGACAGCACTCTGAGTATAGAGTTCTCCGGCCAGTAGGGCGGAGACAGCACTCAGAGTATAGAATCCTCCGGCCGGTAGGGCGGAGACAGCACTCGGAGTATAGAGTCCTCCGGCCGATAGGACGGAGACAGCACTCGGACAATAGAGTCCTCCGGCCGGTAGGGCGGAGACAGCACTCGGACAATAGAGTCCTCCGGCTGGTAGGGCGGAGACAGCACTCGGACAATAGAGTCCTCCGGCCGGTAGGGCGGAGACAGCACTCGGAGTATAGAGTCCTCCGGCCGATAGGGCGGAGACAGCACTCGGAGAATAGAGTCCTCCGGCCGGTAGGGCGGAGACAGCACTCGGACAATACAGTCCTCCTTCCGGTAGGGCCGTGACAGCACTCGGACAATAGAGTCCTCCGGCCGGTAGGGCGGAGACAGCACTCGGAGTATAGAGTCCTCCGGCCAGAGAGAGCACTCGGACAAAAGAGTCCTCCGGCTGGTAGGGCGGAGACAGCACTCGGAGTATAGAGTCCTCCGGCCAGAGAGAGCACTCGGACAATAGAGTCCTCCGGCAGATAGGGAGGAGATAGCACTCGGAATATAGAGTCCTCCGGCCAGTTGGGCGGAGGCAGCACTCGGACAATAGAATCCTCTGGCCGGTAGGGCGGAGACAGCACTCGGAAAATAGAGTCCTCTCACCGGTAGGGCGGAGAGAGCACTCAGAGTATAGAGTCCTCTGGCAGGTAGGGCGGAGACAGCACTCGGAAAATAGAGTCCTCTCACCTGTAGGGCGGAGACAGCACTCGGACAATAGAGTCCTCCGGCCGGTAGGGCGGAGACCGCACTCGGAGAATAGAGTCCTCTCACCGGTAGGGCCGTGACAGCACTCGGAGTATAGAGTCCTCCGGCCGATAGGGCGGAGACAGCACTCAGAGTATAGAGTCCTCTGGCAGGTAGGGCGGAGACAGCACTCGGAAAATAGAGTCCTCTCACCTGTAGGGCGGAGACAGCACTCGGACAATAGAGTCCTCCGGCCGGTAGGGCGGAGACAGCACTCAGAGTATAGAGTCCTCTGGCCGGTAGGGCGGAGACAGCACTCGGAAAATAGAGTCCTCTCACCGGTAGGGCCGTGACAGCACTCGGACAATAGAGTCCTCCGGCCGGTAGGGCGGAGACAGCACTCGGAGTTTTGAGTCCTCCGGCCAGAGAGAGCACTCGGACAATAGAGTCCTCCGGCAAGTAGGGCGGAGACAGCACTCGGACAATAGAATCCTCCGGCTTTTAGGGCGGAGACAGCACTCAGAGTATAGTGTCCTCCGGCCGTTAGGGCGGAGACAGCACTCAGAGTATAGAGTCCTCTGGCCGGTAGGGCAGAGACAGCACTCGGAAAATAGAGTCCTCTCACCGGTAGGGCGGAGACAGCACTCGGCGCATAGAGTCCTCCGGCCGGTAGGGCGGAGACAGCACTCGGACTATAGAGTTCTCCGGCCGGTAGGGCAGAGACAGCACTCGGACAATAGAGTCCGCTCACAGGTTGGGCGGAGAAAGCTTTCAGAGTATAGAGTCCTCTGTCCGGTAGGCGGAGACTGCACTCGGAGTACAGAGTCCACCGGCCAATGGGACAGAGACAGCACTGTGAGTATAGAGTCCTCCGGCCAGTAGGGCGGGGACAGCACTCGGAGTATAGAGTCCTCCGGCTGGTAGGGCGGAGACAGCACTCAGAGTATAGAGTCCACCGTCCGGTGGGCGGAGAGAGCACTCGGAGTATAGAGTCCTCCGGCCGGTAGGGCGGAGACAGCACTCGGAGAATAGAGTCCTCCGGCCGGTAGGGCGGAGACAGCACTTGGAGTATGGAGTCCTCCGGCCGGTAGGGCGGAGACAGCACTAGGAGTATAGAGTCCACCGGCCGGTAGGACGGAGACAGCACTCAGGCAATAGAGTCCTCCGGCCGCTACGGCAGAGACAGCACTCGGAGAATAGAGTCCTCTGGCCGGTAGGGCAGAGACAGCAATCAGACAATAGGGTCCTCCGGCCGGTAGGGTGGAGACAGCACTCGGAGAATAGAGTCCTCCGGCCCGTAAGGCGGAGACAGCACTCGGACAATAGAGTCCTCCGGCCTGTAAGGCGGAGACAGCGCTCGGACTATAGAGTCCTCCGGCCAGTAGGGCGGAGACAGCATTCTGAGTATAGAGTCCACCGGCCAGTAGGGCGGAGACAGCACTCGGAGTACAGAGTCCTCCGGCCAGTAGGGCGGAGACAGCACTGGGAATATAGAGTCCTCCGGCCAATAGGGCGGAGACAGCACTCGGACAAAAGAGTCCTCCGTCTGGTAGGGCAGAGACAGCACTCGGAGTATAGAGTCCTCCGGCCGGTAGGGCGGAGACAGCACTCGGAGTATAGAGTCCTCCGTCCGGTATGGCGGAGACAGCACTCGGAATATAGATTCCTCCGTCCGGTACGGCGGAGACAGCACTCTGGGTATAGAGTCCTCCGGCCAGTAGGGCGGAGACAGCACTCGGAGTATAGAGTCCTCCGTCCGGTACGGCGGAGACAGCACTCTGAGTATAGAGTCCTCCGGCCAGTAGGGCGGAGACAGCACTCGGAATATAGAGTCCTCCGTCCGGTAGGGCTGAGACAGCACTCGAACTGTAGAGTCCTCCGGCCGGTAGGGCGGAAACAGCAGTCGGAGTATAGAGTCCTCCGGCCGGTAGGGCGGAGACAGCACTCGGACAATAGAGTCCTCCGGCCGGTAGGGTGGAGACAGCACTCTGAGTATAGAGTTCTCCGGCCAGTAGGGCGGAGACAGCACTCAGAGTATAGAATCCTCCGGCCGGTAGGGCGGAGACAGCACTCGGAGTATAGAGTCCTCCGGCCGATAGGACGGAGACAGCACTCGGACAATAGAGTCCTCCGGCCGGTAGGGCGGAGACAGCACTCGGACAATAGAGTCCTCCGGCTGGTAGGGCGGAGACAGCACTCGGACAATAGAGTCCTCCGGCCGGTAGGGCGGAGACAGCACTCGGAGTATAGAGTCCTCCGGCCGATAGGGCGGAGACAGCACTCGGAGAATAGAGTCCTCCGGCCGGTAGGGCGGAGACAGCACTCGGACAATACAGTCCTCCTTCCGGTAGGGCCGTGACAGCACTCGGACAATAGAGTCCTCCGGCCGGTAGGGCGGAGACAGCACTCGGAGTATAGAGTCCTCCGGCCAGAGAGAGCACTCGGACAAAAGAGTCCTCCGGCTGGTAGGGCGGAGACAGCACTCGGAGTATAGAGTCCTCCGGCCAGAGAGAGCACTCGGACAATAGAGTCCTCCGGCAGATAGGGAGGAGATAGCACTCGGAATATAGAGTCCTCCGGCCAGTTGGGCGGAGGCAGCACTCGGACAATAGAATCCTCTGGCCGGTAGGGCGGAGACAGCACTCGGAAAATAGAGTCCTCTCACCGGTAGGGCGGAGAGAGCACTCAGAGTATAGAGTCCTCTGGCAGGTAGGGCGGAGACAGCACTCGGAAAATAGAGTCCTCTCACCTGTAGGGCGGAGACAGCACTCGGACAATAGAGTCCTCCGGCCGGTAGGGCGGAGACCGCACTCGGAGAATAGAGTCCTCTCACCGGTAGGGCCGTGACAGCACTCGGAGTATAGAGTCCTCCGGCCGATAGGGCGGAGACAGCACTCAGAGTATAGAGTCCTCTGGCAGGTAGGGCGGAGACAGCACTCGGAAAATAGAGTCCTCTCACCTGTAGGGCGGAGACAGCACTCGGACAATAGAGTCCTCCGGCCGGTAGGGCGGAGACAGCACTCAGAGTATAGAGTCCTCTGGCCGGTAGGGCGGAGACAGCACTCGGAAAATAGAGTCCTCAAACCGGTAGGGCCGTGACAGCACTCGGACAATAGAGTCCTCCGGCCGGTAGGGCGGAGACAGCACTCGGAGTTTTGAGTCCTCCGGCCAGAGAGAGCACTCGGACAATAGAGTCCTCCGGCAAGTAGGGCGGAGACAGCACTCGGACAATAGAATCCTCCGGCTTTTAGGGCGGAGACAGCACTCAGAGTATAGTGTCCTCCGGCCGTTAGGGCGGAGACAGCACTCAGAGTATAGAGTCCTCTGGCCGGTAGGGCAGAGACAGCACTCGGAAAATAGAGTCCTCTCACCGGTAGGGCGGAGACAGCACTCGGCGCATAGAGTCCTCCGGCCGGTAGGGCGGAGACAGCACTCGGACTATAGAGTTCTCCGGCCGGTAGGGCAGAGACAGCACTCGGACAATAGAGTCCGCTCACAGGTTGGGCGGAGAAAGCTTTCAGAGTATAGAGTCCTCTGTCCGGTAGGCGGAGACTGCACTCGGAGTACAGAGTCCACCGGCCAATGGGACAGAGACAGCACTGTGAGTATAGAGTCCTCCGGCCAGTAGGGCGGGGACAGCACTCGGAGTATAGAGTCCTCCGGCTGGTAGGGCGGAGACAGCACTCAGAGTATAGAGTCCACCGTCCGGTGGGCGGAGAGAGCACTCGGAGTATAGAGTCCTCCGGCCGGTAGGGCGGAGACAGCACTCGGAGAATAGAGTCCTCCGGCCGGTAGGGCGGAGACAGCACTTGGAGTATGGAGTCCTCCGGCCGGTAGGGCGGAGACAGCACTAGGAGTATAGAGTCCACCGGCCGGTAGGACGGAGACAGCACTCAGGCAATAGAGTCCTCCGGCCGCTACGGCAGAGACAGCACTCGGAGAATAGAGTCCTCTGGCCGGTAGGGCAGAGACAGCAATCAGACAATAGGGTCCTCCGGCCGGTAGGGTGGAGACAGCACTCGGAGAATAGAGTCCTCCGGCCCGTAAGGCGGAGACAGCACTCGGACAATAGAGTCCTCCGGCCTGTAAGGCGGAGACAGCGCTCGGACTATAGAGTCCTCCGGCCAGTAGGGCGGAGACAGCATTCTGAGTATAGAGTCCACCGGCCAGTAGGGCGGAGACAGCACTCGGAGTACAGAGTCCTCCGGCCAGTAGGGCGGAGACAGCACTGGGAATATAGAGTCCTCCGGCCAATAGGGCGGAGACAGCACTCGGACAAAAGAGTCCTCCGTCTGGTAGGGCAGAGACAGCACTCGGAGTATAGAGTCCTCCGGCCGGTAGGGCGGAGACAGCACTCGGAGTATAGAGTCCTCCGTCCGGTATGGCGGAGACAGCACTCGGAATATAGATTCCTCCGTCCGGTACGGCGGAGACAGCACTCTGGGTATAGAGTCCTCCGGCCAGTAGGGCGGAGACAGCACTCGGAGTATAGAGTCCTCCGTCCGGTACGGCGGAGACAGCACTCTGAGTATAGAGTCCTCCGGCCAGTAGGGCGGAGACAGCACTCGGAATATAGAGTCCTCCGTCCGGTAGGGCTGAGACAGCACTCGAACTGTAGAGTCCTCCGGCCGGTAGGGCGGAAACAGCAGTCGGAGTATAGAGTCCTCCGGCCGGTAGGGCGGAGACAGCACTCGGACAATAGAGTCCTCCGGCCGGTAGGGTGGAGACAGCACTCTGAGTATAGAGTTCTCCGGCCAGTAGGGCGGAGACAGCACTCAGAGTATAGAATCCTCCGGCCGGTAGGGCGGAGACAGCACTCGGAGTATAGAGTCCTCCGGCCGATAGGACGGAGACAGCACTCGGACAATAGAGTCCTCCGGCCGGTAGGGCGGAGACAGCACTCGGACAATAGAGTCCTCCGGCTGGTAGGGCGGAGACAGCACTCGGACAATAGAGTCCTCCGGCCGGTAGGGCGGAGACAGCACTCGGAGTATAGAGTCCTCCGGCCGATAGGGCGGAGACAGCACTCGGAGAATAGAGTCCTCCGGCCGGTAGGGCGGAGACAGCACTCGGACAATACAGTCCTCCTTCCGGTAGGGCCGTGACAGCACTCGGACAATAGAGTCCTCCGGCCGGTAGGGCGGAGACAGCACTCGGAGTATAGAGTCCTCCGGCCAGAGAGAGCACTCGGACAAAAGAGTCCTCCGGCTGGTAGGGCGGAGACAGCACTCGGAGTATAGAGTCCTCCGGCCAGAGAGAGCACTCGGACAATAGAGTCCTCCGGCAGATAGGGAGGAGATAGCACTCGGAATATAGAGTCCTCCGGCCAGTTGGGCGGAGGCAGCACTCGGACAATAGAATCCTCTGGCCGGTAGGGCGGAGACAGCACTCGGAAAATAGAGTCCTCTCACCGGTAGGGCGGAGAGAGCACTCAGAGTATAGAGTCCTCTGGCAGGTAGGGCGGAGACAGCACTCGGAAAATAGAGTCCTCTCACCTGTAGGGCGGAGACAGCACTCGGACAATAGAGTCCTCCGGCCGGTAGGGCGGAGACCGCACTCGGAGAATAGAGTCCTCTCACCGGTAGGGCCGTGACAGCACTCGGACAATAGAGTCCTCCAGCCGGTAGGGCGGAGACAGCACTCAGAGTATAGAGTCCTCTGGCCGGTAGGGCGGAGACAGCACTCGGAAAATAGAGTCCTCTCACCGGTAGGGCCGTGACAGCACTCGGACAATAGAGTCCTCCGGCCGGTAGGGCAGAGACAGCACTCGGAGTTTTGAGTCCTCCGGCCAGAGAGAGCACTCGGACAATAGAGTCCTCCGACAAGTAGGGCGGAGACAGCACTCGGACAATAGAATCCTCCGGCTGTTAGGGCGGAGACAGCACTCAGAGTATAGTGTCCTCCGGCCGTTAGGGCGGAGACAGCACTCAGAGTATAGAGTCCTCTGGCCGGTAGGGCAGAGACAGCACTCGGAAAATAGAGTCCTCTCACCGGTAGGGCGGAGACAGCACTCGGCCCATAGAGTCCTCCGGCCGGTAGGGCGGAGACAGCACTCGGACTATAGAGTTCTCCGGCCGGTAGGGCAGAGACAGCACTCGGACAATAGAGTCCGCTCACAGGTTGGGCGGAGAAAGCTTTCAGAGTATAGAGTCCTCTGTCCGGTAGGCGGAGACTGCACTCGGAGTACAGAGTCCACCGGCCAATGGGACAGAGACAGCACTGTGAGTATAGAGTCCTCCGGCCAGTAGGGCGGGGACAGCACTCGGAGTATAGAGTCCTCCGGCTGGTAGGGCGGAGACAGCACTCAGAGTATAGAGTCCACCGTCCGGTGGGCGGAGAGAGCACTCGGAGTATAGAGTCCTCCGGCCGGTAGGGCGGAGACAGCACTCGGAGAATAGAGTCCTCCGGCCGGTAGGGCGGAGACAGCACTTGGAGTATGGAGTCCTCCGGCCGGTAGGGCGGAGACAGCACTAGGAGTATAGAGTCCACCGGCTGGTAGGACGGAGACAGCACTCAGGCAATAGAGTCCTCCGGCCGCTACGGCAGAGACAGCACTCGGAGAATAGAGTCCGCTGGCCGGTAGGGCGGAGACAGCAATCAGACAATAGGGTCCTCCGGCCGGTAGGGTGGAGACAGCACTCGGAGAATAGAGTCCTCCGGCCCGTAAGGCGGAGACAGCACTCGGACAATAGAGTCCTCCGGCCTGTAAGGCGGAGACAGCGCTCGGACTATAGAGTCCTCCGGCCAGTAGGGCGGAGACAGCATTCTGAGTATAGAGTCCACCGGCCAGTAGGGCGGAGACAGCACTCGGAGTACAGAGTCCTCCGGCCAGTAGGGCGGAGACAGCACTGGGAATATAGAGTCCTCCGGCCAATAGGGCGGAGACAGCACTCGGACAAAAGAGTCCTCCGTCTGGTAGGGCAGAGACAGCACTCGGAGTATAGAGTCCTCCGGCCGGTAGGGCGGAGACAGCACTCGGAGTATAGAGTCCTCCGTCCGGTATGGCGGAGACAGCACTCGGAATATAGATTCCTCCGTCCGGTACGGCGGAGACAGCACTCTGGGTATAGAGTCCTCCGGCCAGTAGGGCGGAGACAGCACTCGGAGTATAGAGTCCTCCGTCCGGTACGGCGGAGACAGCACTCTGAGTATAGAGTCCTCCGGCCAGTAGGGCGGAGACAGCACTCGGAATATAGAGTCCTCCGTCCGGTAGGGCTGAGACAGCACTCGAACTGTAGAGTCCTCCGGCCGGTAGGGCGGAAACAGCAGTCGGAGTATAGAGTCCTCCGGCCGGTAGGGCGGAGACAGCACTCGGACAATAGAGTCCTCCGGCCGGTAGGGTGGAGACAGCACTCTGAGTATAGAGTTCTCCGGCCAGTAGGGCGGAGACAGCACTCAGAGTATAGAATCCTCCGGCCGGTAGGGCGGAGACAGCACTCGGAGTATAGAGTCCTCCGGCCGATAGGACGGAGACAGCACTCGGACAATAGAGTCCTCCGGCCGGTAGGGCGGAGACAGCACTCGGACAATAGAGTCCTCCGGCTGGTAGGGCGGAGACAGCACTCGGACAATAGAGTCCTCCGGCCGGTAGGGCGGAGACAGCACTCGGAGTATAGAGTCCTCCGGCCGATAGGGCGGAGACAGCACTCGGAGAATAGAGTCCTCCGGCCGGTAGGGCGGAGACAGCACTCGGACAATACAGTCCTCCTTCCGGTAGGGCCGTGACAGCACTCGGACAATAGAGTCCTCCGGCCGGTAGGGCGGAGACAGCACTCGGAGTATAGAGTCCTCCGGCCAGAGAGAGCACTCGGACAAAAGAGTCCTCCGGCTGGTAGGGCGGAGACAGCACTCGGAGTATAGAGTCCTCCGGCCAGAGAGAGCACTCGGACAATAGAGTCCTCCGGCAGATAGGGAGGAGATAGCACTCGGAATATAGAGTCCTCCGGCCAGTTGGGCGGAGGCAGCACTCGGACAATAGAATCCTCTGGCCGGTAGGGCGGAGACAGCACTCGGAAAATAGAGTCCTCTCACCGGTAGGGCGGAGAGAGCACTCAGAGTATAGAGTCCTCTGGCAGGTAGGGCGGAGACAGCACTCGGAAAATAGAGTCCTCTCACCTGTAGGGCGGAGACAGCACTCGGACAATAGAGTCCTCCGGCCGGTAGGGCGGAGACCGCACTCGGAGAATAGAGTCCTCTCACCGGTAGGGCCGTGACAGCACTCGGACAATAGAGTCCTCCAGCCGGTAGGGCGGAGACAGCACTCAGAGTATAGAGTCCTCTGGCCGGTAGGGCGGAGACAGCACTCGGAAAATAGAGTCCTCTCACCGGTAGGGCCGTGACAGCACTCGGACAATAGAGTCCTCCGGCCGGTAGGGCAGAGACAGCACTCGGAGTTTTGAGTCCTCCGGCCAGAGAGAGCACTCGGACAATAGAGTCCTCCGACAAGTAGGGCGGAGACAGCACTCGGACAATAGAATCCTCCGGCTGTTAGGGCGGAGACAGCACTCAGAGTATAGTGTCCTCCGGCCGTTAGGGCGGAGACAGCACTCAGAGTATAGAGTCCTCTGGCCGGTAGGGCAGAGACAGCACTCGGAAAATAGAGTCCTCTCACCGGTAGGGCGGAGACAGCACTCGGCCCATAGAGTCCTCCGGCCGGTAGGGCGGAGACAGCACTCGGACTATAGAGTTCTCCGGCCGGTAGGGCAGAGACAGCACTCGGACAATAGAGTCCGCTCACAGGTTGGGCGGAGAAAGCTTTCAGAGTATAGAGTCCTCTGTCCGGTAGGCGGAGACTGCACTCGGAGTACAGAGTCCACCGGCCAATGGGACAGAGACAGCACTGTGAGTATAGAGTCCTCCGGCCAGTAGGGCGGGGACAGCACTCGGAGTATAGAGTCCTCCGGCTGGTAGGGCGGAGACAGCACTCAGAGTATAGAGTCCACCGTCCGGTGGGCGGAGAGAGCACTCGGAGTATAGAGTCCTCCGGCCGGTAGGGCGGAGACAGCACTCGGAGAATAGAGTCCTCCGGCCGGTAGGGCGGAGACAGCACTTGGAGTATGGAGTCCTCCGGCCGGTAGGGCGGAGACAGCACTAGGAGTATAGAGTCCACCGGCTGGTAGGACGGAGACAGCACTCAGGCAATAGAGTCCTCCGGCCGCTACGGCAGAGACAGCACTCGGAGAATAGAGTCCTCTGGCCGGTAGGGCGGAGACAGCAATCAGACAATAGGGTCCTCCGGCCGGTAGGGTGGAGACAGCACTCGGAGAATAGAGTCCTCCGGCCCGTAAGGCGGAGACAGCACTCGGACAATAGAGTCCTCCGGCCTGTAAGGCGGAGACAGCGCTCGGACGATAGAGTCCTCCGGCCAGTAGGGCGGAGACAGCATTCTGAGTATAGAGTCCACCGGCCAGTAGGGCGGAGACAGCACTCGGAGTACAGAGTCCTCCGGCCAGTAGGGCGGAGACAGCACTGGGAATATAGAGTCCTCCGGCCAATAGGGCGGAGACAGCACTCGGACAATAGAGTCCTCCGTCTGGTAGGGCAGAGACAGCACTCGGAGTATAGAGTCCTCCGGCCGGTAGGGCGGAGACAGCACTCGGAGTATAGAGTCCTCCGTCCGGTATGGCGGAGACAGCACTCGGAATATAGAATCCTCCGTCCGGTACGGCGGAGACAGCACTCTGGGTATAGAGTCCTCCGGCCAGTAGGGCGGAGACAGCACTCGGAGTATAGAGTCCTCCGTCCGGTACGGCGGAGACAGCACTCTGAGTATAGAGTCCTCCGGCCAGTAGGGCGGAGACAGCACTCGGAATATAGAGTCCTCCGTCCGGTAGGGCGGAGACAGCACTCGAACTGTAGAGTCCTCCGGCCGGTAGGGCGGAAACAGCAGTCGGAGTATAGAGTCCTCCGGCCGGTAGGGCGGAGACAGCACTCGCACAATAGAGTCCTCCGGCCGGTAGGGTGGAGACAGCACTCTGAGTATAGAGTTCTCCGGCCAGTAGGGCGGAGACAGCACTCAGAGTATAGAATCCTCCGGCCGGTAGGGCGGAGACAGCACTCGGAGTATAGAGTCCTCCGGCCGATAGGACGGAGACAGCACTCGGACAATAGAGTCCTCCGGCCGGTAGGGCGGAGACAGCACTCGGACAATAGAGTCCTCCGGCTGGTAGGGCGGAGACAGCACTCGGACAATAGAGTCCTCCGGCCGGTAGGGCGGAGACAGCACTCGGAGTATAGAGTCCTCCGGCCGATAGGGCGGAGACAGCACTCGGAGAATAGAGTCCTCCGGCCGGTAGGGCGGAGACAGCACTCGGACAATACAGTCCTCCTTCCGGTAGGGCCGTGACAGCACTCGGACAATAGAGTCCTCCGGCCGCTAGGGCGGAGACAGCACTCGGAGTATAGAGTCCTCCGGCCAGAGAGAGCACTCGGACAAAAGAGTCCTCCGGCTGGTAGGGCGGAGACAGCACTCGGAGTATAGAGTCCTCCGGCCAGAGAGAGCACTCGGACAATAGAGTCCTCCGGCAGATAGGGAGGAGATAGCACTCGGAATATAGAGTCCTCCGGCCAGTTGGGCGGAGGCAGCACTCGGACAATAGAATCCTCTGGCCGGTAGGGCGGAGACAGCACTCGGAAAATAGAGTCCTCTCACCGGTAGGGCGGAGACAGCACTCGGACAATAGAGTCCTCCGGCCGGTAGGGCGGAGTCAGCACTCGGACAATAGAGTCCTCCGGCCGGTAGGGCGGAGACAGCACTTGGACTATAGAGTTCTCCGGCCGGTAGGGCGGAGACAGCACTCGGACAATAGAGTCCTCTCACCGGTTGGGCGGAGACAGCTTTCAGAGTATAGAGTCCTCCGTCCGGTAGGCGGAGACTGCACTCGGAGTACAGATTCCACCGGCCAGTGGGGCAGAGACAGCACTCGGAGTATAGAGTCCTCCGGCCAGTAGGGCGGAGACAGCACTCGGAGTATAGAGTCCTCCGGCCAATAGGGCGGAGACAGCACTCGGACAATAGAGTCCTCCGTCTGGTAGGGCAGAGACAGCACTCGGAGTATAGAGTCCTCCGGCCGGTAGGGCGGAGACAGCACTCAGAGTATAGAGTCCTCCGTCCGGTGGGCGGAGAGAGCACTCGGAGTACAGAGTCCACCGGCCGGTAGGGCGGAGACAGCACTCGGAGAATAGAGTCCTCCGGCCGGTAGGGCGGAGACAGCACTCGGAGTATAGAGTCCTCCGTCCGGTAGGGCGGAGACAGCACTCGGAATATAGAGTCTTCCGTCCGGTAGGCGGAGACTGCACTCGGAGTACAGATTCCACCGGCCAGTGGGGCAGAGACAGCACTCGGAGTATAGAGTCCTCCGGCCAGTAGGGCGGAGACAGCACTCGGAGTATAGAGTCCTCCGGCTGGTAGGGCGGAGACAGCACTCGGAGTATAGAGTCCTCCGTCCGGTAGGGCGGAGACAGCACTCGAACTGTAGAGTCCTCCGGCCGGCAGGGCGGAAACAGCAGTCGGAGTATAGAGTCCTCCGGCCGGTAGGGCAGAGACAGCAGTCGGACAATAGAGTCCTCCGGCCGGTAGGGTGGAGACAGCACTCTGAGTATAGAGTCCTCCGGCCAGTAGGGCGGAGACAGCACTCAGAGTATAGAATCTTCCAGCCGGTAGGGCGGAGACAGCACTCGGAGTATAGAGTCCTCCGGCCGATAGGACGGAGACAGCACTCGGACAATAGAGTCCTCCGGCTGGTAGGGCGGAGACAACACTCGGACAATAGAGTCCTCCGGCCGGTAGGGCGGAGACAGCACTCGGAGTATAGAGTCCTCCGGCCGATAGGGCGGAGACAGCACTCGGAGAATAGAGTCCTCCGGCCGGTAGGGCGGAGACAGCACTCGGACAATACAGTGCTCTGGCCAGTAGGGCCGTGACAGCACTCGGACAATAGAGTCCTCCGGCCGGTAGGGCGGAGACAGCACTCGGAGTATAGAGTCCTCCGGCCAGAGAGAGCACTCGGACAATAGAGTCCTCCGGCTGGTAGGGCGGAGACAGCACTCGGAGTATAGAGTCCTCCGGCCAGAGAGAGCACTCGGACAATAGAGTCCTCCGGCCGGTAGGGCGGAGACAGCACTCGGAGTATAGAGTCCTCCGGCCGATAGGGCGGCGACAGCACTCAGAGTATAGAGTCCTCTGGCAGGTAGGGCGGAGACAGCACTCGGAAAATAGAGTCCTCTCACCTGTAGGGCGGAGACAGCACTCGGACAATAGAGTCCTCCGGCCGGTAGGGCGGAGACCGCACTCGGAGAATAGAGTCCTCTCACCGGTAGGGCCGTGACAGCACTCGGACAATAGAGTCCTCCAGCCGGTAGGGCGGAGACAGCACTCAGAGTATAGAGTCCTCTGGCCGGTAGGGCGGAGACAGCACTCGGAAAATAGAGTCCTCTCACCGGTAGGGCCGTGACAGCACTCGGACAATAGAGTCCTCCGGCCGGTAGGGCGGAGACAGCACTCGGAGTTTTGAGTCCTCCGGCCAGAGAGAGCACTCGGACAATAGAGTCCTCCGGCAAGTAGGGCGGAGACAGCACTCGGACAATAGAATCCTCCGGCTGTTAGGGCGGAGACAGCACTCAGAGTATAGTGTCCTCCGGCCGTTAGGGCGGAGACAGCACTCAGAGTATAGAGTCCTCTGGCCGGTAGGGCAGAGACAGCACTCGGAAAATAGAGTCCTCTCACCGGTAGGGCGGAGACAGCACTCGGCCCATAGAGTCCTCCGGCCGGTAGGGCGGAGACACCACTCGGACTATAGAGTTCTCCGGCCGGTAGGGCAGAGACAGCACTCGGACAATAGAGTCCGCTCACAGGTTGGGCGGAGAAAGCTTTCAGAGTATAGAGTCCTCTGTCCGGTAGGCGGAGACTGCACTCGGAGTACAGAGTCCACCGGCCAATGGGACAGAGACAGCACTGTGAGTATAGAGTCCTCCGGCCAGTAGGGCGGGGACAGCACTCGGAGTATAGAGTCCTCCGGCTGGTAGGGCGGAGACAGCACTCAGAGTATAGAGTCCACCGTCCGGTGGGCGGAGAGAGCACTCGGAGTATAGAGTCCTCCGGCCGGTAGGGCGGAGACAGCACTCGGAGAATAGAGTCCTCCGGCCGGTAGGGCGGAGACAGCACTTGGAGTATGGAGTCCTCCGGCCGGTAGGGCGGAGACAGCACTAGGAGTATAGAGTCCACCGGCCGGTAGGACGGAGACAGCACTCAGGCAATAGAGTCCTCCGGCCGCTACGGCAGAGACAGCACTCGGAGAATAGAGTCCTCTGGCCGGTAGGGCGGAGACAGCAATCAGACAATAGGGTCCTCCGGCCGGTAGGGTGGAGACAGCACTCGGAGAATAGAGTCCTCCGGCCCGTAAGGCGGAGACAGCACTCGGACAATAGAGTCCTCCGGCCTGTAAGGCGGAGACAGCGCTCGGACTATAGAGTCCTCCGGCCAGTAGGGCGGAGACAGCATTCTGAGTATAGAGTCCACCGGCCAGTAGGGCGGAGACAGCACTCGGAGTACAGAGTCCTCCGGCCAGTAGGGCGGAGACAGCACTGGGAATATAGAGTCCTCCGGCCAATAGGGCGGAGACAGCACTCGGACAATAGAGTCCTCCGTCTGGTAGGGCAGAGACAGCACTCGGAGTATAGAGTCCTCCGGCCGGTAGGGCGGAGACAGCACTCGGAGTATAGAGTCCTCCGTCCGGTATGGCGGAGACAGCACTCGGAATATAGAATCCTCCGTCCGGGACGGCGGAGACAGCACTCTGGGTATAGAGTCCTCCGGCCAATAGGGCGGAGACAGCACTCGGAGTATAGAGTCCTCCGTCCGGTACGGCGGAGACAGCACTCTGAGTATAGAGTCCTCCGGCCAGTAGGGCGGAGACAGCACTCGGAATATAGAGTCCTCCGTCCGGTAGGGCGGAGACAGCACTCGAACTGTAGAGTCCTCCGGCCGGTAGGGCGGAAACAGCAGTCGGAGTATAGAGTCCTCCGGCCGGTAGGGCGGAGACAGCACTCGGACAATAGAGTCCTCCGGCCGGTAGGGTGGAGACAGCACTCTGAGTATAGAGTTCTCCGGCCAGTAGGGCGGAGACAGCACTCAGAGTATAGAATCCTCCGGCCGGTAGGGCGGAGAAAGCACTCGGAGTATAGAGTCCTCCGGCCGATAGGACGGAGACAGCACTCGGACAATAGAGTCCTCCGGCCGGTAGGGCGGAGACAGCACTCGGACAATAGAGTCCTCCGGCTGGTAGGGCGGAGACAGCACTCGGACAATAGAGTCCTCCGGCCGGTAGGGCGGAGACAGCACTCGGAGTATAGAGTCCTCCGGCCGATAGGACGGAGACAGCACTCGGAGAATAGAGTCCTCCGGCCGGTAGGGCGGAGACAGCACTCGCACAATAGAGTCCTCCGGCCGGTAGGGTGGAGACAGCACTCTGAGTATAGAGTTCTCCGGCCAGTAGGGCGGAGACAGCACTCAGAGTATAGAATCCTCCGGCCGGTAGGGCGGAGACAGCACTCGGAGTATAGAGTCCTCCGGCCGATAGGACGGAGACAGCAGTCGGACAATAGAGTCCTCCGGCCGGTAGGGCGGAGACAGCACACGGACAATAGAGTCCTCCGGCTGGTAGGGCGGAGACAGCACTCGGACAATAGAGTCCTCCAGACGGTAGGGCGGAGACAGCACTCGGAGTATAGAGTCCTCCGGCCGATAGGGCGGAGACAGCACTCGGAGAATAGAGTCCTCCGGCCGGTAGGGCGGAGACAGCACTCGGACAATACAGTCCTCCGGCCGGTAGGGCCGTGACAGCACTCGGACAATAGAGTCCTCCGGCCGGTAGGGCGGAGACAGCACTCGGAGTATAGAGTCCTCCGGCCGATAGGACGGAGACAGCACTCGGAGAATAGAGTCCTCCGGCCGGTAGGGCGGAGACAGCACTCGGACAATACAGTCCTCCTTCCGGTAGGGCCGTGACAGCACTCGGACAATAGAGTCCTCCGGCCGGTAGGGCGGAGACAGCACTCGGAGTATAGAGTCCTCCGGCCAGAGAGAGCACTCGGACAATAGAGTCCTCCGGCTGGTAGGGCGGAGACAGCACTCGGAGTATAGAGTCCTCCGGCCAGAGAGAGCACTCGGACAATAGAGTCCTCCGGCAGATAGGGAGGAGATAGCACTGGGAATATAGAGTCCTCCGGCCAGTTGGGCGGAGGCAGCACTCGGACAATAGAATCCTCTGGCCGGTAGGGCGGAGACAGCACTCGGACAATAGAGTCCTCTCACCGGTAGGGCGGAGACAGCACTCGGACAATAGAGTCCTCCGGCCGGTAGGGCGGAGTCAGCACTCGGACAATAGAGTCCTCCGGCCGGTAGGGCGGAGACAGCACTTGGACTATAGAGTTCTCCGGCCGGTAGGGCGGAGACAGCACTCGGACAATAGAGTCCTCTCACCGGTTGGGCGGAGACAGCTTTCAGAGTATAGAGTCCTCCGTCCGGTAGGCGGAGACTGCACTCGGAGTACAGATTCCACCGGCCAGTGGGGCAGAGACAGCACTCGGAGTATAGAGTCCTCCGGCCAGTAGGGCGGAGACAGCACTCGGAGTATAGAGTCCTCCGGCTGGTAGGGCGGAGACAGCACTCAGAATATAGAATCCTCCGTCCAGTGGGCGGAGAGAGCACTCGGACTACAGAGTCCACCGGCCGGTAGGGCGGAGACAGCACTCGGAGAATAGAGTCCTCCGGCCAGTAGGGCGGAGACAGCACTCGGAGTATAGAGTCCTCCGTCCGGTAGGGCGGAGACAGCACTCGGAATATAGAGTCTTCCGTCCGGTACGGCGGAGACAGCACTCTGAGTATAGAGTCCTCCGGCCAGTAGGGTGGAGGCAGCACACGAACTATAGAGTCCTCCAGCCGGTAGGGCGCAAACAGCAGTCGGAGTATAGAGTCCTCCGGCCGGTAGGGCGGAGACAGCAGTCAGACAATAGAGTCCTCCGGCCGGTAGGTCGAAGACAGCACTCGGAGTATAGAGTCCTCTGGCCGGTAGGGCGGGACAGCACTCGGACTATAGAGCCCTCCGGCCAGAGACAGCACTCGGACAATAGAGTCCTCCGGCCGGTAGGGCGGAGACAGCACTCGGAGTACAGTGTCCACCGGCCGGTAGGGCCGAGACAGCACTCGGACTATAGAATCCTCCGGCCGGTCGGGCGGAGACAGCACTCGGACAATAGAGTCCTCCGGCCGGTAAGGCGGAGACAGCACTCGGAGTATAGAGTCCTCCGGCCAGTAGGGCGGAGAGAGGTTTCAGAGTATAGAGTCCTCCGGCCGGTAGGGCGGAGACAGGTTTCAGAGCATAGAGTCCTCCGGCCGGAAAGGCGGAGACAGCACTCGGACAATAGAGTCCTCCAGCCGGTAGGGTGGAGACAGTACTCTGAGTATAGAGTCCTCCGGCCAGTAGGGCGGAGACAGCACTCAGAGTATAGAATCCTCCGGCCGGTAGGGCGGAGACAGCACTCGGAGTATAGAGTCCTCCGGCCGATAGGACGGAGACAGCACTCGGACAATAGAGTCCTCTGGCCGGTAGGGCGGAGACAGCACTCGGAATATAGAGTCCTCCGTCCGGTAGGGCGGAGACAGCACTCGAACTGTAGAGTCCTCCGGCCGGTAGGGCGGAAACAGCAGGCGGAGTATAGAGTCCTCCGGCCGGTAGGGCGGAGACAGCAGTCGGACAATAGAATCCTCCGGCCGGTAGGGCGGAGACAGCACTCGGAGTATAGAGTCCTCCGGCCGATAGGTCGAAGACAGCACTCGGAGTATAGAGTCCTCTGGCCGGTAGGGCGGGACAGCACTCGGACTATAGAGCCCTCCGGCCAGAGACAGCACTCGGACAATAGAGTCCTCTCACCGGTAGGGCGGAGACAGCACTCGGACAATAGAGTCCTCCGGCCGATAGGGCGGAGACAGCACTCGGAGAATAGAGTCCTCCGGCCGGTAGGGCGGAGACAGCACTCGGACAGTACAGTCCTCCGGCCGGTAGGGCCGTGACAGCACTCGGACAATAGAGTCCTCCGGCCGGTAGAGCGGAGACAGCACTCGGAGTATAGAGTCCTCCGGCCAGAGAGAGCACTCGGACAATAGAGTCCTCCGGCCGGTAGGGCGGAGACAGCACTCGGAGAATAGAGACCTCTCACCGGTAGGGCCGTGACAGCACTCGGACAATAGAGTCCTCCAGCCGGTAGGGCGGAGACAGCACTCAGAGTATAGAGTCCTCTGGCCGGTAGGGCGGAGACAGTACTCGGAAAATAGAGTCCTCTCACCGGTAGGGTGGAGACCGCACTCGGACAATAGAGTCCTCTCACCGGTAGGGCGGAGACAGCACTCGGACAATAGAGTCCTCTCACCGGTTGGGCGGAGACAGCACTCGGACAATAGAGTCCTCCAGCCGGTAGGGCGGAGACAGCACTCAGAGTATAGAGTCCTCCAGCCGGTAGGGCGGAGACAGCACTCGGAAAATAGAGTCCTCTCACCGGTAGGGCCGTGACAGCACTCGGACAATAGAGTACTCCGGCCGGTAGGGCGGAGACAGCACTCGGAGTATTGAGTCCTCCGGCCAAGAGAGCACTCGGACAATAGAGTCCTCCGGCAGATAGGGCGGAGACAGCACTCGGAATATAGAGTCCTCCGGCCAGTAGGGCGGAGACAGCACTCGGACAATAGAATCCTCCGGCTGTTAGGGCGGAGACAGCACTCAGAGTATAGTGTCCTCCGGCCGGTAGGGCGGAGACAGCACTCAGAGTATAGAGTCCTCTGGCCGGTAGGGCAGAGACAGCACTCGGAAAATAGAGTCCTCTCACCGGTAGGGCGGAGACAGCACTCGGACAATAGAGTCCTCCGGCCGGTAGGGCGGAGACAGCACTCGGACTATAGAGTTCTCCGGCCGGTAGGGCAGAGACAGCACTCGGACAATAGAGTCCTCTCACCGGTTGGGCGGAGACAGCTTTCAGAGTATAGAGTCCTCTGTCCGGTAGGCGGAGACTGCACTCGGAGTACAGAGTCCACCGGCCAATGGGACAGAGACAGCACTGTGAGTATAGAGTCCTCCGGCCAGTAGGGCGGGGACAGCACTCGGAGTATAGAGTCCTCCGGCTGGTAGGGCGGAGACAGCACTCAGAGTATAGAGTCCACCGTCCGGTGGGCGGAGAGAGCACTCGGAGTATAGAGTCCTCCGGCCGGTAGGGCGGAGACAGCACTCGGAGAATAGAGTCCTCCGGCCGGTAGGGCGGAGACAGCACTTGGAGTATGGAGTCCTCCGGCCGGTAGGGCGGAGACAGCACTTGGAGTATAGAGTCCACCGGCCGGTAGGACGGAGACAGCACTCAGGCAATAGAGTCCTCCGGCCGCTACGGCAGAGACAGCACTCGGAGAATAGAGTCCTCTGGCCGGTAGGGCGGAGACAGCAATCAGACAATAGGGTCCTCCGGCCGGTAGGGTGGAGACAGCACTCGGAGAATAGAGTCCTCCGGCCCGTAAGGCGGAGACAGCACTCGGACAATAGAGTCCTCCGGCCTGTAAGGCGGAGACAGCACTCGGACTATAGAGTCCTCCGGCCAGTAGGGCGGAGACAGCATTCTGAGTATAGAGTCCACCGGCCAGTAGGGCGGAGACAGCACTCGGAGTACAGAGTCCTCCGGCCAGTATGGCGGAGACAGCACTGGGAATATAGAGTCCTCCGGCCAATAGGGCGGAGACAGCACTCGGACAATAGAGTCCTCCGTCTGGTAGGGCAGAGACAGCACTCGGAGTATAGAGTCCGCCGGCCGGTAGGGCGGAGACAGCACTCAGAGTATAGAGTCCTCCGTCCGGTGGGCGGAGAGAGCACTCGGAGTACAGAGTCCACCGGCCGGTAGGGCGGAGACAGCACTCGGAGAATAGAGTCCTCCGGCCGGTAGGGCGGAGACAGCACTCGGAGTATAGAGTCCTCCGTCCGGTAGGGCGGAGACAGCGCTCGGAGAATAGAGTCCTCCGGCCAGTAGGGCGGAGACAGCACTCGGAGTATAGAGTCCTCCGTCCGGTAGGGCGGAGACAGCACTCGGAATATAGAATCCTCCGTCCGGTACGGCGGAGACAGCACTCTGAGTATAGAGTCCTCCGGCCAGTAGGGCGGAGACAGCACTCGGAGTATAGAGTCCTCCGTCCGGTACGGCGGAGACAGCACTCTGAGTATAGAGTCCTCCGGCCAGTAGGGCGGAGACAGCACTCGGAATATAGAGTCCTCCGTCCGGTAGGGCGGAGACAGCACTCGAACTGTAGAGTCCTCCGGCCGGTAGGGCGGAAACAGCAGTCGGAGTATAGAGTCCTCCGGCCGGTAGGGCGGAGACAGCACTCGCACAATAGAGTCCTCCGGCCGGTAGGGTGGAGACAGCACTCTGAGTATAGAGTTCTCCGGCCAGTAGGGCGGAGACAGCACTCGGAGTATAGAGTCCTCCGGCCGATAGGACGGAGACAGCAGTCGGACAATAGAGTCCTCCGGCCGGTAGGGCGGAGACAGCACACGGACAATAGAGTCCTCCAGCCGGTAGGGCGGAGACAGCACTCGGAGTATAGAGTCCTCCGGCCGATAGGGCGGAGACAGCACTCGGAGAATAGAGTCCTCCGGCCGGTAGGGCGGAGACAGCACTCGGACAATACAGTCCTCCGGCCGGTAGGGCCGTGACAGCACTCGGACAATAGAGTCCTCTGGCCGGTAGGGCGGAGACAGCACTCGGAGTATAGAGTCCTCCGGCCAGAGAGAGCACTCGGACAATAGAGACCTCCGGCTGGTAGGGCGGAGACAGCACTCGGAGTATAGAGTCCTCCGGCCAGACAGAGCACTCGGACAATAGAGTCCTCCGGTAGATAGGGAGGAGACAGCACTCGGAATATAGAGTCCTCCGGCCAGTTGGGCGGAGGCAGCACTCGGACAATAGAATCCTCCGGCCGGTAGGGCGGAGACAGCACTCAGAGTATAGAGTCCTCTGGCCGGTAGGGCGGAGACAGCACTCGGAAAATAGAGTCCTCTCACCGGTAGGGCGGAGACAGCACTCGGACAATAGAGTCCTCCGGCCGGTAGGGCGGAGACAGCACTCGGAGTATAGAGTCCTCCGTCCGGTAGGGCGGAGACAGCACTCGAACTGTAGAGTCCTCCGGCCGGTAGGGCGGAAACAGCAGTCGGAGTATAGAGTCCTCCGGCCGGTAGGGCAGAGACAGCAGTCGGACAATAGAGTCCTCCGGCCGGTAGGGTGGAGACAGCACTCTGAGTATAGAGTCCTCCGGCCAGTAGGGCGGAGACAGCACTCAGAGTATAGAATCTTCCAGCCGGTAGGGCGGAGACAGCACTCGGAGTATAGAGTCCTCCGGCCGATAGGACGGAGACAGCACTCGGACAATAGAGTCCTCCGGCTGGTAGGGGGGAGACAGCACTCGGACAATAGAGTCCTCCGGCCGGTAGGGCGGTGACAGCACTCGGAGTATAGAGTCCTCCGGCCGATAGGGCGGAGACAGCACTCGGAGAATAGAGTCCTCCGGCCGGTAGGGCGGAGACAGCACTCGGACAATACAGTGCTCTGGCCGGTAGGGCCGTGACAGCACTCGGACAATAGAGTCCTCCGGCCGGTAGGGCGGAGACAGCACTCGGAGTATAGAGTCCTCCGGCCAGAGAGAGCACTCGGACAATAGAGTCCTCCGGCTGGTAGGGCGGAGACAGCACTCGGAGTATAGAGTCCTCCGGCCAGAGAGAGCACTCGGACAATAGAGTCCTCCGGCCGGTAGGGCGGAGACAGCACTCGGAGTATAGAGTCCTCCGGCCGATAGGGCGGCGACAGCACTCAGAGTATAGAGTCCTCCGGCCGGTAGGGCGGAGACCGCACTCGGAGAATAGAGTCCTCTCACCGGTAGGGCCGTGACAGCACTCGGACAATAGAGTCCTCCAGCCGGTAGGGCGGAGACAGCACTCAGAGTATAGAGTCCTCTGGCCGGTAGGGCGGAGACAGCACTCGGAAAATAGAGTCCTCTCACCGGTAGGGCCGTGACAGCACTCGGACAATAGAGTCCTCCGGCCGGTAGGGCGGAGACAGCACTCGGAGTTTTGAGTCCTCCGGCCAGAGAGAGCACTCGGACAATAGAGTCCTCCGGCAAGTAGGGCGGAGACAGCACTTGGACAATAGAATCCTCCGGCTGTTAGGGCGGAGACAGCACTCAGAGTATAGTGTCCTCCGGCCGGTAGGGCGGAGACAGCACTCAGAGTATAGAGTCCTCTGGCCGGTAGGGCAGAGACAGCACTCGGAAAATAGAGTCCTCTCACCGGTAGGGCGGAGACAGCACTCGGCCCATAGAGTCCTCCGGCCGGTAGGGCGGAGACAGCACTCGGACTATAGAGTTCTCCGGCCGGTAGGGCAGAGACAGCACTCGGACAATAGAGTCCGCTCACAGGTTGGGCGGAGAAAGCTTTCAGAGTATAGAGTCCTCTGTCCGGTAGGCGGAGACTGCACTCGGAGTACAGAGTCCACCGGCCAATGGGACAGAGACAGCACTGTGAGTATAGAGTCCTCCGGCCAGTAGGGCGGGGACAGCACTCGGAGTATAGAGTCCTCCGGCTGGTAGGGCGGAGACAGCACTCAGAGTATAGAGTCCACCGTCCGGTGGGCGGAGAGAGCACTCGGAGTATAGAGTCCTCCGGCCGGTAGGGCGGAGACAGCACTCGGAGAATAGAGTCCTCCGGTCGGTAGGGCGGAGACAGCACTTGGAGTATGGAGTCCTCCGGCCGGTAGGGCGGAGACAGCACTAGGAGTATAGAGTCCACCGGCCGGTAGGACGGAGACAGCACTCAGGCAATAGAGTCCTCCGGCCACTACGGCAGAGACAGCACTCGGAGAATAGAGTCCTCTGGCCGGTAGGGCGGAGACAGCAATCAGACAATAGGGTCCGCCGGCCGGTAGGGTGGAGACAGCACTCGGAGAATAGAGTCCTCCGGCCCGTAAGGCGGAGACAGCACTCGGACAATAGAGTCCTCCGGCCTGTAAGGCGGAGACAGCACTCGGACTATAGAGTCCTCCGGCCAGTAGGGCGGAGACAGCATTCTGAGTATAGAGTCCACCGGCCAGTAGGGCGGAGACAGCACTCGGAGTACAGAGTCCTCCGGCCAGTAGGGCGGAGACAGCACTGGGAATATAGAGTCCTCCGGCCAATAGGGCGGAGACAGCACTCGGACAATAGAGTCCTCCGTCTGGTAGGGCAGAGACAGCACTCGGAGTATAGAGTCCTCCGGCCGGTAGGGCGGAGACAGCACTTGGACTATAGAGTCCTCCGTCCGGTGGGCGGAGAGAGCACTCGGAGTACAGAGTCCACCGGCCGGTAGGGCGAAGACAGCACTCGGAGAATAGAGTCCGCCGGCCGGTAGGGCGGAGACAGCACTCAGAGTATAGAGTCCTCCGTCCGGTGGGCGGAGAGAGCACTCGGAGTACAGAGTCCACCGGCCGGTAGGGCGGAGACAGCACTCGGAGAATAGAGTCCTCCGGCCGGTAGGGCGGAGACAGCACTCGGAGTATAGAGTCCTCCGTCCGGTAGGGCGGAGACAGCACTCGGAGAATAGAGTCCTCCGGCCAGTAGGGCGGAGACAGCACTCGGAGTATAGAGTCCTCCGTCCGGTAGGGCGGAGACAGCACTCGGAATATAGAATCCTCCGTCCGGTACGGCGGAGACAGCACTCTGAGTATAGAGTCCTCCGGCCAGTAGGGCGGAGACAGCACTCGGAGTATAGAGTCCTCCGTCCGGTACGGCGGAGACAGCACTCTGAGTATAGAGTCCTCCGGCCAGTAGGGCGGAGACAGCACTCGGAATATAGAGTCCTCCGTCCGGTAGGGCGGAGACAGCACTCGAACTGTAGAATCCTCCGGCCGGTAGGGCGGAAACAGCAGTCGGAGTATAGAGTCCTCCGGCCGGTAGGGCGGAGACAGCACTCGCACAATAGAGTCCTCCGGCCGGTAGGGTGGAGACAGCACTCTGAGTATAGAGTTCTCCGGCCAGTAGGGCGGAGACAGCACTCAGAGTATAGAATCCTCCGGCCGGTAGGGCGGAGACAGCACTGGGAATATAGAGTCCTCCGGCCAATAGGGCGGAGACAGCACTCGGACAATAGAGTCCTCCGTCTGGTAGGGCAGAGACAGCACTCGGAGTATAGAGTCCTCCGGCCGGTAGGGCGGAGACAGCACTTGGACTATAGAGTCCTCCGTCCGGTGGGCGGAGAGAGCACTCGGAGTACAGAGTCCACCGGCCGGTAGGGCGGAGACAGCACTCGGAGAATAGAGTCCGCCGGCCGGTAGGGCGGAGACAGCACTCAGAGTATAGAGTCCTCCGTCCGGTGGGCGGAGAGAGCACTCGGAGTACAGAGTCCACCGGCCGGTAGGGCGGAGACAGCACTCGGAGAATAGAGTCCTCCGGCCGGTAGGGCGGAGACAGCACTCGGAGTATAGAGTCCTCCGTCCGGTAGGGCGGAGACAGCACTCGGAGAATAGAGTCCTCCGGCCAGTAGGGCGGAGACAGCACTCGGAGTATAGAGTCCTCCGTCCGGTAGGGCGGAGACAGCACTCGGAATATAGAATCCTCCGTCCGGTACGGCGGAGACAGCACTCTGAGTATAGAGTCCTCCGGCCAGTAGGGCGGAGACAGCACTCGGAGTATAGAGTCCTCCGTCCGGTACGGCGGAGACAGCACTCTGAGTATAGAGTCCTCCGGCCAGTAGGGCGGAGACAGCACTCGGAATATAGAGTCCTCCGTCCGGTAGGGCGGAGACAGCACTCGAACTGTAGAATCCTCCGGCCGGTAGGGCGGAAACAGCAGTCGGAGTATAGAGTCCTCCGGCCGGTAGGGCGGAGACAGCACTCGCACAATAGAGTCCTCCGGCCGGTAGGGTGGAGACAGCACTCTGAGTATAGAGTTCTCCGGCCAGTAGGGCGGAGACAGCACTCAGAGTATAGAATCCTCCGGCCGGTAGGGCGGAGACAGCACTCGGAGTATAGAGTCCTCCGGCCGATAGGACGGAGACAGCAGTCGGACAATAGAGTCCTCCGGCCGGTAGGGCGGAGACAGCACACGGACAATAGAGTCCTCCGGCTGGTAGGGCGGAGACAGCACTCGGACAATAGAGTCCTCCAGCCGGTAGGGCGGAGACAGCACTCGGAGTATAGAGTCCTCCGGCCGATAGGGCGGAGACAGCACTCGGAAAATAGAGTCCTCCGGCCGGTAGGGCGGAGACAGCACTCGGACAATACAGTCCTCCGGCCGGTAGGGCCGTGACAGCACTCGGACAATAGAGTCCTCCGGCCGGTAGGGCGGAGACAGCACTCGGAGTATAGAGTCCTCCGGCCAGAGAGAGCACTCGGACAATAGAGTCCTCCGGCTGGTAGGGCGGAGACAGCACTCGGAGTATAGAGTCCTCCGGCCAGACAGAGCACTCGGACAATAGAGTCCTCCGGCCGATAGGGCGGAGACAGCACTCGGAAAATAGAGTCCTCCGGCCGGTAGGGCGGAGACAGCACTCGGACAATACAGTCCTCCGGCCGGTAGGGCCGTGACAGCACTCGGACAATAGAGTCCTCCGGCTGGTAGGGAGGAGACAGCACTCGGAATATAGAGTCCTCCGGCCAGTTGGGCGGAGGCAGCACTCGGACAATAGAATCCTCCGGCCGGTAGGGCGGAGACAGCACTCAGAGTATAGAGTCCTCTGGCCGGTAGGGCGGAGACAGCACTCGGAAAATAGAGTCCTCTCACCGGTAGGGCGGAGACAGCACTCGGACAATAGAGTCCTCCGGCCGGTAGGGCGGAGACAGCACTCGGAGTATAGAGTCCTCCGTCCGGTAGGGCGGAGACAGCACTCGGAGTATAGAGTCCTCCGGCTGGTAGGGCGGAGACAGCACTCAGAGTATAGAGTCCACCGTCCGGTGGGCGGAGAGAGCACTCGGAGTATAGAGTCCTCCGGCCGGTAGGGCGGAGACAGCACTCGGAGAATAGAGTCCTCCGGCCGGTAGGGCGGAGACAGCACTTGGAGTATGGAGTCCTCCGGCCGGTAGGGCGGAGACAGCACTTGGAGTATAGAGTCCACCGGCCGGTAGGACGGAGACAGCACTCAGGCAATAGAGTCCTCCGGCCGCTACGGCAGAGACAGCACTCGGAGAATAGAGTCCTCTGGCCGGTAGGGCGGAGACAGCAATCAGACAATAGGGTCCTCCGGCCGGTAGGGTGGAGACAGCACTCGGAGAATAGAGTCCTCCGGCCCGTAAGGCGGAGACAGCACTCGGACAATAGAGTCCTCCGGCCTGTAAGGCGGAGACAGCACTCGGACTATAGAGTCCTCCGGCCAGTAGGGCGGAGACAGCATTCTGAGTATAGAGTCCACCGGCCAGTAGGGCGGAGACAGCACTCGGAGTACAGAGTCCTCCGGCCAGTATGGCGGAGACAGCACTGGGAATATAGAGTCCTCCGGCCAATAGGGCGGAGACAGCACTCGGACAATAGAGTCCTCCGTCTGGTAGGGCAGAGACAGCACTCGGAGTATAGAGTCCGCCGGCCGGTAGGGCGGAGACAGCACTCAGAGTATAGAGTCCTCCGTCCGGTGGGCGGAGAGAGCACTCGGAGTACAGAGTCCAACGGCCGGTAGGGCGGAGACAGCACTCGGAGAATAGAGTCCTCCGGCCGGTAGTGCGGAGACAGCACTCGGAGTATAGAGTCCTCCGTCCGGTAGGGCGGAGACAGCACTCGGAGAATAGAGTCCTCCGGCCAGTAGGGCGGAGACAGCACTCGGAGTATAGAGTCCTCCGTCCGGTAGGGCGGAGACAGCACTCGGAATATAGAATCCTCCGTCCGGTACGGCGGAGACAGCACTCTGAGTATAGAGTCCTCCGGCCAGTAGGGCGGAGACAGCACTCGGAGTATAGAGTCCTCCGTCCGGTACGGCGGAGACAGCACTCTGAGTATAGAGTCCTCCGGCCAGTAGGGCGGAGACAGCACTCGGAATATAGAGTCCTCCGTCCGGTAGGGCGGAGACAGCACTCGAACTGTAGTGTCCTCCGGCCGGTAGGGCGGAAACAGCAGTCGGAGTATAGAGTCCTCCGGCCGGTAGGGCGGAGACAGCACTCGCACAATAGAGTCCTCCGGCCGGTAGGGTGGAGACAGCACTCTGAGTATAGAGTTCTCCGGCCAGTAGGGCAGAGACAGCACTCAGAGTATAGAATCCTCCGGCCGGTAGGGCGGAGACAGCACTCGGAGTATAGAGTCCTCCGGCCGATAGGACGGAGACAGCAGTCGGACAATAGAGTCCTCCGGCCGGTAGGGCGGAGACAGCACACGGACAATAGAGTCCTCCGGCTGGTAGGGCGGAGACAGCACTCGGACAATAGAGTCCTCCAGCCGGTAGGGCGGAGACAGCACTCGGAGTATAGAGTCCTCCGGCCGATAGGGCGGAGACAGCACTCGGAGAATAGAGTCCTCCGGCCGGTAGGGCGGAGACAGCACTCGGACAATACAGTCCTCCGGCCGGTAGGGCCGTGACAGCACTCGGACAATAGAGTCCTCCGGCCGGTAGGGCGGAGACAGCACTCGGAGTATAGAGTCCTCCGGCCAGTGAGAGCACTCGGACAATAGAGACCTCCGGCTGGTAGGGCGGAGACAGCACTCGGAGTATAGAGTCCTCCGGCCAGACAGAGCACTCGGACAATAGAGTCCTCCGGCAGATAGGGAGGAGACAGCACTCGGAATATAGAGTCCTCCGGCCAGTTGGGCGGAGGCAGCACTCGGACAATAGAATCCTCCGGCCGGTAGGGCGGAGACAGCACTCAGAGTATAGAGTCCTCTGGCCGGTAGGGCGGAGACAGCACTCGGAAAATAGAGTCCTCTCACCGGTAGGGCGGAGACAGCACTCGGACAATAGAGTCCTCCGGCCGGTAGGGCGGAGACAGCACTCGGAGTATAGAGTCCTCCGTCCGGTAGGGCGGAGACAGCACTCGAACTGTAGAGTCCTCCGGCCGGTAGGGCGGAAACAGCAGTCGGAGTATAGAGTCCTCCGGCCGGTAGGGCAGAGACAGCAGTCGGACAATAGAGTCCTCCGGCCGGTAGGGTGGAGACAGCACTCTGAGTATAGAGTCCTCCGGCCAGTAGGGCGGAGACAGCACTCAGAGTATAGAATCTTCCAGCCGGTAGGGCGGAGACAGCACTCGGAGTATAGAGTCCTCCGGCCGATAGGACGGAGACAGCACTCGGACAATAGAGTCCTCCGGCTGGTAGGGGGGAGACAGCACTCGGACAATAGAGTCCTCCGGCCGGTAGGGCGGAGACAGCACTCGGAGTATAGAGTCCTCCGGCCGATAGGGCGGAGACAGCACTCGGAGAATAGAGTCCTCCGGCCGGTAGGGCGGAGACAGCACTCGGACAATACAGTGCTCTGGCCGGTAGGGCCGTGACAGCACTCGGACAATAGAGTCCTCCGGCCGGTAGGGCGGAGACAGCACTCGGAGTATAGAGTCCTCCGGCCAGAGAGAGCACTCGGACAATAGAGTCCTCCGGCTGGTAGGGCGGAGACAGCACTCGGAGTATAGAGTCCTCCGGCCAGAGAGAGCACTCGGACAATAGAGTCCTCCGGCCGGTAGGGCGGAGACAGCACTCGGAGTATAGAGTCCTCCGGCCGATAGGGCGGCGACAGCACTCAGAGTATAGAGTCCTCTGGCAGGTAGGGCGGAGACAGCACTCGGAAAATAGAGTCCTCTCACCTGTAGGGCGGAGACAGCACTCGGACAATAGAGTCCTCCGGCCGGTAGGGCGGAGACCGCACTCGGAGAATAGAGTCCTCTCACCGGTAGGGCCGTGACAGCACTCGGACAATAGAGTCCTCCAGCCGGTAGGGCGGAGACAGCACTCAGAGTATAGAGTCCTCTGGCCGGTAGGGCGGAGACAGCACTCGGAAAATAGAGTCCTCTCACCGGTAGGGCCGTGACAGCACTCGGACAATAGAGTCCTCCGGCCGGTAGGGCGGAGACAGCACTCGGAGTTTTGAGTCCTCCGGCCAGAGAGAGCACTCGGACAATAGAGTCCTCCGGCAAGTAGGGCGGAGACAGCACTCGGACAATAGAATCCTCCGGCTGTTAGGGCGGAGACAGCACTCAGAGTATAGTGTCCTCCGGCCGGTAGGGCGGAGACAGCACTCAGAGTATAGAGTCCTCTGGCCGGTAGGGCAGAGACAGCACTCGGAAAATAGAGTCCTCTCACCGGTAGGGCGGAGACAGCACTCGGCCCATAGAGTCCTCCGGCCGGTAGGGCGGAGACAGCACTCGGACTATAGAGTTCTCCGGCCGGTAGGGCAGAGACAGCACTCGGACAATAGAGTCCGCTCACAGGTTGGGCGGAGAAAGCTTTCAGAGTATAGAGTCCTCTGTCCGGTAGGCGGAGACTGCACTCGGAGTACAGAGTCCACCGGCCAATGGGACAGAGACAGCACTGTGAGTATAGAGTCCTCCGGCCAGTAGGGCGGGGACAGCACTCGGAGTATAGAGTCCTCCGGCTGGTAGGGCGGAGACAGCACTCAGAGTATAGAGTCCACCGTCCGGTGGGCGGAGAGAGCACTCGGAGTATAGAGTCCTCCGGCCGGTAGGGCGGAGACAGCACTCGGAGAATAGAGTCCTCCGGCCGGTAGGGCGGAGACAGCACTTGGAGTATGGAGTCCTCCGGCCGGTAGGGCGGAGACAGCACTAGGAGTATAGAGTCCACCGGCCGGTAGGACGGAGACAGCACTCAGGCAATAGAGTCCTCCGGCCACTACGGCAGAGACAGCACTCGGAGAATAGAGTCCTCTGGCCGGTAGGGCGGAGACAGCAATCAGACAATAGGGTCCTCCGGCCGGTAGGGTGGAGACAGCACTCGGAGAATAGAGTCCTCCGGCCCGTAAGGCGGAGACAGCACTCGGACAATAGAGTCCTCCGGCCTGTAAGGCGGAGACAGCACTCGGACTATAGAGTCCTCCGGCCAGTAGGGCGGAGACAGCATTCTGAGTATAGAGTCCACCGGCCAGTAGGGCGGAGACAGCACTCGGAGTACAGAGTCCTCCGGCCAGTAGGGCGGAGACAGCACTGGGAATATAGAGTCCTCCGGCCAATAGGGCGGAGACAGCACTCGGACAATAGAGTCCTCCGTCTGGTAGGGCAGAGACAGCACTCGGAGTATAGAGTCCTCCGGCCGGTAGGGCGGAGACAGCACTTGGACTATAGAGTCCTCCGTCCGGTGGGCGGAGAGAGCACTCGGAGTACAGAGTCCACCGGCCGGTAGGGCGGAGACAGCACTCGGAGAATAGAGTCCGCCGGCCGGTAGGGCGGAGACAGCACTCAGAGTACAGAGTCCTCCGTCCGGTGGGCGGAGTGAGCACTCGGAGTACAGAGTCCACCGGCCGGTAGGGCGGAGACAGCACTCGGAGAATAGAGTCCTCCGGCCGGTAGGGCGGAGACAGCACTCGGAGTATAGAGTCCTCCGTCCGGTAGGGCGGAGACAGCACTCGGAGAATAGAGTCCTCCGGCCAGTAGGACGGAGACAGCACTCGGAGTATAGAGTCCTCCGTCCGGTAGGGCGGAGACAGCACTCGGAATATAGAATCCTCCGTCCGGTACGGCGGAGACAGCACTCTGAGTATAGAGTCCTCCGGCCAGTAGGGCGGAGACAGCACTCGGAGTATAGAGTCCTCCGTCCGGTACGGCGGAGACAGCACTCTGAGTATAGAGTCCTCCGGCCAGTAGGGCGGAGACAGCACTCGGAATATAGAGTCCTCCGTCCGGTAGGGCGGAGACAGCACTCGAACTGTAGAATCCTCCGGCCGGTAGGGCGGAAACAGCTGTCGGAGTATAGAGTCCTCCGGCCGGTAGGGCGGAGACAGCACTCGCACAATAGAGTCCTCCGGCCAGTAGGGTGGAGACAGCACTCTGAGTATAGAGTTCTCCGGCCAGTAGGGCGGAGACAGCACTCAGAGTATAGAATCCTCCGGCCGGTAGGGCGGAAACAGCAGTCGGAGTATAGAGTCCTCCGGCCGATAGGACGGAGACAGCAGTCGGACAATAGAGTCCTCCGGCCGGTAGGGCGGAGACAGCACATGGACAATAGAGTCCTCCGGCTGGTAGGGCGGAGACAGCACTCGGACAATAGAGTCCTCCAGCCGGTAGGGCGGAGACAGCACTCGGAGTATAGAGTCCTCCGGCCGATAGGGCGGAGACAGCACTCGGAGAATAGAGTCCTCCGGCCGGTAGGGCGGAGACAGCACTCGGACAATACAGTCCTCCGGCCGGTAGGGCCGTGACAGCACTCGGACAATAGAGTCCTCCGGCCGGTAGGGCGGAGACAGCACTCGGAGTATAGAGTCCTCCGGCCAGAGAGAGCACTCGGACAATAGAGTCCTCCGGCTGGTAGGGCGGAGACAGCACTCGGAGTATAGAGTCCTCCGGCCAGACAGAGCACTCGGACAATAGAGTCCTCCGGCAGATAGGGAGGAGACAGCACTCGGAATATAGAGTCCTCCGGCCAGTTGGGCGGAGGCAGCACTCGGACAATAGAATCCTCCGGCCGGTAGGGCGGAGACAGCACTCAGAGTATAGAGTCCTCTGGCCGGTAGGGCGGAGACAGCACTCGGAAAATAGAGTCCTCTCACCGGTAGGGCGGAGACAGCACTCGGACAATAGAGTCCTCCGGCCGGTAGGGCGGAGACAGCACTCGGAGTATAGAGTCCTCCGTCCGGTAGGGCGGAGACAGCACTCGAACTGTAGAGTCCTCCGGCCGGTAGGGCGGAAACAGCAGTCGGAGTATAGAGTCCTCCGGCCGGTAGGGCAGAGACAGCAGTCGGACAATAGAGTCCTCCGGCCGGTAGGGTGGAGACAGCACTCTGAGTATAGAGTCCTCCGGCCAGTAGGGCGGAGACAGCACTCAGAGTATAGAATCTTCCAGCCGGTAGGGCGGAGACAGCACTCGGAGTATAGAGTCCTCCGGCCGATAGGACGGAGACAGCACTCGGACAATAGAGTCCTCCGGCTGGTAGGGGGGAGACAGCACTCGGACAATAGAGTCCTCCGGCCGGTAGGGCGGAGACAGCACTCGGAGTATAGAGTCCTCCGGCCGATAGGGCGGAGACAGCACTCGGAGAATAGAGTCCTCCGGCCGGTAGGGCGGAGACAGCACTCGGACAATACAGTGCTCTGGCCGGTAGGGCCGTGACAGCACTCGGACAATAGAGTCCTCCGGCCGGTAGGGCGGAGACAGCACTCGGAGTATAGAGTCCTCCGGCCAGAGAGAGCACTCGGACAATAGAGTCCTCCGGCTGGTAGGGCGGAGACAGCACTCGGAGTATAGAGTCCTCCGGCCAGAGAGAGCACTCGGACAATAGAGTCCTCCGGCCGGTAGGGCGGAGACAGCACTCGGAGTATAGAGTCCTCCGGCCGATAGGGCGGCGACAGCACTCAGAGTATAGAGTCCTCTGGCAGGTAGGGCGGAGACAGCACTCGGAAAATAGAGTCCTCTCACCTGTAGGGCGGAGACAGCACTCGGACAATAGAGTCCTCCGGCCGGTAGGGCGGAGACCGCACTCGGAGAATAGAGTCCTCTCACCGGTAGGGCCGTGACAGCACTCGGACAATAGAGTCCTCCAGCCGGTAGGGCGGAGACAGCACTCAGAGTATAGAGTCCTCTGGCCGGTAGGGCGGAGACAGCACTCGGAAAATAGAGTCCTCTCACCGGTAGGGCCGTGACAGCACTCGGACAATAGAGTCCTCCGGCCGGTAGGGCGGAGACAGCACTCGGAGTTTTGAGTCCTCCGGCCAGAGAGAGCACTCGGACAATAGAGTCCTCCGGCAAGTAGTGCGGAGACAGCACTCGGACAATAGAATCCTCCGGCTGTTAGGGCGGAGACAGCACTCAGAGTATAGTGTCCTCCGGCCGGTAGGGCGGAGACAGCACTCAGAGTATAGAGTCCTCTGGCCGGTAGGGCAGAGACAGCACTCGGAAAATAGAGTCCTCTCACCGGTAGGGCGGAGACAGCACTCGGCCCATAGAGTCCTCCGGCCGGTAGGGCGGAGACAGCACTCGGACTATAGAGTTCTCCGGCCGGTAGGGCAGAGACAGCACTCGGACAATAGAGTCCGCTCACAGGTTGGGCGGAGAAAGCTTTCAGAGTATAGAGTCCTCTGTCCGGTAGGCGGAGACTGCACTCGGAGTACAGAGTCCACCGGCCAATGGGACAGAGACAGCACTGTGAGTATAGAGTCCTCCGGCCAGTAGGGCGGGGACAGCACTCGGAGTATAGAGTCCTCCGGCTGGTAGGGCGGAGACAGCACTCAGAGTATAGAGTCCACCGTCCGGTGGGCGGAGAGAGCACTCGGAGTATAGAGTCCTCCGGCCGGTAGGGCGGAGACAGCACTCGGAGAATAGAGTCCTCCGGCCGGTAGGGCGGAGACAGCACTTGGAGTATGGAGTCCTCCGGCCGGTAGGGCGGAGACAGCACTAGGAGTATAGAGTCCACCGGCCGGTAGGACGGAGACAGCACTCAGGCAATAGAGTCCTCCGGCCACTACGGCAGAGACAGCACTCGGAGAATAGAGTCCTCTGGCCGGTAGGGCGGAGACAGCAATCAGACAATAGGGTCCTCCGGCCGGTAGGGTGGAGACAGCACTCGGAGAATAGAGTCCTCCGGCCCGTAAGGCGGAGACAGCACTCGGACAATAGAGTCCTCCGGCCTGTAAGGCGGAGACAGCACTCGGACTATAGAGTCCTCCGGCCAGTAGGGCGGAGACAGCATTCTGAGTATAGAGTCCACCGGCCAGTAGGGCGGAGACAGCACTCGGAGTACAGAGTCCTCCGGCCAGTAGGGCGGAGACAGCACTGGGAATATAGAGTCCTCCGGCCAATTGGGCGGAGACAGCACTCGGACAATAGAGTCCTCCGTCTGGTAGGGCAGAGACAGCACTCGGAGTATAGAGTCCTCCGGCCGGTAGGGCGGAGACAGCACTTGGACTATAGAGTCCTCCGTCCGGTGGGCGGAGAGAGCACTCGGAGTACAGAGTCCACCGGCCGGTAGGGCGGAGACAGCACTCGGAGAATAGAGTCCGCCGGCCGGTAGGGCGGAGACAGCACTCAGAGTATAGAGTCCTCCGTCCGGTGGGCGGAGAGAGCACTCGGAGTACAGAGTCCACCGGCCGGTAGGGCGGAGACAGCACTCGGAGAATAGAGTCCTCCGGCCGGTAGGGCGGAGACAGCACTCGGAGTATAGAGTCCTCCGTCCGGTAGGGCGGAGACAGCACTCGGAGAATAGAGTCCTCCGGCCAGTAGGGCGGAGACAGCACTCGGAGTATAGAGTCCTCCGTCCGGTAGGGCGGAGACAGCACTCGGAATATAGAATCCTCCGTCCGGTACAGCGGAGACAGCACTCTGAGTATAGAGTCCTCCGGCCAGTAGGGCGGAGACAGCACTCGGAGTATAGAGTCCTCCGTCCGGTACGGCGGAGACAGCACTCTGAGTATAGAGTCCTCCGGCCAGTAGGGCGGAGACAGCACTCGGAATATAGAGTCCTCCGTCCGGTAGGGCGGAGACAGCACTCGAACTGTAGAATCCTCCGGCCGGTAGGGCGGAAACAGCAGTCGGAGTATAGAGTCCTCCGGCCGGTAGGGCGGAGACAGCACTCGCACAATAGAGTCCTCCGGCCAGTAGGGTGGAGACAGCACTCTGAGTATAGAGTTCTCCGGCCAGTAGGGCGGAGACAGAACTCAGAGTATAGAATCCTCCGGCCGGTAGGGCGGAGACAGCACTCGGAGTATAGAGTCCTCCGGCCGATAGGACGGAGACAGCAGTCGGACAATAGAGTCCTCCGGCCGGTAGGGCGGAGACAGCACACGGACAATAGAGTCCTCCGGCTGGTAGGGCGGAGACAGCACTCGGACAATAGAGTCCTCCAGCCGGTAGGGCGGAGACAGCACTCGGAGTATAGAGTCCTCCGGCCGATAGGGCGGAGACAGCACTCGGAGAATAGAGTCCTCCGGCCGGTAGGGCGGAGACAGCACTCGGACAATACAGTCCTCCGGCCGGTAGGGCCGTGACAGCACTCGGACAATAGAGTCCTCCGGCCGGTAGGGCGGAGACAGCACTCGGAGTATAGAGTCCTCCGGCCAGAGAGAGCACTCGGACAATAGAGTCCTCCGGCTGGTAGGGCGGAGACAGCACTCGGAGTATAGAGTCCTCCGGCCAGACAGAGCACTCGGACAATAGAGTCCTCCGGCAGATAGGGAGGAGACAGCACTCGGAATATAGAGTCCTCCGGCCAGTTGGGCGGAGGCAGCACTCGGACAATAGAATCCTCCGGCCGGTAGGGCGGAGACAGCACTCAGAGTATAGAGTCCTCTGGCCGGTAGGGCGGAGACAGCACTCGGAAAATAGAGTCCTCTCACCGGTAGGGCGGAGACAGCACTCGGACAATAGAGTCCTCCGGCCGGTAGGGCGGAGACAGCACTCGGAGTATAGAGTCCTCCGTCCGGTAGGGCGGAGACAGCACTCGAACTGTAGAGTCCTCCGGCCGGTAGGGCGGAAACAGCAGTCGGAGTATAGAGTCCTCCGGCCGGTAGGGCAGAGACAGCAGTCGGACAATAGAGTCCTCCGGCCGGTAGGGTGGAGACAGCACTCTGAGTATAGAGTCCTCCGGCCAGTAGGGCGGAGACAGCACTCAGAGTATAGAATCTTCCAGCCGGTAGGGCGGAGACAGCACTCGGAGTATAGAGTCCTCCGGCCGATAGGACGGAGACAGCACTCGGACAATAGAGTCCTCCGGCTGGTAGGGGGGGACAGCACTCGGACAATAGAGTCCTCCGGCCGGTAGGGCGGTGACAGCACTCGGAGTATAGAGTCCTCCGGCCGATAGGGCGGAGACAGCACTCGGAGAATAGAGTCCTCCGGCCGGTAGGGCGGAGACAGCACTCGGACAATACAGTGCTCTGGCCGGTAGGGCCGTGACAGCACTCGGACAATAGAGTCCTCCGGCCGGTAGGGCGGAGACAGCACTCGGAGTATAGAGTCCTCCGGCCAGAGAGAGCACTCGGACAATAGAGTCCTCCGGCTGGTAGGGCGGAGACAGCACTCGGAGTATAGAGTCCTCCGGCCAGAGAGAGCACTCGGACAATAGAGTCCTCCGGCCGGTAGGGCGGAGACAGCACTCGGAGTATAGAGTCCTCCGGCCGATAGGGCGGCGACAGAACTCAGAGTATAGAGTCCTCTGGCAGGTAGGGCGGAGACAGCACTCGGAAAATAGAGTCCTCTCACCTGTAGGGCGGAGACAGCACTCGGACAATAGAGTCCTCCGGCCGGTAGGGCGGAGACCGCACTCGGAGAATAGAGTCCTCTCACCGGTAGGACCGTGACAGCACTCGGACAATAGAGTCCTCCAGCCGGTAGGGCGGAGACAGCACTCAGAGTATAGAGTCCTCTGGCCGGTAGGGCGGAGACAGCACTCGGAAAATAGAGTCCTCTCACCGGTAGGGCCGTGACAGCACTCGGACAATAGAGTCCTCCGGCCGGTAGGGCGGAGACAGCACTCGGAGTTTTGAGTCCTCCGGCCAGAGAGAGCACTCGGACAATAGAGTCCTCCGGCAAGTAGGGCGGAGACAGCACTCGGACAATAGAATCCTCCGGCTGTTAGGGCGGAGACAGCACTCAGAGTATAGTGTCCTCCGGCCGGTAGGGCGGAGACAGCACTCAGAGTATAGAGTCCTCTGGCCGGTAGGGCAGAGACAGCACTCGGAAAATAGAGTCCTCTCACCGGTAGGGCGGAGACAGCACTCGGCCCATAGAGTCCTCCGGCCGGTAGGGCGGAGACAGCACTCGGACTATAGAGTTCTCCGGCCGGTAGGGCAGAGACAGCACTCGGACAATAGAGTCCGCTCACAGGTTGGGCGGAGAAAGCTTTCAGAGTATAGAGTCCTCTGTCCGGTAGGCGGAGACTGCACTCGGAGTACAGAGTCCACCGGCCAATGGGACAGAGACAGCACTGTGAGTATAGAGTCCTCCGGCCAGTAGGGCGGGGACAGCACTCGGAGTATAGAGTCCTCCGGCTGGTAGGGCGGAGACAGCACTCAGAGTATAGAGTCCACCGTCCGGTGGGCGGAGAGAGCACTCGGAGTATAGAGTCCTCCGGCCGGTAGGGCGGAGACAGCACTCGGAGAATAGAGTCCTCCGGCCGGTAGGGCGGAGACAGCACTTGGAGTATGGAGTCCTCCGGCCGGTAGGGCGGAGACAGCACTAGGAGTATAGAGTCCACCGGCCGGTAGGACGGAGACAGCACTCAGGCAATAGAGTCCTCCGGCCACTACGGCAGAGACAGCACTCGGAGAATAGAGTCCTCTGGCCGGTAGGGCGGAGACAGCAATCAGACAATAGGGTCCTCCGGCCGGTAGGGCGGAGACAGCACTCGGAGTATAGAGTCCTCCGTCCGGTAGGGCGGAGACAGCACTCGGAATATAGAATCCTCCGTCCGGTACGGCGGAGACAGCACTCTGAGTATAGAGTCCTCCGGCCAGTAGGGCGGAGACAGCACTCGGAGTATAGAGTCCTCCGTCCGGTACGGCGGAGACAGCACTCTGAGTATAGAGTCCTCCGGCCATTAGGGCGGAGACAGCACTCGGAATATAGAGTCCTCCGTCCGGTAGGGCGGAGACAGCACTCGAACTGTAGAGTCCTCCGGCCGGTAGGGCGGAAACAGCAGTCGGAGTATAGAGTCCTCCGGCCGGTAGGGCGGAGACAGCACTCGCACAATAGAGTCCTCCGGCCGGTAGGGTGGAGACAGCACTCTGAGTATAGAGTTCTCCGGCCAGTAGGGCGGAGACAGCACTCAGAGTATAGAATCCTCCGGCCGGTAGGGCGGAGACAGCACTCGGAGTATAGAGTCCTCCGGCCGATAGGACGGAGACAGCAGTCGGACAATAGAGTCCTCCGGCCGGTAGGGCGGAGACAGCACACGGACAATAGAGTCCTCCGGCTGGTAGGGCGGAGACAGCACTCGGACAATAGAGTCCTCCAGCCGGTAGGGCGGAGACAGCACTCGGAGTATAGAGTCCTCCGGCCGATAGGGCGGAGACAGCACTCGGAGAATAGAGTCCTCCGGCCGGTAGGGCGGAGACAGCACTCGGACAATACAGTCCTCCGGCCGGTAGGGCCGTGACAGCACTCGGACAATAGAGTCCTCTGGCCGGTAGGGCGGAGACAGCACTCGGAGTATAGAGTCCTCCGGCCAGAGAGAGCACTCGGACAATAGAGACCTCCGGCTGGTAGGGCGGAGACAGCACTCGGAGTATAGAGTCCTCCGGCCAGACAGAGCACTCGGACAATAGAGTCCTCCGGCAGATAGGGAGGAGACAGCACTCGGAATATAGAGTCCTCCGGCCAGTTGGGCGGAGGCAGCACTCGGACAATAGAATCCTCCGGCCGGTAGGGCGGAGACAGCACTCAGAGTATAGAGTCCTCTGGCCGGTAGGGCGGAGACAGCACTCGGAAAATAGAGTCCTCTCACCGGTAGGGCGGAGACAGCACTCGGACAATAGAGTCCTCCGGCCGGTAGGGCGGAGACAGCACTCGGAGTATAGAGTCCTCCGTCCGGTAGGGCGGAGACAGCACTCGAACTGTAGAGTCCTCCGGCCGGTAGGGCGGAAACAGCAGTCGGAGTATAGAGTCCTCCGGCCGGTAGGGCAGAGACAGCAGTCGGACAATAGAGTCCTCCGGCCGGTAGGGTGGAGACAGCACTCTGAGTATAGAGTCCTCCGGCCAGTAGGGCGGAGACAGCACTCAGAGTATAGAATCTTCCAGCCGGTAGGGCGGAGACAGCACTCGGAGTATAGAGTCCTCCGGCCGATAGGACGGAGACAGCACTCGGACAATAGAGTCCTCCGGCTGGTAGGGGGGAGACAGCACTCGGACAATAGAGTCCTCCGGCCGGTAGGGCGGAGACAGCACTCGGAGTATAGAGTCCTCCGGCCGATAGGGCGGAGACAGCACTCGGAGAATAGAGTCCTCCGGCCGGTAGGGCGGAGACAGCACTCGGACAATACAGTGCTCTGGCCGGTAGGGCCGTGACAGCACTCGGACAATAGAGTCCTCCGGCCGGTAGGGCGGAGACAGCACTCGGAGTATAGAGTCCTCCGGCCAGAGAGAGCACTCGGACAATAGAGTCCTCCGGCTGGTAGGGCGGAGACAGCACTCGGAGTATAGAGTCCTCCGGCCAGAGAGAGCACTCGGACAATAGAGTCCTCCGGCCGGTAGGGCGGAAACAGCAGTCGGAGTATAGAGTCCTCCGGCCGGTAGGGCGGAGACAGCACTCGCACAATAGAGTCCTCCGGCCGGTAGGGTGGAGACAGCACTCTGAGTATAGAGTTCTCCGGCCAGTAGGGCGGAGACAGCACTCAGAGTATAGAATCCTCCGGCCGGTAGGGCGGAGACAGCACTCGGAGTATAGAGTCCTCCGGCCGATAGGACGGAGACAGCAGTCGGACAATAGAGTCCTCCGGCCGGTAGGGCGGAGACAGCACACGGACAATAGAGTCCTCCGGCTGGTAGGGCGGAGACAGCACTCGGACAATAGAGTCCTCCAGCCGGTAGGGCGGATACAGCACTCGGAGTATAGAGTCCTCCGGCCGATAGGGCGGAGACAGCACTCGGAGAATAGAGTCCTCCGGCCGGTAGGGCGGAGACAGCACTCGGACAATACAGTCCTCCGGCCGGTAGGGCCGTGACAGCACTCGGACAATAGAGTCCTCTGGCCGGTAGGGCGGAGACAGCACTCGGAGTATAGAGTCCTCCGGCCAGAGAGAGCACTCGGACAATAGAGACCTCCGGCTGGTAGGGCGGAGACAGCACTCGGAGTATAGAGTCCTCCGGCCAGACAGAGCACTCGGACAATAGAGTCCTCCGGCAGATAGGGAGGAGACAGCACTCGGAATATAGAGTCCTCCGGCCAGTTGGGCGGAGGCAGCACTCGGACAATAGAATCCTCCGGCCGGTAGGGCGGAGACAGCACTCAGAGTATAGAGTCCTCTGGCCGGTAGGGCGGAGACAGCACTCGGAAAATAGAGTCCTCTCACCGGTAGGGCGGAGACAGCACTCGGACAATAGAGTCCTCCGGCCGGTAGGGCGGAGACAGCACTCGGAGTATAGAGTCCTCCGTCCGGTAGGGCGGAGACAGCACTCGAACTGTAGAGTCCTCCGGCCGGTAGGGCGGAAACAGCAGTCGGAGTATAGAGTCCTCCGGCCGGTAGGGCAGAGACAGCAGTCGGACAATAGAGTCCTCCGGCCGGTAGGGTGGAGACAGCACTCTGAGTATAGAGTCCTCCGGCCAGTAGGGCGGAGACAGCACTCAGAGTATAGAATCTTCCAGCCGGTAGGGCGGAGACAGCACTCGGAGTATAGAGTCCTCCGGCCGATAGGACGGAGACAGCACTCGGACAATAGAGTCCTCCGGCTGGTAGGGGGGAGACAGCACTCGGACAATAGAGTCCTCCGGCCGGTAGGGCGGAGACAGCACTCGGAGTATAGAGTCCTCCGGCCGATAGGGCGGAGACAGCACTCGGAGAATAGAGTCCTCCGGCCGGTAGGGCGGAGACAGCACTCGGACAATACAGTGCTCTGGCCGGTAGGGCCGTGACAGCACTCGGACAATAGAGTCCTCCGGCCGGTAGGGCGGAGACAGCACTCGGAGTATAGAGTCCTCCGGCCAGAGAGAGCACTCGGACAATAGAGTCCTCCGGCTGGTAGGGCGGAGACAGCACTCGGAGTATAGAGTCCTCCGGCCAGAGAGAGCACTCGGACAATAGAGTCCTCCGGCCGGTAGGGCGGAGACAGCACTCGGAGTATAGAGTCCTCCGGCCGATAGGGCGGCGACAGCACTCAGAGTATAGAGTCCTCTGGCAGGTAGGGCGGAGACAGCACTCGGAAAATAGAGTCCTCTCACCTGTAGGGCGGAGACAGCACTCGGACAATAGAGTCCTCCGGCCGGTAGGGCGGAGACCGCACTCGGAGAATAGAGTCCTCTCACCGGTAGGGCCGTGACAGCACTCGGACAATAGAGTCCTCCAGCCGGTAGGGCGGAGACAGCACTCAGAGTATAGAGTCCTCTGGCCGGTAGGGCGGAGACAGCACTCGGAAAATAGAGTCCTCTCACCGGTAGGGCCGTGACAGCACTCGGACAATAGAGTCCTCCGGCCGGTAGGGCGGAGACAGCACTCGGAGTTTTGAGTCCTCCGGCCAGAGAGAGCACTCGGACAATAGAGTCCTCCGGCAAGTAGGGCGGAGCCAGCACTCGGACAATAGAATCCTCCGGCTGTTAGGGCGGAGACAGCACTCAGAGTATAGTGTCCTCCGGCCGGTAGGGCGGAGACAGCACTCAGAGTATAGAGTCCTCTGGCCGGTAGGGCAGAGACAGCACTCGGAAAATAGAGTCCTCTCACCGGTAGGGCGGAGACAGCACTCGGCCCATTGAGTCCTCCGGCCGGTAGGGCGGAGACAGCACTCGGACTATAGAGTTCTCCGGCCGGTAGGGCAGAGACAGCACTCGGACAATAGAGTCCGCTCACAGGTTGGGCGGAGAAAGCTTTCAGAGTATAGAGTCCTCTGTCCGGTAGGCGGAGACTGCACTCGGAGTACAGAGTCCACCGGCCAATGGGACAGAGACAGCACTGTGAGTATAGAGTCCTCCGGCCAGTAGGGCGGGGACAGCACTCGGAGTATAGAGTCCTCCGGCTGGTAGGGCGGAGACAGCACTCAGAGTATAGAGTCCACCGTCCGGTGGGCGGAGAGAGCACTCGGAGTATAGAGTCCTCCGGCCGGTAGGGCGGAGACAGCACTCGGAGAATAGAGTCCTCCGGCCGGTAGGGCGGAGACAGCACTTGGAGTATGGAGTCCTCCGGCCGGTAGGGCGGAGACAGCACTAGGAGTATAGAGTCCACCGGCCGGTAGGACGGAGACAGCACTCAGGCAATAGAGAGTCCTCCGGCCACTACGGCAGAGACAGCACTCGGAGAATAGAGTCCTCTGGCCGGTAGGGCGGAGACAGCAATCAGACAATAGGGTCCTCCGGCCGGTAGGGCGGAGACAGCACTCGGAGTATAGAGTCCTCCGTCCGGTAGGGCGGAGACAGCACTCGGAATATAGAATCCTCCGTCCGGTACGGCGGAGACAGCACTCTGAGTATAGAGTCCTCCGGCCAGTAGGGCGGAGACAGCACTCGGAGTATAGAGTCCTCCGTCCGGTACGGCGGAGACAGCACTCTGAGTATAGAGTCCTCCGGCCATTAGGGCGGAGACAGCACTCGGAATATAGAGTCCTCCGTCCGGTAGGGCGGAGACAGCACTCGAACTGTAGAGTCCTCCGGCCGGTAGGGCGGAAACAGCAGTCGGAGTATAGAGTCCTCCGGCCGGTAGGGCGGAGACAGCACTCGCACAATAGAGTCCTCCGGCCGGTAGGGTGGAGACAGCACTCTGAGTATAGAGTTCTCCGGCCAGTAGGGCGGAGACAGCACTCAGAGTATAGAATCCTCCGGCCGGTAGGGCGGAGACAGCACTCGGAATATAGAGTCCTCCGGCCGATAGGACGGAGACAGCAGTCGGACAATAGAGTCCTCCGGCCGGTAGGGCGGAGACAGCACACGGACAATAGAGTCCTCCGGCTGGTAGGGCGGAGACAGCACTCGGACAATAGAGTCCTCCAGCCGGTAGGGCGGAGACAGCACTCGGAGTATAGAGTCCTCCGGCCGATAGGGCGGAGACAGCACTCGGAGAATAGAGTCCTCCGGCCGGTAGGGCGGAGACAGCACTCGGACAATACAGTCCTCCGGCCGGTAGGGCCGTGACAGCACTCGGACAATAGAGTCCTCCGGTCGGTAGGGCGGAGACAGCACTCGGAGTATAGAGTCCTCCGGCCAGAGAGAGCACTCGGACAATAGAGACCTCCGGCTGGTAGGGCGGAGAGAGCACTCGGAGTATAGAGTCCTCCGGCCAGACAGAGCACTCGGACAATAGAGTCCTCCGGCAGATAGGGAGGAGACAGCACTCGGAATATAGAGTCCTCCGGCCAGTTGGGCGGAGGCAGCACTCGGACAATAGAATCCTCCGGCCGGTAGGGCGGAGACAGCACTCAGAGTATAGAGTCCTCTGGCCGGTAGGGCGGAGACAGCACTCGGAAAATAGAGTCCTCTCACCGGTAGGGCGGAGACAGCACTCGGACAATAGAGTCCTCCGGCCGGTAGGGCGGAGACAGCACTCGGAGTATAGAGTCCTCCGTCCGGTAGGGCGGAGACAGCACTCGAACTGTAGAGTCCTCCGGCCGGTAGGGCGGAAACAGCAGTCGGAGTATAGAGTCCTCCGGCCGGTAGGGCAGAGACAGCAGTCGGACAATAGAGTCCTCCGGCCGGTAGGGTGGAGACAGCACTCTGAGTATAGAGTCCTCCGGCCAGTAGGGCGGAGACAGCACTCAGAGTATAGAATCTTCCAGCCGGTAGGGCGGAGACAGCACTCGGAGTATAGAGTCCTCCGGCCGATAGGACGGAGACAGCACTCGGACAATAGAGTCCTCCGGCTGGTAGGGGGGAGACAGCACTCGGACAATAGAGTCCTCCGGCCGGTAGGGCGGAGACAGCACTCGGAGTATAGAGTCCTCCGGCCGATAGGACGGAGACAGCACTCGGAGAATAGAGTCCTCCGGCCGGTAGGGCGGAGACAGCACTCGGACAATACAGTGCTCTGGCCGGTAGGGCCGTGACAGCACTCGGACAATAGAGTCCTCCGGCCGGTAGGGCGGAGACAGCACTCGGAGTATAGAGTCCTCCGGCCAGAGAGAGCACTCGGACAATAGAGTCCTCCGGCTGGTAGGGCGGAGACAGCACTCGGAGTATAGAGTCCTCCGGCCAGAGAGAGCACTCGGACAATAGAGTCCTCCGGCCGGTAGGGCGGAGACAGCACTCGGAGTATAGAGTCCTCCGGCCGATAGGGCGGCGACAGCACTCAGAGTATAGAGTCCTCTGGCAGGTAGGGCGGAGACAGCACTCGGAAAATAGAGTCCTCTCACCTGTAGGGCGGAGACAGCACTCGGACAATAGAGTCCTCCGGCCGGTAGGGCGGAGACCGCACTCGGAGAATAGAGTCCTCTCACCGGTAGGGCCGTGACAGCACTCGGACAATAGAGTCCTCCAGCCGGTAGGGCGGAGACAGCACTCAGAGTATAGAGTCCTCTGGCCGGTAGGGCGGAGACAGCACTCGGAAAATAGAGTCCTCTCACCGGTAGGGCCGTGACAGCACTCGGACAATAGAGTCCTCCGGCCGGTAGGGCGGAGACAGCACTCGGAGTTTTGAGTCCTCCGGCCAGAGAGAGCACTCGGACAATAGAGTCCTCCGGCAAGTAGGGCGGAGACAGCACTCGGACAATAGAATCCTCCGGCTGTTAGGGCGGAGACAGCACTCAGAGTATAGTGTCCTCCGGCCGGTAGGGCGGAGACAGCACTCAGAGTATAGAGTCCTCTGGCCGGTAGGGCAGAGACAGCACTCGGAAAATAGAGTCCTCTCACCGGTAGGGCGGAGACAGCACTCGGCCCATGGAGTCCTCCGGCCGGTAGGGCGGAGACAGCACTCGGACTATAGAGTTCTCCGGCCGGTAGGGCAGAGACAGCACTCGGACAATAGAGTCCGCTCACAGGTTGGGCGGAGAAAGCTTTCAGAGTATAGAGTCCTCTGTCCGGTAGGCGGAGACTGCACTCGGAGTACAGAGTCCACCGGCCAATGGGACAGAGACAGCACTGTGAGTATAGAGTCCTCCGGCCAGTAGGGCGGGGACAGCACTCGGAGTATAGAGTCCTCCGGCTGGTAGGGCGGAGACAGCACTCAGAGTATAGAGTCCACCGTCCGGTGGGCGGAGAGAGCACTCGGAGTATAGAGTCCTCCGGCCGGTAGGGCGGAGACAGCACTCGGAGAATAGAGTCCTCCGGCCGGTAGGGCGGAGACAGCACTTGGAGTATGGAGTCCTCCGGCCGGTAGGGCGGAGACAGCACTAGGAGTATAGAGTCCACCGGCCGGTAGGACGGAGACAGCACTCAGGCAATAGAGTCCTCCGGCCACTACGGCAGAGACAGCACTCGGACAATAGAGTCCTCCGGCTGGTAGGGGGGAGACAGCACTCGGACAATAGAGTCCTCCGGCCGGTAGGGCGGAGACAGCACTCGGAGTATAGAGTCCTCCGGCCGATAGGGCGGAGACAGCACTCGGAGAATAGAGTCCTCCGGCCGGTAGGGCGGAGACAGCACTCGGACAATACAGTGCTCTGGCCGGTAGGGCCGTGACAGCACTCGGACAATAGAGTCCTCCGGCCGGTAGGGCGGAGACAGCACTCGGAGTATAGAGTCCTCCGGCCAGAGAGAGCACTCGGACAATAGAGTCCTCCGGCTGGTAGGGCGGAGACAGCACTCGGAGTATAGAGTCCTCCGGCCAGAGAGAGCACTCGGACAATAGAGTCCTCCGGCCGGTAGGGCGGAGACAGCACTCGGAGTATAGAGTCCTCCGGCCGATAGGGCGGCGACAGCACTCAGAGTATAGAGTCCTCTGGCAGGTAGGGCGGAGACAGCACTCGGAAAATAGAGTCCTCTCACCTGTAGGGCGGAGACAGCACTCGGACAATAGAGTCCTCCGGCCGGTAGGGCGGAGACCGCACTCGGAGAATAGAGTCCTCTCACCGGTAGGGCCGTGACAGCACTCGGACAATAGAGTCCTCCAGCCGGTAGGGCGGAGACAGCACTCAGAGTATAGAGTCCTCTGGCCGGTAGGGCGGAGACAGCACTCGGAAAATAGAGTCCTCTCACCGGTAGGGCCGTGACAGCACTCGGACAATAGAGTCCTCCGGCCGGTAGGGCGGAGACAGCACTCGGAGTTTTGAGTCCTCCGGCCAGAGAGAGCACTCGGACAATAGAGTCCTCCGGCAAGTAGGGCGGAGACAGCACTCGGACAATAGAATCCTCCGGCTGTTAGGGCGGAGACAGCACTCAGAGTATAGTGTCCTCCGGCCGGTAGGGCGGAGACAGCACTCAGAGTATAGAGTCCTCTGGCCGGTAGGGCAGAGACAGCACTCGGAAAATAGAGTCCTCTCACCGGTAGGGCGGAGACAGCACTCGGCCCATGGAGTCCTCCGGCCGGTAGGGCGGAGACAGCACTCGGACTATAGAGTTCTCCGGCCAGTAGGGCAGAGACAGCACTCGGACAATAGAGTCCGCTCACAGGTTGGGCGGAGAAAGCTTTCAGAGTATAGAGTCCTCTGTCCGGTAGGCGGAGACTGCACTCGGAGTACAGAGTCCACCGGCCAATGGGACAGAGACAGCACTGTGAGTATAGAGTCCTCCGGCCAGTAGGGCGGGGACAGCACTCGGAGTATAGAGTCCTCCGGCTGGTAGGGCGGAGACAGCACTCAGAGTATAGAGTCCACCGTCCGGTGGGCGGAGAGAGCACTCGGAGTATAGAGTCCTCCGGCCGGTAGGGCGGAGACAGCACTCGGAGAATAGAGTCCTCCGGCCGGTAGGGCGGAGACAGCACTTGGAGTATGGAGTCCTCCGGCCGGTAGGGCGGAGACAGCACTAGGAGTATAGAGTCCACCGGCCGGTAGGACGGAGACAGCACTCAGGCAATAGAGTCCTCCGGCCACTACGGCAGAGACAGCACTCGGAGAATAGAGTCCTCTGGCCGGTAGGGCGGAGACAGCAATCAGACAATAGGGTCCTCCGGCCGGTAGGGCGGAGACAGCACTCGGAGTATAGAGTCCTCCGTCCGGTAGGGCGGAGACAGCACTCGGAATATAGAATCCTCCGTCCGGTACGGCGGAGACAGCACTCTGAGTATAGAGTCCTCCGGCCAGTAGGGCGGAGACAGCACTCGGAGTATAGAGTCCTCCGTCCGGTACGGCGGAGACAGCACTCTGAGTATAGAGTCCTCCGGCCAGTAGGGCGGAGACAGCACTCGGAATATAGAGTCCTCCGTCCGGTAGGGCGGAGACAGCACTCGAACTGTAGAGTCCTCCGGCCGGTAGGGCGGAAACAGCAGTCGGAGTATAGAGTCCTCCGGCCGGTAGGGCGGAGACAGCACTCGCACAATAGAGTCCTCCGGCCGGTAGGGTGGAGACAGCACTCTGAGTATAGAGTTCTCCGGCCAGTAGGGCGGAGACAGCACTCAGAGTATAGAATCCGACGGCCGGTAGGGCGGAGACAGCACTCGGAGTATAGAGTCCTCCGGCCGATAGGACGGAGACAGCAGTTGGACAATAGAGTCCTCCGGCCGGTAGGGCGGAGACAGCACACGGACAATAGAGTCCTCCGGCTGGTAGGGCGGAGACAGCACTCGGACAATAGAGTCCTCCAGCCGGTAGGGCGGAGACAGCACTCGGAGTATAGAGTCCTCCGGCCGATAGGGCGGAGACAGCACTCGGAGAATAGAGTACTCCGGCCGGTAGGGCGGAGACAGCACTCGGACAATACAGTCCTCCGGCCGGTAGGGCCGTGACAGCACTCGGACAATAGAGTCCTCCGGCCGGTAGGGCGGAGACAGCACTCGGAGTATAGAGTCCTCCGGCCAGAGAGAGCACTCGGACAATAGAGACCTCCGGCTGGTAGGGCGGAGACAGCACTCGGAGTATAGAGTCCTCCGGCCAGACAGAGCACTCGGACAATAGAGTCCTCCGGCAGATAGGGAGGAGACAGCACTCGGAATATAGAGTCCTCCGGCCAGTTGGGCGGAGGCAGCACTCGGACAATAGAATCCTCCGGCCGGTAGGGCGGAGACAGCACTCAGAGTATAGAGTCCTCTGGCCGGTAGGGCGGAGACAGCACTCGGAAAATAGAGTCCTCTCACCGGTAGGGCGGAGACAGCACTCGGACAATAGAGTCCTCCGGCCGGTAGGGCGGAGACAGCACTCGGAGTATAGAGTCCTCCGTCCGGTAGGGCGGAGACAGCACTCGAACTGTAGAGTCCTCCGGCCGGTAGGGCGGAAACAGCAGTCGGAGTATAGAGTCCTCCGGCCGGTAGGGCAGAGACAGCAGTCGGACAATAGAGTCCTCCGGCCGGTAGGGTGGAGACAGCACTCTGAGTATAGAGTCCTCCGGCCAGTAGGGCGGAGACAGCACTCAGAGTATAGAATCTTCCAGCCGGTAGGGCGGAGACAGCACTCGGAGTATAGAGTCCTCCGGCCGATAGGACGGAGACAGCACTCGGACAATAGAGTCCTCCGGCTGGTAGGGGGGAGACAGCACTCGGACAATAGAGTCCTCCGGCCGGTAGGGCGGAGACAGCACTCGGAGTATAGAGTCCTCCGGCCGATAGGGCGGAGACAGCACTCGGAGAATAGAGTCCTCCGGCCGGTAGGGCGGAGACAGCACTCGGACAATACAGTGCTCTGGCCGGTAGGGCCGTGACAGCACTCGGACAATAGAGTCCTCCGGCCGGTAGGGCGGAGACAGCACTCGGAGTATAGAGTCCTCCGGCCAGAGAGAGCACTCGGACAATAGAGTCCTCCGGCTGGTAGGGCGGAGACAGCACTCGGAGTATAGAGTCCTCCGGCCAGAGAGAGCACTCGGACAATAGAGTCCTCCGGCCGGTAGGGCGGAGACAGCACTCGGAGTATAGAGTCCTCCGGCCGATAGGGCGGCGACAGCACTCAGAGTATAGAGTCCTCTGGCAGGTAGGGCGGAGACAGCACTCGGAAAATAGAGTCCTCTCACCTGTAGGGCGGAGACAGCACTCGGACAATAGAGTCCTCCGGCCGGTAGGGCGGAGACCGCACTCGGAGAATAGAGTCCTCTCACCGGTAGGGCCGTGACAGCACTCGGACATTAGAGTCCTCCAGCCGGTAGGGCGGAGACAGCACTCAGAGTATAGAGTCCTCTGGCCGGTAGGGCGGAGACAGCACTCGGAAAATAGAGTCCTCTCACCGGTAGGGCCGTGACAGCACTCGGACAATAGAGTCCTCCGGCCGGTAGGGCGGAGACAGCACTCGGAGTTTTGAGTCCTCCGGCCAGAGAGAGCACTCGGACAATAGAGTCCTCCGGCAAGTAGGGCGGAGACAGCACTCGGACAATAGAATCCTCCGGCTGTTAGGGCGGAGACAGCACTCAGAGTATAGTGTCCTCCGGCCGGTAGGGCGGAGACAGCACTCAGAGTATAGAGTCCTCTGGCCGGTAGGGCAGAGACAGCACTCGGAAAATAGAGTCCTCTCACCGGTAGGGCGGAGACAGCACTCGGCCCATAGAGTCCTCCGGCCGGTAGGGCGGAGACAGCACTCGGACTATAGAGTTCTCCGGCCGGTAGGGCAGAGACAGCACTCGGACAATAGAGTCCGCTCACAGGTTGGGCGGAGAAAGCTTTCAGAGTATAGAGTCCTCTGTCCGGTAGGCGGAGACTGCACTCGGAGTACAGAGTCCACCGGCCAATGGGACAGAGATAGCACTGTGAGTATAGAGTCCTCCGGCCAGTAGGGCGGGGACAGCACTCGGAGTATAGAGTCCTCCGGCTGGTAGGGCGGAGACAGCACTCAGAGTATAGAGTCCACCGTCCGGTGGGCGGAGAGAGCACTCGGAGTATAGAGTCCTCCGGCCGGTAGGGCGGAGACAGCACTCGGAGAATAGAGTCCTCCGGCCGGTAGGGCGGAGACAGCACTTGGAGTATGGAGTCCTCCGGCCGGTAGGGCGGAGACAGCACTAGGAGTATAGAGTCCACCGGCCGGTAGGACGGAGACAGCACTCAGGCAATAGAGTCCTCCGGCCACTACGGCAGAGACAGCACTCGGAGAATAGAGTCCTCTGGCCGGTAGGGCGGAGACAGCAATCAGACAATAGGGTCCTCCGGCCGGTAGGGTGGAGACAGCACTCGGAGAATAGAGTCCTCCGGCCCGTAAGGCGGAGACAGCACTCGGACAATAGAGTCCTCCGGCCTGTAAGGCGGAGACAGCACTCGGACTATAGAGTCCTCCGGCCAGTAGGGCGGAGACAGCATTCTGAGTATAGAGTCCACCGGCCAGTAGGGCGGAGACAGCACTCGGAGTACAGAGTCCTCCGGCCAGTAGGGCGGAGACAGCACTGGGAATATAGAGTCCTCCGGCCAATAGGGCGGAGACAGCACTCGGACAATAGAGTCCTCCGTCTGGTAGGGCAGAGACAGCACTCGGAGTATAGAGTCCTCCGGCCGGTAGGGCGGAGACAGCACTTGGACTATAGAGTCCTCCGTCCGGTGGGCGGAGAGAGCACTCGGAGTACAGAGTCCACCGGCCGGTAGGGCGGAGACAGCACTCGGAGAATAGAGTCCGCCGGCCGGTAGGGCGGAGACAGCACTCAGAGTATAGAGTCCTCCGTCCGGTGGGCGGAGAGAGCACTCGGAGTACAGAGTCCACCGGCCGGTAGGGCAGAGACAGCACTCGGAGAATAGAGTCCTCCGGCCGGTAGGGCGGAGACAGCACTCGGAGTATAGAGTCCTCCGTCCGGTAGGGCGGAGACAGCACTCGGAGAATAGAGTCCTCCGGCCAGTAGGGCGGAGACAGCACTCGGAGTATAGAGTCCTCCGTCCGGTAGGGCGGAGACAGCACTCGGAATATAGAATCCTCCGTCCGGTACGGCGGAGACAGCACTCTGAGTATAGAGTCCTCCGGCCAGTAGGGCGGAGACAGCACTCGGAGTATAGAGTCCTCCGTCCGGTACGGCGGAGACAGCACTCTGAGTATAGAGTCCTCCGGCCAGTAGGGCGGAGACAGCACTCGGAATATAGAGTCCTCCGTCCGGTAGGGCGGAGACAGCACTCGAACTGTAGAATCCTCCGGCCGGTAGGGCGGAAACAGCAGTCGGAGTATAGAGTCCTCCGGCCGGTAGGGCGGAGACAGCACTCGCACAATAGAGTCCTCCGGCCGGTAGGGTGGAGACAGCACTCTGAGTATAGAGTTCTCCGGCCAGTAGGGCGGAGACAGCACTCAGAGTATAGAATCCTCCGGCCGGTAGGGCGGAGACAGCACTCGGAGTATAGAGTCCTCCGGCCGATAGGACGGAGACAGCAGTCGGACAATAGAGTCCTCCGGCCGGTAGGGCGGAGACAGCACACGGACAATAGACTCCTCCGGCTGGTAGGGCGGAGACAGCACTCGGACAATAGAGTCCTCCAGCCGGTAGGGCGGAGACAGCACTCGGAGCATAGAGTCCTCCGGCCGATAGGGCGGAGACAGCACTCGGAGAATAGAGTCCTCCGGCCGGTAGGGCGGAGACAGCACTCGGACAATACAGTCCTCCGGCCGGTAGGGCCGTGACAGCACTCGGACAATAGAGTCCTCCGGCCGGTAGGGCGGAGACAGCACTCGGAGTATAGAGTCCTCCGGCCAGAGAGAGCACTCGGACAATAGAGTCCTCCGGCTGGTAGGGCGGAGACAGCACTCGGAGTATAGAGTCCTCCGGCCAGACAGAGCACTCGGACAATAGAGTCCTCCGGCAGATAGGGAGGAGACAGCACTCGGAATATAGAGTCCTCCGGCCAGTTGGGCGGAGGCAGCACTCGGACAATAGAATCCTCCGGCCGGTAGGGCGGAGACAGCACTCAGAGTATAGAGTCCTCTGGCCGGTAGGGCGGAGACAGCACTCGGAAAATAGAGTCCTCTCACCGGTAGGGCGGAGACAGCACTCGGACAATAGAGTCCTCCGGCCGGTAGGGCGGAGACAGCACTCGGAGTATAGAGTCCTCCGTCCGGTAGGGCGGAGACAGCACTCGAACTGTAGAGTCCTCCGGCCGGTAGGGCGGAAACAGCAGTCGGAGTATAGAGTCCTCCGGCCGGTAGGGCAGAGACAGCAGTCGGACAATAGAGTCCTCCGGCCGGTAGGGTGGAGACAGCACTCTGAGTATAGAGTCCTCCGGCCAGTAGGGCGGAGACAGCACTCAGAGTATAGAATCTTCCAGCCGGTAGGGCGGAGACAGCACTCGGAGTATAGAGTCCTCCGGCCGATAGGACGGAGACAGCACTCGGACAATAGAGTCCTCCGGCTGGTAGGGGGGAGACAGCACTCGGACAATAGAGTCCTCCGGCCGGTAGGGCGGAGACAGCACTCGGAGTATAGAGTCCTCCGGCCGATAGGGCGGAGACAGCACTCGGAGAATAGAGTCCTCCGGCCGGTAGGGCGGAGACAGCACTCGGACAATACAGTGCTCTGGCCGGTAGGGCCGTGACAGCACTCGGACAATAGAGTCCTCCGGCCGGTAGGGCGGAGACAGCACTCGGAGTATAGAGTCCTCCGGCCAGAGAGAGCACTCGGACAATAGAGTCCTCCGGCTGGTAGGGCGGAGACAGCACTCGGAGTATAGAGTCCTCCGGCCAGAGAGAGCACTCGGACAATAGAGTCCTCCGGCCGGTAGGGCGGAGACAGCACTCGGAGTATAGAGTCCTCCGGCCGATAGGGCGGCGACAGCACTCAGAGTATAGAGTCCTCTGGCAGGTAGGGCGGAGACAGCACTCGGAAAATAGAGTCCTCTCACCTGTAGGGCGGAGACAGCACTCGGACAATAGAGTCCTCCGGCCGGTAGGGCGGAGACCGCACTCGGAGAATAGAGTCCTCTCACCGGTAGGGCCGTGACAGCACTCGGACAATAGAGTCCTCCAGCCGGTAGGGCGGAGACAGCACTCAGAGTATAGAGTCCTCTGGCCGGTAGGGCGGAGACAGCACTCGGAAAATAGAGTCCTCTCACCGGTAGGGCCCTGACAGCACTCGGACAATAGAGTCCTCCGGCCGGTAGGGCGGAGACAGCACTCGGAGTTTTGAGTCCTCCGGCCAGAGAGAGCACTCGGACAATAGAGTCCTCCGGCAAGTAGGGCGGAGACAGCACTCGGACAATAGAATCCTCCGGCTGTTAGGGCGGAGACAGCACTCAGAGTATAGTGTCCTCCGGCCGGTAGGGCGGAGACAGCACTCAGAGTATAGAGTCCTCTGGCCGGTAGGGCAGAGACAGCACTCGGAAAATAGAGTCCTCTCACCGGTAGGGCGGAGACAGCACTCGGCCCATGGAGTCCTCCGGCCGGTAGGGCGGAGACAGCACTCGGACTATAGAGTTCTCCGGCCGGTAGGGCAGAGACAGCACTCGGACAATAGAGTCCGCTCACAGGTTGGGCGGAGAAAGCTTTCAGAGTATAGAGTCCTCTGTCCGGTAGGCGGAGACTGCACTCGGAGTACAGAGTCCACCGGCCAATGGGACAGAGACAGCACTGTGAGTATAGAGTCCTCCGGCCAGTAGGGCGGGGACAGCACTCGGAGTATAGAGTCCTCCGGCTGGTAGGGCGGAGACAGCACTCAGAGTATAGAGTCCACCGTCCGGTGGGCGGAGAGAGCACTCGGAGTATAGAGTCCTCCGGCCGGTAGGGCGGAGACAGCACTCGGAGAATAGAGTCCTCCGGCCGGTAGGGCGGAGACAGCACTTGGAGTATGGAGTCCTCCGGCCGGTAGGGCGGAGACAGCACTAGGAGTATAGAGTCCACCGGTCGGTAGGACGGAGACAGCACTCAGGCAATAGAGTCCTCCGGCCACTACGGCAGAGACAGCACTCGGAGAATAGAGTCCTCTGGCCGGTAGGGCGGAGACAGCAATCAGACAATAGGGTCCTCCGGCCGGTAGGGCGGAGACAGCACTCGGAGTATAGAGTCCTCCGTCCGGTAGGGCGGAGACAGCACTCGGAATATAGAATCCTCCGTCCGGTACGGCGGAGACAGCACTCTGAGTATAGAGTCCTCCGGCCAGTAGGGCGGAGACAGCACTCGGAGTATAGAGTCCTCCGTCCGGTACGGCGGAGACAGCACTCTGAGTATAGAGTCCTCCGGCCAGTAGGGCGGAGACAGCACTCGGAACATAGAGTCCTCCGTCCGGTACGGCGGAGACAGCACTCGAACTGTAGAGTCCTCCGGCCGGTAGGGCGGAAACAGCAGTCGGAGTATAGAGTCCTCCGGCCGGTAGGGTGGAGACAGCACTCTGAGTATAGAGTTCTCCGGCCAGTAGGGCGGAGACAGCACTCAGAGTATAGAATCCTACGGCCGGTAGGGCGGAGACAGCACTCGGAGTATAGAGTCCTCCGGCCGATAGGACGGAGACAGCAGTTGGACAATAGAGTCCTCCGGCCGGTAGGGCGGAGACAGCACACGGACAATAGAGTCCTCCGGCTGGTAGGGCGGAGACAGCACTCGGACAATAGAGTCCTCCAGCCGGTAGGGCGGAGACAGCACTCGGAGTATAGAGTCCTCCGGCCGATAGGGCGGAGACAGCACTCGGAGAATAGAGTCCTCCGGCCGGTAGGGCGGAGACAGCACTCGGACAATACAGTCCTCCGGCCGGTAGGGCCGTGACAGCACTCGGACAATAGAGTCCTCCGGCCGGTAGGGCGGAGACAGCACTCGGAGTATAGAGTCCTCCGGCCAGAGAGAGCACTCGGACAATAGAGACCTCCGGCTGGTAGGGCGGAGACAGCACTCGGAGTATAGAGTCCTCCGGCCAGACAGAGCACTCGGACAATAGAGTCCTCCGGCAGATAGGGAGGAGACAGCACTCGGAATATAGAGTCCTCCGGCCAGTTGGGCGGAGGCAGCACTCGGACAATAGAATCCTCCGGCCTGTAGGGCGGAGACAGCACTCAGAGTATAGAGTCCTCTGGCCGGTAGGGCGGAGACAGCACTCGGAAAATAGAGTCCTCTCACCGGTAGGGCGGAGACAGCACTCGGACAATAGAGTCCTCCGGCCGGTAGGGCGGAGACAGCACTCGGAGTATAGAGTCCTCCGTCCGGTAGGGCGGAGACAGCACTCGAACTGTAGAGTCCTCCGGCCGGTAGGGCGGAAACAGCAGTCGGAGTATAGAGTCCTCCGGCCGGTAGGGCAGAGACAGCAGTCGGACAATAGAGTCCTCCGGCCGGTAGGGTGGAGACAGCACTCTGAGTATAGAGTCCTCCGGCCAGTAGGGCGGAGACAGCACTCAGAGTATAGAATCTTCCAGCCGGTAGGGCGGAGACAGCACTCGGAGTATAGAGTCCTCCGGCCGATAGGACGGAGACAGCACTCGGACAATAGAGTCCTCCGGCCGGTAGGGCGGAGACAGCACTCGGAGTATAGAGTCCTCCGGCCGATAGGGCGGAGACAGCACTCGGAGAATAGAGTCCTCCGGCCGGTAGGGCGGAGACAGCACTCGGACAATACAGTGCTCTGGCCGGTAGGGCCGTGACAGCACTCGGACAATAGAGTCCTCCGGCCGGTACGGCGGAGACAGCACTCGGAGTATAGAGTCCTCCGGCCAGAGAGAGCACTCGGACAATAGAGTCCTCCGGCTGGTAGGGCGGAGACAGCACTCGGAGTATAGAGTCCTCCGGCCAGAGAGAGCACTCGGACAATAGAGTCCTCCGGCCGGTAGGGCGGAGACAGCACTCGGAGTATAGAGTCCTCCGGCCGATAGGGCGGCGACAGCACTCAGAGTATAGAGTCCTCTGGCAGGTAGGGCGGAGACAGCACTCGGAAAATAGAGTCCTCTCACCTGTAGGGCGGAGACAGCACTCGGACAATAGAGTCCTCCGGCCGGTAGGGCGGAGACCGCACTCGGAGAATAGAGTCCTCTCACCGGTAGGGCCGTGACAGCACTCGGACAATAGAGTCCTCCAGCCGGTAGGGCGGAGACAGCACTCAGAGTATAGAGTCCTCTGGCCGGTAGGGCGGAGACAGCACTCGGAAAATAGAGTCCTCTCACCGGTAGGGCCGTGACAGCACTCGGACAATAGAGTCCTCCGGCCGGTAGGGCGGAGACAGCACTCGGAGTTTTGAGTCCTCCGGCCAGAGAGAGCACTCGGACAATAGAGTCCTCCGGCAAGTAGGGCGGAGACAGCACTCGGACAATAGAATCCTCCGGCTGTTAGGGCGGAGAGAGCACTCAGAGTATAGTGTCCTCCGGCCGGTAGGGCGGAGACAGCACTCAGAGTATAGAGTCCTCTGGCTGGTAGGGCAGAGACAGCACTCGGAAAATAGAGTCCTCTCACCGGTAGGGCGGAGACAGCACTCGGCCCATAGAGTCCTCCGGCCGGTAGGGCGGAGACAGCACTCGGACTATAGAGTTCTCCGGCCGGTAGGGCAGAGAGAGCACTCGGACAATAGAGTCCGCTCACAGGTTGGGCGGAGAAAGCTTTCAGAGTATAGAGTCCTCTGTCCGGTAGGCGGAGACTGCACTCGGAGTACAGAGTCCACCGGCCAATGGGACAGAGACAGCACAGTGAGTATAGAGTCCTCCGGCCAGTAGGGCGGGGACAGCACTCGGAGTATAGAGTCCTCCGGCTGGTAGGGCGGAGACAGCACTCAGAGTATAGAGTCCACCGTCCGGTGGGCGGAGAGAGCACTCGGAGTATAGAGTCCTCCAGCCGGTAGGGCGGAGACAGCACTCGGAGAATAGAGTCCTCCGGCCGGTAGGGCGGAGACAGCACTTGGAGTATGGAGTCCTCCGGCCGGTAGGGCGGAGACAGCACTAGGAGTATAGAGTCCACCGGCCGGTAGGACGGAGACAGCACTCAGGCAATAGAGTCCTCCGGCCACTACGGCAGAGACAGCACTCGGAGAATAGAGTCCTCTGGCCGTTAGGGCGGAGACAGCAATCAGACAATAGGGTCCTCCGGCCGGTAGGGTGGAGACAGCACTCGGAGAATAGAGTCCTCCGGCCCGTAAGGCGGAGACAGCACTCGGACAATAGAGTCCTCCGGCCTGTAAGGCGGAGACAGCACTCGGACTATAGAGTCCTCCGGCCAGTAGGGCGGAGACAGCATTCTGAGTATAGAGTCCACCGGCCAGTAGGGCGGAGACAGCACTCGGAGTACAGAGTCCTCCGGCCAGTAGAGCGGAGACAGCACTGGGAATATAGAGTCCTGCGGCCAATAGGGCGGAGACAGCACTCGGACAATAGAGTCCTCCGTCTGGTAGGGCAGAGACAGCACTCGGAGTATAGAGTCCTCCGGCCGGTAGGGCGGAGACAGCACTTGGACTATAGAGTCCTCCGTCCGGTGGGCGGAGAGAGCACTCGGAGTACAGAGTCCACCGGCCGGTAGGGCGGAGACAGCACTCGGAGAATAGAGTCCGCCGGCCGGTAGGGCGGAGACAGCACTCAGAGTATAGAGTCCTCCGTCCGGTGGGCGGAGAGAGCACTCGGAGTACAGAGTCCACCGGCCGGTAGGGCGGAGACAGCACTCGGAGAATAGAGTCCTCCGGCCGGTAGGGCGGAGACAGCACTCGGAGTATAGAGTCCTCCGTCCGGTAGGGCGGAGACAGCACTCGGAGAATAGAGTCCTCCGGCCAGTAGGGCGGAGACAGCACTCGGAGTATAGAGTCCTCCGTCCGGTAGGGCGTAGACAGCACTCGGAATATAGAATCCTCCGTCCGGTACGGCGGAGACAGCACTCTGAGTATAGAGTCCTCCGGCCAGTAGGGCGGAGACAGCACTCGGAGTATAGAGTCCTCCGTCCGGTACGGCGGAGACAGCACTCTGAGTATAGAGTCCTCCGGCCAGTAGGGCGGAGACAGCACTCGGAATATAGAGTCCTCCGTCCGGTAGGGCGGAGACAGCACTCGAACTGTAGAATCCTCCGGCCGGTAGGGCGGAAACAGCAGTCGGAGTATAGAGTCCTCCGGCCGGTAGGGCGGAGACAGCACTCGCACAATAGAGTCCTCCGGCCGGTAGGGTGGAGACAGCACTCTGAGTATAGAGTTCTCCGGCCAGTAGGGCGGAGACAGCACTCAGAGTATAGAATCCTCCGGCCGGTAGGGCGGAGACAGCACTCGGAGTATAGAGTCCTCCGGCCGATAGGACGGAGACAGCAGTCGGACAATAGAGTCCTCCGGCCGGTAGGGCGGAGACAGCACACGGACAATAGAGTCCTCCGGCTGGTAGGGCGGAGACAGCACTCAGAGTATAGAATCTTCCAGCCGGTAGGGCGGAGACAGCACTCGGAGTATAGAGTCCTCCGGCCGATAGGGCGGAGACAGCACTCGGAGAATAGAGTCCTCCGGCCGGTAGGGCGGAGACAGCACTCGGACAATACAGTCCTCCGGCCGGTAGGGCCGTGACAGCACTCGGACAATAGAGTCCTCCGGCCGGTAGGGCGGAGACAGCACTCGGAGTATAGAGTCCTCCGGCCAGAGAGAGCACTCGGACAATAGAGTCCTCCGGCTGGTAGGGCGGAGACAGCACTCGGAGTATAGAGTCCTCCGGCCAGACAGAGCACTCGGACAATAGAGTCCTCCGGCAGATAGGGAGGAGACAGCACTCGGAATATAGAGTCCTCCGGCCAGTTGGGCGGAGGCAGCACTCGGACAATAGAATCCTCCGGCCGGTAGGGCGGAGACAGCACTCAGAGTATAGAGTCCTCTGGCCGGTAGGGCGGAGACAGCACTCGGAAAATAGAGTCCTCTCACCGGTAGGGCGGAGACAGCACTCGGACAATAGAGTCCTCCGGCCGGTAGGGCGGAGACAGCACTCGGAGTATAGAGTCCTCCGTCCGGTAGGGCGGAGACAGCACTCGAACTGTAGAGTCCTCCGGCCGGTAGGGCGGAAACAGCAGTCGGAGTATAGAGTCCTCCGGCCGGTAGGGCAGAGACAGCAGTCGGACAATAGAGTCCTCCGGCCGGTAGGGTGGAGACAGCACTCTGAGTATAGAGTCCTCCGGCCAGTAGGGCGGAGACAGCACTCAGAGTATAGAATCTTCCAGCCGGTAGGGCGGAGACAGCACTCGGAGTATAGAGTCCTCCGGCCGATAGGACGGAGACAGCACTCGGACAATAGAGTCCTCCGGCTGGTAGGGGGGAGACAGCACTCGGACAATAGAGTCCTCCGGCCGGTAGGGCGGAGACAGCACTCGGAGTATAGAGTCCTCCGGCCGATAGGGCGGAGACAGCACTCGGAGAATAGAGTCCTCCGGCCGGTAGGGCGGAGACAGCACTCGGACAATACAGTGCTCTGGCCGGTAGGGCCGTGACAGCACTCGGACAATAGAGTCCTCCGGCCGGTAGGGCGGAGACAGCACTCGGAGTATAGAGTCCTCCGGCCAGAGAGAGCACTCGGACAATAGAGTCCTCCGGCTGGTAGGGCGGAGACAGCACTCGGAGTATAGAGTCCTCCGGCCAGAGAGAGCACTCGGACAATAGAGTCCTCCGGCCGGTAGGGCGGAGACAGCACTCGGAGTATAGAGTCCTCCGGCCGATAGGGCGGCGACAGCACTCAGAGTATAGAGTCCTCTGGCAGGTAGGGCGGAGACAGCACTCGGAAAATAGAGTCCTCTCACCTGTAGGGCGGAGACAGCACTCGGACAATAGAGTCCTCCGGCCGGTAGGGCGGAGACCGCACTCGGAGAATAGAGTCCTCTCACCGGTAGGGCCGTGACAGCAATCGGACAATAGAGTCCTCCAGCCGGTAGGGCGGAGACAGCACTCAGAGTATAGAGTCCTCTGGCCGGTAGGGCGGAGACAGCACTCGGAAAATAGAGTCCTCTCACCGGTAGGGCCGTGACAGCACTCGGACAATAGAGTCCTCCGGCCGGTAGGGCGGAGACAGCACTCGGAGTTTTGAGTCCTCCGGCCAGAGAGAGCACTCGGACAATAGAGTCCTCCGGCAAGTAGGGCGGAGACAGCACTCGGACAATAGAATCCTCCGGCTGTTAGGGCGGAGACAGCACTCAGAGTATAGTGTCCTCCGGCCGGTAGGGCGGAGACAGCACTCAGAGTATAGAGTCCTCTGGCCGGTAGGGCAGAGACAGCACTCGGAAAATAGAGTCCTCTCACCGGTAGGGCGGAGACAGCACTCGGCCCATAGAGTCCTCCGGCCGGTAGGGCGGAGACAGCACTCGGACTATAGAGTTCTCCGGCCGGTAGGGCAGAGACAGCACTCGGACAATAGAGTCCGCTCACAGGTTGGGCGGAGAAAGCTTTCAGAGTATAGAGTCCTCTGTCCGGTAGGCGGAGACTGCACTCGGAGTGCAGTGTCCACCGGCCAATGGGACAGAGACAGCACTGTGAGTATAGAGTCCTCCGGCCAGTAGGGCGGGGACAGCACTCGGAGTATAGAGTCCTCCGGCTGGTAGGGCGGAGACAGCACTCAGAGTATAGAGTCCACCGTCCGGTGGGCGGAGAGAGCACTCGGAGTATAGAGTCCTCCGGCCGGTAGGGCGGAGACAGCACTCGGAGAATAGAGTCCTCCGGCCGGTAGGGCGGAGACAGCACTTGGAGTATGGAGTCCTCCGGCCGGTAGGGCGGAGACAGCACTAGGAGTATAGAGTCCACCGGCCGGTAGGACGGAGACAGCACTCAGGCAATAGAGTCCTCCGGCCACTACGGCAGAGACAGCACTCGGAGAATAGAGTCCTCTGGCCGGTAGGGCGGAGACAGCAATCAGACAATAGGGTCCTCCGGCCGGTAGGGTGGAGACAGCACTCGGAGAATAGAGTCCTCCGGCCCGTAAGGCGGAGACAGCACTCGGACAATAGAGTCCTCCGGCCTGTAAGGCGGAGACAGCACTCGGACTATAGAGTCCTCCGGCCAGTAGGGCGGAGACAGCATTCTGAGTATAGAGTCCACCGGCCAGTAGGGCGGAGACAGCACTCGGAGTACAGAGTCCTCCGGCCAGTAGGGCGGAGACAGCACTGGGAATATAGAGTCCTCCGGCCAATAGGGCGGAGACAGCACTCGGACAATAGAGTCCTCCGTCTGGTAGGGCAGAGACAGCACTCGGAGTATAGAGTCCTCCGGCCGGTAGGGCGGAGACAGCACTTGGACTATAGAGTCCTCCGTCCGGTGGGCGGAGAGAGCACTCGGAGTACAGAGTCCACCGGCCGGTAGGGCGGAGACAGCACTCGGAGAATAGAGTCCTCCGGCCGGTAGGGCGGAGACAGCACTCGGGGAATAGAGTCCTCCGGCCAGTAGGGCGGAGACAGCACTCGGAGTATAGAGTCCTCCGTCCGGTAGGGCGGAGACAGCACTCGGAATATAGAATCCTCCGTCCGGTACGGCGGAGACAGCACTCTGAGTATAGAGTCCTCCGGCCAGTAGGGCGGAGACAGCACTCGGAGTATAGAGTCCTCCGTCCGGTACGGCGGAGACAGCACTCTGAGTATAGAGTCCTCCGGCCAGTAGGGCGGAGACAGCACTCGGAATATAGAGTCCTCCGTCCGGTAGGGCGGAGACAGCACTCGAACTGTAGAGTCCTCCGGCCGGTAGGGCGGAAACAGCAGTCGGAGTATAGAGTCCTGCGGCCGGTAGGGCGGAGACAGCACTCGGACAATAGAGTCCTCCGGCCGGTAGGGTGGAGACAGCACTCTGAGTATAGAGTTCTCCGGCCAGTAGGGCGGAGACAGCACTCAGAGTATAGAATCCTCCGGCCGGTAGGGCGGAGACAGCACTCGGAGTATAGAGTCCTCCGGCCGATAGGACGGAGACAGCACTCGGACAATAGAGTCCTCCGGCCGGTAGGGCGGAGACAGCACGCGGACAATAGAGTCCTCCGGCTGGTAGGGCGGAGGCAGCACTCGGACAATAGAGTCCTCCGGCCGGTAGGGCGGAGACAGCACTCGGAGTATAGAGTCCTCCGGCCGATAGGGCGGAGACAGCACTCATAGAACATAGAACATAGAACATAGAACATTACAGCGCAGAACAGGCCCTTCGGCCCACGATGTTGCAACGACCAGTTAAAAAAAAAACTGTGACCCTCCAACCTAAACCAATTTCTTTTCGTCCATGAACCTATCTACGGATCTCTTAAACGCCCCCAAACTAGGCGCATTTACTACTGATGCTGGCAGGGCATTCCAATCCCTCACCACCCTCTGGGTAAAGAACCTACCCCTGACATCGGTTCTATAACTACCCCCCCTCAATTTAAAGCCATGCCCCCTCGTGCTGGATTTCTCCATCAGAGGAAAAAGGCTATCACTATCCACCCTATCTAAACCTCTAATCATCTTATATGTTTCAATAAGATCCCCTCTTAGCCGCCGCCTTTCCAGCGAAAACAATCCCAAATCCCTCAGCCTCTCCTCATAGGATCTCCCCTCCATACCAGGCAACATCCTGGTAAACCTCCTCTGCACCCTCTCCAAAGCCTCCACATCCTTCCTGTAATGTGGGGACCAGAACTGCACACAGTACTCCAAGTGCGGCCGCACCAGAGTTGTGTACAGTTGCAACATAAAGCTACGAATCCTAAATTCAATCCCCCTACCAATAAACGCCAAGACACCATATGCCTTCTTAACAACCTTATCTACTTGATTCCCAACTTTCAGGGATCTATGCACACATACACCTAGATCCCTCTGCTCCTCCACACTATTCAAAGTCCTCCCGTTAGCCCTATACTCAACACATCTGTTATTCCTACCAAAGTGAATTACCTCACACTTCTCCGCATTAAACTCCATCCGCCACCTCTCGGCCCAACTTTGCAACCTGTCTAAGTCTTCCTGCAAACTACGACACCCTTCCTCACTGTCTACCACACCACCGACTTTGGTGTCATCAGCAAATTTGCTAATCCACCCAACTATACCCTCATCCAGATCATTAATAAATATTACAAACAGCAGTGGCCCCAAAACAGATCCCTGAGGTACACCACTTGTAACCGCACTCCATGATGAATATTTACTATCAACCACCACCCTCTGTTTCCTATCCGCTAGCCAATTCCTGATCCAATTTCCTAGATCACCCCCAATCCCATACATCTGCATTTTCTGCAGAAGCCTACCATGGTGAACCTTATCAAACGCCTTACTAAAATCCATATATACCACGTCCACTGCCTTGCCCCCATCCACCTCCTTGGTCACTTTCTCAAAAAACTCAATAAGGTTAGTAAGGCACGACCTACCTGCCACAAAACCATGCTGACTATCACCTATCAATTCATTACTCTCCAAATAACTATAAATCCTATCCCTTATAATTTTTTCCAACATCTTGCCGACAACAGAAGTGAGACTCACCGGTCTATAATTCCCGGGGAAGTCTCTGTTCCCCTTCTTAAACAATGGGACAACATTCGCTAACCTCCAATCTTCTGGTACTATACCAGAGGCCAACGACGACCTGAAGATCAGAGCCAGAGGCTCTGCAATCACTTCTCTTGCCTCCCAGAGAATCCTTGGATAAATCCCATCCGGACCAGGGGATTTATCTATTTTCAGACCCTCCAGAATATCCTGCACATCCTCCTTATCAACTGTAATACTGTCTATTCTACTCCCTTGCAACCCAGTGTCCTCCTCAGCTATATTCATGTCCCCTTGCGTGAACACCGAAGAGAAATATTGGTTCAATGCTTCACCAATCTCCTCCGGTTCCACACATAACTTCCCTCTGCCATCTATAACTGGCCCTAAACTTGCCCTAACCAACCTTCTGTTCTTGACATACCTATAGAACGCCTTAGGATTCTCTTTAACCCTATCCGCCAAAGTCTTCTCATGTCCCCTTTTAGCCCTTCTAAGCTCGCTCTTCAACTCCCTCTTAGCCAAAATAAAGCTTTCTAGTGCACTACCCGAGTGCTCACGTCTCATCCGAACATAAGCCTCCTTTTTCTTTTTAACCAACAAAGAAACTTTTTTGGTGCACCACGGTTCCCTAGCCCTACCAATTCCTCCTTGCCTGACAGGGACATACCTATCACAGACTCGCAGTAGCTGCTCCTTGAAAAAACTCCACATGTCGGACGTTCCCAGTCCCTGTAATCTCCTAGTCCAACCTATGTTTCCTAATTCTCTCCTAATAGCCTCATAATTACCCTTCCCCCAGCTAAAACCACTGGCCCGAGGTTCATGCCTATCCCTTTCCATCACTAAGGTGAACGTAACCGAATTGTGGTCACTATCACCAAAATGCACACCAACTTCCAAGTCTAGCATCTGGTCTGGCTCATTTCCCAGCACCAGATCCAATATAGCCTCACCTCTAGTTGGCCTGTCTACATACTGAGTCAAAAAACCTTCCTGCACGCTTTGAACAAAAACTGACCCCTCTAACGAGCTAGAGCTATAACAATTCCAAAATAGAGTCCTCTCACCGGTAGGGCGGAGACAGCACTCGGAGAATAGAGTCCTCCGGCCGGTACGGCGGAGACAGCACTCGGACAATACAGTCCTCCTTCCGGTAGGGCCGTGACAGCACTCGGACAATAGAGTCCTCCGGCCGGTAGGGCGGAGACAGCACTCGGAGTATACAGTCCTCCGGCCAGAGAGAGCACTCGGACAATAGAGTCCTCCGGCTGGTAGGGCGGAGACAGCACTCGGAGTATAGAGTCCTCCGGCCAGAGAGAGCACTCGGACAATAAAGTCCTCCGGCAGATAGGGAGGAGACAGCACTCGGAATATAGAGTCCTCCGGCCAGTTGGGCGGAGGCAGCACTCGGACAATAGAATCCTCCGGCCGGTAGGGCGGAGACAGCACTCAGAGTATAGAGTCCTCTGGCCGGTAGGGCGGAGACAGCACTCGGAAAATAGAGTCCTCTCACCGGTAGGGCGGAGACAGCACTCGGACAATAGAGTCCTCCGGCCGGTAGGGCGGAGACAGCACTCGGACAATAGAGTCCTCCGGCCGGTAGGGCGGAGACAGCACTTGGACTATAGAGTCCTCCGTCCGGTGGGCGGAGAGAGCACTCGGAGTACAGAGTCCACCGGCCGGTAGGGCGGAGACAGCACTCGGAGAATAGAGTCCTCCGGCCGGTAGGGCGGAGACAGCAGTCGGAGTATAGAGTCCTCCGTCCGGTAGGGCGGAGACAGCACTCGGAGTATAGAGCCCTCCGTCCGGTAGGGCGGAGACAGCACTCGGAATATAGAATCCTCCGGCTGGTAGGGCGGAGACAGCACTCGGACAATAGAGTCCTCTCACCGGTTGGGCGGAGACAGCTTTCAGAGTATAGAGTCCTCCGTCCGGTAGGCGGAGACTGCACTCGGAGTACAGAGTCCACCGGCCAATGGGACAGAGACAGCACTGTGAGTATAGAGTCCTCCGGCCAGTAGGGCGGGGACAGCACTCGGAGTATAGAGTCCTCCGGCTGGTAGGGCGGAGACAGCACTCAGAATATAGAATCCTTCGTCCAGGGGGCGGAGAGAGCACTCGGACTACAGAGTCCACCGGCCGGTAGGGCGGAGACAGCACTCGGAGAATAGAGTGCTCCGGCCAGTAGGGCGGAGACAGCACTCGGAGTATAGAGTCCTCCGTCCGGTAGGGCGGAGACAGCACTCGGAATATAGAGTCTTCCGTCCGGTACGGCGGAGACAGCACTCTGAGTATAGAGTCCTCCGGCCAGTAGGGTGGAGGCAGCACACGAACTATAGAGTCCTCCGGCCGGTAGGGCGCAAACAGCAGTCGGAGTATAGAGTCCTCCGGCCGGTAGGGCGGAGACAGCAGTCAGACAATAGAGTCCTCCGGCCGGTAGGTCGAAGACAGCACTCGGAGTATAGAGTCCTCTGGCCGGTAGGGCGGGACAGCACTCGGACTATAGAGCCCTCCGGCCAGAGACAGCACTCGGACAATAGAGTCCTCCGGCCGGTAGGGCGGAGACAGCACTCGGAGTACAGTGTACACCGGCCGGTAGGGCCGAGACAGCACTCGGACTATAGAATCCTCCGGCCGGTCGGGCGGAGACAGCACTCGGACAATAGAGTCCTCCGGCCGGTAAGGCGGAGACAGCACTCGGAGTATAGAGTCCTCCGGCCAGTAGGGCGGAGACAGGTTTCAGAGTATAGAGTCATCCGGCCGGTAGGGCGGAGACAGGTTTCAGAGCATAGAGTCCTCCGGCCGGTAAGGCGGAGACAGCACTCGGACAATAGAGTCCTCCAGCCGGTAGGGTGGAGACAGCACTCTGAGTATAGAGTCCTCCGGCCAGTAGGGCGGAGACAGCACTCAGAGTATAGAATCCTCCGGCCGGTAGGGAGGAGACAGCACTCGGAGTATAGAGTCCTCCGGCCGATAGGACGGAGACAGCACTCGGACAATAGAGTCCTCCGGCCGGTAGGGCGGAGACAGCACTCGGAATATAGAGTCCTCCGTCCGGTAGGGCGGAGACAGCACTCGAACTGTAGAGTCCTCCGGCCGGTAGGGCGGAAACAGCAGGCGGAGTATAGAGTCCTCCGGCCGGTAGAGCGGAGACAGCAGTCGGACAATAGAGTCCTCCGGCCGGTAGGGCGGAGACAGCACTCGGAGTATAGAGTCCTCCGGCCGGTAGGTCGAAGACAGCACTCGGAGTATAGAGTCCTCTGGCCGGTAGGGCGGGACAGCACTCGGACTATTGAGCCCTCCGGCCAGAGACAGCACTCGGACAATAGAGTCCTCCGGCCGGTAGGGCGGAGACAGCACTCGGAATATAGAGTCCTCCGTCCGGTAGGGCGGAGACAGCATTCGAACTGTAGAGTCCTCCGGCCGGTAGGGCGGAAACAGCAGGCGGAGTATAGAGTCCTCCGGCCGGTAGGGCGGAGAAAGCAGTCGGACAATAGAGTCCTCCGGCCGGTAGGGCGGAGACAGCACTCGGAGTATAGAGTCCTCCGGCCGATAGGGCGGAGACAGCACTCAGAGTATAGAGTCCTCTGGCCGGTAGGGCGGAGACAGCACTCGGAAAATAGAGTCCTCTCACCGGTAGGGCGGAGACAGCACTCGGACAATAGAGTCCTCCGGCCGATAGGGCGGAGACAGCACTCGGAGAATAGAGTCCTCCGGCCGGTAGGGCGGAGACAGCACTCGGACAATACAGTCCTCCGGCCGGTAGGGCCGTGACAGCACTCGGACAATAGAGTCCTCCGACCGGTAGGGCGGAGACAGCACTCGGAGTATAGAGTCCTCCGGCCAGAGAGAGCACTCGGACAATAGAGTCCTCCGGCCGGTAGGGCGGAGACAGCACTCGGAGAATAGAGTCCTCTCACCGGTAGGGCCGTGACAGCACTCGGACAATAGAATCCTCCAAACGGTAGGGCGGAGACAGCACTCAGAGTATAGAGTCCTCTGGCCGGTAGGGCGGAGACAGCACTCGGAAAATAGAGTCCTCTCACCGGTAGGGTGGAGACAGCACTCGGACAATAGAGTCCTCTCACCGGTAGGGCGGAGACAGCACTCGGACAATAGAGTCCTCTCACCGGTTGGGCGGAGACAGCACTCGGACAATAGAGTCCTCCAGCCGGTAGGGCGGAGACAGCACTCAGAGTATAGAGTCCTCCAGCCGGTAGGGCGGAGACAGCACTCGGAAAATAGAGTCCTCTCACCGGTAGGGCCGTGACAGCACTCGGACAATAGAGTCCTCCGGCCGGTAGGGCGGAGACAGCACTCGGAGTATTGAGTCCTCCGGCCAGAGAGAGCACTCGGACAATAGAGTCCTCCGGCAGATAGGGCGGAGACAGCACTCGGAATATAGAGTCCTCCGGCCAGTAGGGCGGAGACAGCACTCGGACAATAGAATCCTCCGGCTGTTAGGGCGGAGACAGCACTCAGAGTATAGTGTCCTCCGGCCGGTAGGGCGGAGACAGCACTCAGAGTATAGAGTCCTCTGGCCGGGAGGGCAGAGACAGCACTCGGAAAATAGAGTCCTCTCACCGGTAGGGCGGAGACAGCACTCGGACAACAGAGTCCTCCGGCCGGTAGGGCGGAGACAGCACTCGGACTATAGAGTTCTCCGGCCGGTAGGGCAGAGACAGCACTCGGACAATAGAGTCCTCTCACCGGTTGGGCGGAGACAGCTTTCAGAGTATAGAGTCCTCTGTCCGGTAGGCGGAGACTGCACTCGGAGTACAGAGTCCACCGGCCAATGGGACAGAGACAGCACTGTGAGTATAGAGTCCTCCGGCCAGTAGGGCGGAGACAGCACTCGGAGTATAGAGTCCTCCGGCTGGTAGGGCGGAGACAGCACTCAGAATATAGAATCCTTCGTCCAGGGGGCGGAGAGAGCACTCGGACTACAGAGTCCACCGGCCGGTAGGGCGGAGACAGCACTCGGAGAATAGAGTGCTCCGGCCAGTAGGGCGGAGACAGCACTCGGAGTATAGAGTCCTCCGTCCGGTAGGGCGGAGACAGCACTCGGAATATAGAGTCTTCCGTCCGGTACGGCGGAGACAGCACTCTGAGTATAGAGTCCTCCGGCCAGTAGGGTGGAGGCAGCACACGAACTATAGAGTCCTCCGGCCGGTAGGGCGCAAACAGCAGTCGGAGTATAGAGTCCTCCGGCCGGTAGGGCGGAGACAGCAGTCAGACAATAGAGTCCTCCGGCCGGTAGGTCGAAGACAGCACTCGGAGTATAGAGTCCTCTGGCCGGTAGGGCGGGACAGCACTCGGACTATAGAGCCCTCCGGCCAGAGACAGCACTCGGACAATAGAGTCCTCCGGCCGGTAGGGCGGAGACAGCACTCGGAGTACAGTGTACACCGGCCGGTAGGGCCGAGACAGCACTCGGACTATAGAATCCTCCGGCCGGTCGGGCGGAGACAGCACTCGGACAATAGAGTCCTCCGGCCGGTAAGGCGGAGACAGCACTCGGAGTATAGAGTCCTCCGGCCAGTAGGGCGGAGACAGGTTTCAGAGTATAGAGTCATCCGGCCGGTAGGGCGGAGACAGGTTTCAGAGCATAGAGTCCTCCGGCCGGTAAGGCGGAGACAGCACTCGGACAATAGAGTCCTCCAGCCGGTAGGGTGGAGACAGCACTCTGAGTATAGAGTCCTCCGGCCAGTAGGGCGGAGACAGCACTCAGAGTATAGAATCCTCCGGCCGGTAGGGAGGAGACAGCACTCGGAGTATAGAGTCCTCCGGCCGATAGGACGGAGACAGCACTCGGACAATAGAGTCCTCCGGCCGGTAGGGCGGAGACAGCACTCGGAATATAGAGTCCTCCGTCCGGTAGGGCGGAGACAGCACTCGAACTGTAGAGTCCTCCGGCCGGTAGGGCGGAAACAGCAGGCGGAGTATAGAGTCCTCCGGCCGGTAGAGCGGAGACAGCAGTCGGACAATAGAGTCCTCCGGCCGGTAGGGCGGAGACAGCACTCGGAGTATAGAGTCCTCCGGCCGGTAGGTCGAAGACAGCACTCGGAGTATAGAGTCCTCTGGCCGGTAGGGCGGGACAGCACTCGGACTATTGAGCCCTCCGGCCAGAGACAGCACTCGGACAATAGAGTCCTCCGGCCGGTAGGGCGGAGACAGCACTCGGAATATAGAGTCCTCCGTCCGGTAGGGCGGAGACAGCATTCGAACTGTAGAGTCCTCCGGCCGGTAGGGCGGAAACAGCAGGCGGAGTATAGAGTCCTCCGGCCGGTAGGGCGGAGAAAGCAGTCGGACAATAGAGTCCTCCGGCCGGTAGGGCGGAGACAGCACTCGGAGTATAGAGTCCTCCGGCCGATAGGGCGGAGACAGCACTCAGAGTATAGAGTCCTCTGGCCGGTAGGGCGGAGACAGCACTCGGAAAATAGAGTCCTCTCACCGGTAGGGCGGAGACAGCACTCGGACAATAGAGTCCTCCGGCCGATAGGGCGGAGACAGCACTCGGAGAATAGAGTCCTCCGGCCGGTAGGGCGGAGACAGCACTCGGACAATACAGTCCTCCGGCCGGTAGGGCCGTGACAGCACTCGGACAATAGAGTCCTCCGACCGGTAGGGCGGAGACAGCACTCGGAGTATAGAGTCCTCCGGCCAGAGAGAGCACTCGGACAATAGAGTCCTCCGGCCGGTAGGGCGGAGACAGCACTCGGAGAATAGAGTCCTCTCACCGGTAGGGCCGTGACAGCACTCGGACAATAGAATCCTCCAAACGGTAGGGCGGAGACAGCACTCAGAGTATAGAGTCCTCTGGCCGGTAGGGCGGAGACAGCACTCGGAAAATAGAGTCCTCTCACCGGTAGGGTGGAGACAGCACTCGGACAATAGAGTCCTCTCACCGGTAGGGCGGAGACAGCACTCGGACAATAGAGTCCTCTCACCGGTTGGGCGGAGACAGCACTCGGACAATAGAGTCCTCCAGCCGGTAGGGCGGAGACAGCACTCAGAGTATAGAGTCCTCCAGCCGGTAGGGCGGAGACAGCACTCGGAAAATAGAGTCCTCTCACCGGTAGGGCCGTGACAGCACTCGGACAATAGAGTCCTCCGGCCGGTAGGGCGGAGACAGCACTCGGAGTATTGAGTCCTCCGGCCAGAGAGAGCACTCGGACAATAGAGTCCTCCGGCAGATAGGGCGGAGACAGCACTCGGAATATAGAGTCCTCCGGCCAGTAGGGCGGAGACAGCACTCGGACAATAGAATCCTCCGGCTGTTAGGGCGGAGACAGCACTCAGAGTATAGTGTCCTCCGGCCGGTAGGGCGGAGACAGCACTCAGAGTATAGAGTCCTCTGGCCGGGAGGGCAGAGACAGCACTCGGAAAATAGAGTCCTCTCACCGGTAGGGCGGAGACAGCACTCGGACAACAGAGTCCTCCGGCCGGTAGGGCGGAGACAGCACTCGGACTATAGAGTTCTCCGGCCGGTAGGGCAGAGACAGCACTCGGACAATAGAGTCCTCTCACCGGTTGGGCGGAGACAGCTTTCAGAGTATAGAGTCCTCTGTCCGGTAGGCGGAGACTGCACTCGGAGTACAGAGTCCACCGGCCAATGGGACAGAGACAGCACTGTGAGTATAGAGTCCTCCGGCCAGTAGGGCGGGGACAGCACTCGGAGTATAGAGTCCTCCGGCTGGTAGGGCGGAGACAGCACTCAGAGTATAGAGTCCACCGTCCGGTGGGCGGAGAGAGCACTCGGAGTATAGAGTCCTCCGGCCGGTAGGGCGGAGACAGCACTCGGAGAATAGAGTCCTCCGGCCGGTAGGGCGGAGACAGCACTTGGAGTATGGAGTCCTCCGGCCGGTAGGGCGGAGACAGCACTTGGAGTATAGAGTCCACCGGCCGGTAGGACGGAGACAGCACTCAGGCAATAGAGTCCTCCGGCCGCTACGGCAGAGACAGCACTCGGAGAATAGAGTCCTCTGGCCGGTAGGGCGGAGACAGCAATCAGACAATAGGGTCCTCCGGCCGGTAGGGTGGAGACAGCACTCGGAGAATAGAGTCCTCCGGCCCGTAAGGCGGAGACAGCACTCGGACAATAGAGTCCTCCGGCCTGTAAGGCGGAGACAGCACTCGGACTATAGAGTCCTCCGGCCAGTAGGGCGGAGACAGCATTCTGAGTATAGAGTCCACCGGCCAGTAGTGCGGAGACAGCACTCGGAGTACAGAGTCCTCCGGCCAGTAGGGCGGAGACAGCACTGGGAATATAGAGTCCTCCGGCCAATAGGGCGGAGACAGCACTCGGACAATAGAGTCCTCCGTCTGGTAGGGCAGAGACAGCACTCGGAGTATAGAGTCCGCCGGCCGGTAGGGCGGAGACAGCACTCGGAGTACAGAGTCCACCGGCCGGTAGGGCGGAGACAGCACTCGGAGAATAGAGTCCTCCGGCCGGTAGGGCGGAGACAGCACTCGGAGTATAGAGTCCTCCGTCCGGTAGGGCGGAGACAGCACTCGGAGAATAGAGTCCTCCGGCCAGTAGAGCGGAGACAGCACTCGGAGTATAGAGTCCTCCGTCCGGTAGGGCGGAGACAGCACTCGGAATATAGAATCCTCCGTCCGGTACGGCGGAGACAGCACTCTGAGTATAGAGTCCTCCGGCCAGTAGGGCGGAGACAGCACTCGGAGTATAGAGTCCTCCGTCCGGTACGGCGGAGACAGCACTCTGAGTATAGAGTCCTCCGGCCAGTAGGGCGGAGACAGCACTCGGAATATAGAGTGCTCCGTCCGGTAGGGCGGAGACAGCACTCGAACTGTAGAGTCCTCCGGCCGGTAGGGCGGAAACAGCAGTCGGAGTATAGAGTCCTCCGGCCGGTAGGGCGGAGACAGCACTCGCACAATAGAGTCCTCCGGCCGGTAGGGTGGAGACAGCACTCTGAGTATAGAGTTCTCCGGCCAGTAGGGCGGAGACAGCACTCAGAGTATAGAATCCTCCGGCCGGTAGGGCGGAGACAGCACTCGGAGTATAGAGTCCTCCGGCCGATAGGACGGAGACAGCACTCGGACAATAGAGTCCTCCGGCCGGTAGGGCGGAGACAGCACTCGGACAATAGAGTCCTCTGGCTGGTAGGGCGGAGACAGCACTCGGACAATAGAGTCCTCCGGCCGGTAGGGCGGAGACAGCACTCGGAGTATAGAGTCCTCCGGCCGATAGGGCGGAGACAACACTCGGAGAATAGAGTCCTCCGGCCGGTAGGGCGGAGACAGCACTCGGACAATACAGTCCTCTGGCCGGTAGGGCCGTGACAGCACTCGGACAATAGAGTCCTCCGGCCGGTAGGGCGGAGACAGCACTCGGAGTATAGTGTCCTCCGGCCAGAGAGAGCACTCGGACAATAGAGACCTCCGGCTGGTAGGGCGGAGAAGCACTCGGAGTATAGAGTCCTCCGGCCAGAGAGAGCACTCGGACAATAGAGTCCTCCGGCAGATAGGGAGGAGACAGCATTCGGAATATAGAGTCCTCCGGCCAGTTGGGCGGAGGCAGCACTCGGACAATAGAATCCTCCGGCCGGTAGGGCGGAGACAGCACTCAGAGTATAGAGTCCTGTGGCCGGTAGGGCGGAGACAGCACTCGGAGAATAGAGTCCTCCGGCCAGTAGGGCGGAGACAGCACTCGGAGTATAGAGTCCTCCGTCCGGTAGGGCGGAGACAGCACTCGGAATATAGAGTCTTCCGTCCAGTACGGCGGAGACAGCACTCTGAGTATAGAGTCCTCCGGCCAGTAGGTTGGAGGCAGCACATGAACTATAGAGTCCTCCGGCCGGTAGGGCGCAAACAGCAGTCGGAGTATAGAGTCCTCCGGCCGGTAGGGCGGAGACAGCAGTCAGACAATAGAGTCCTCCGGCCGGTAGGTCGAAGACAGCACTCGGAGTATAGAGTCCTCTGGCCGGTAGGGCGGGACAGCACTCGGAATATAGAGCCCTCCGGCCAGAGACAGCACTCGGACAATAGAGTCCTCCGGCCGGTAGGGCGGAGACAGCACTCGGAGTACAGTGTACACCGGCCGGTAGGGCCGAGACAGCACTCGGACTATAGAATCCTCCGGCCGGTCGGGAGGAGACAGCACTCGGACAATAGAGTCCTCCGGCCGGTAAGGCGGAGACAGCACTCGGAGTATAGAGTCCTCCGGCCAGTAGGGCGGAGACAGGTTTCAGAGTATAGAGTCCTCCGGCCGGTAGGGCGGAGACAGGTTTCAGAGCATAGAGTCCTCCGGCCGGTAAGGCGGAGACAGCACTCGGACAATAGAGTCCTCCAGCCGGTAGGGTGGAGACAGCACTCTGAGTATAGAGTCCTCCGGCCAGTAGGGCGGAGACAGCACTCAGAGTATAGAATCCTCCGGCCGGTAGGGCGGAGACAGCACTCGGAGTATAGAGTCCTCCGGCCGGTAGGGCGGAGACAGCACTCGGAGAATAGAGTCCTCCGCCCGGTAGGGCGGAGACAGCACTTGGAGTATGGAGTCCTCCGGCCGGTAGGGCGGAGACAGCACTTGGAGTATAGAGTCCACCGGCCGGTAGGACGGAGACAGCACTCAGGCAATAGAGTCCTCCGGCCGCTACGGCAGAGACAGCACTCGGAGAATAGAGTCCTCTGGCCGGTAGGGCGGAGACAGCAATCAGACAATAGGGTCCTCCGGCCGGTAGGGTGGAGACAGCACTCGGAGAATAGAGTCCTCCGGCCCGTAAGGCGGAGACAGCACTCGGACAATAGAGTCCTCCGGCCTGTAAGGCGGAGACAGCACTCGGACTATAGAGTCCTCCGGCCAGTAGAGCGGAGACAGCATTCTGAGTATAGAGTCCACCGGCCAGTAGGGCGGAGACAGCACTCGGAGTACAGAGTCCTCCGGCCAGTAGGGCGGAGACAGCACTGGGAATATAGAGTCCTCCGGCCAATAGGGCGGAGACAGCACTCGGACAATAGAGTCCTCCGTCTGGTAGGGCAGAGACAGCACTCGGAGTATAGAGTCCGCCGGCCGGTAGGGCGGAGACATCACTCAGAGTATAGAGTCCTCCGTCCGGTGGGCGGAGAGAGCACTCGGAGTACAGAGTCCACCGGCCGGTAGGGCGGAGACAGCACTCGGAGAATAGAGTCCTCCGGCCGGTAGGGCGGAGACAGCACTCGGAGTATAGAGTCCTCCGTCCGGTAGGGCGGAGACAGCACTCGGAGAATAGAGTCCTCCGGCCAGTAGAGCGGAGACAGCACTCGGAGTATAGAGTCCTCCGTCCGGTAGGGCGGAGACAGCACTCGGAATATAGAATCCTCCGTCCGGTACGGCGGAGACAGCACTCTGAGTATAGAGTCCTCCGGCCAGTAGGGCGGAGACAGCACTCGGAGTATAGAGTCCTCCGTCCGGTACGGCGGAGACAGCACTCTGAGTATAGAGTCCTCCGGCCAGTAGGGCGGAGACAGCACTCGGAATATAGAGTGCTCCGTCCGGTAGGGCGGAGACAGCACTCGAACTGTAGAGTCCTCCGGCCGGTAGGGCGGAAACAGCAGTCGGAGTATAGAGTCCTCCGGCCGGTAGGGCGGAGACAGCACTCGCACAATAGAGTCCTCCGGCCGGTAGGGTGGAGACAGCACTCTGAGTATAGAGTTCTCCGGCCAGTAGGGCGGAGACAGCACTCAGAGTATAGAATCCTCCGGCCGGTAGGGCGGAGACAGCACTCGGAGTATAGAGTCCTCCGGCCGATAGGACGGAGACAGCACTCGGACAATAGAGTCCTCCGGCCGGTAGGGCGGAGGCAGCACTCGGACAATAGAGTCCTCTGGCTGGTAGGGCGGAGACACCACTCGGACAATAGAGTCCTCCGGCCGGTAGGGCGGAGACAGCACTCGGAGTATAGAGTCCTCCGGCCGATAGGGCGGAGACAGCACTCGGAGAATAGAGTCCTCCGGCCGGTAGGGCGGAGACAGCACTCGGACAATACAGTCCTCCGGCCGGTAGGGCCGTGACAGCACTCGGACAATAGAGTCCTCCGGCCGGTAGGGCGGAGACAGCACTCGGAGTATAGTGTCCTCCGGCCAGAGAGAGCACTCGGACAATAGAGTCCTCCGGCTGGTAGGGCGGAGACAGCACTCGGAGTATAGAGTCCTCCGGCCAGAGTGAGCACTCGGACAATAGAGTCCTCCGGCAGATAGGGAGGAGACAGCACTCGGAATATAGAGTCCTCCGGCCAGTTGGGCGGAGGCAGCACTCGGACAATAGAATCCTCCGGCCGGTAGGGCGGAGACAGCACTCAGAGTATAGAGTCCTGTGGCCGGTAGGGCGGAGACAGCACTCGGAAAATAGAGTCCTCTAACCGGTAGGGCGGAGACAGCACTCGGACAATAGAGTCCTCCGGCCGGTAGGGCGGAGACAGCACTCGGACAATAGAGTCCTCCGGCCGGTAGGGCGGAGACAGCACTTGGACTATAGAGTTCTCCGGCCGGTAGGGCGGAGACAGCACTCGGACAATAGAGTCCTCTCACCGGTTGGGCGGAGACTGCTTTCAGAGTATAGAGTCCTCCGTCCGGTAGGCGGAGACTGCACTCGGAGTACAGATTCCACCGGCCAGTGGGGCAGAGACAGCACTCGGAGTATAGAGTCCTCCGGCCAGTAGGGCGGAGACAGCACTCGGCGTATAGAGTCCTCCGGCTGGTAGGGCGGAGACAGCACTCAGAATATAGAATCATCCGTCCAGTGGGCGGAGAGAGAACTCGGACTACAGAGTCCACCGGCCGGTAGGGCGGAGACAGCACTCGGAGAATAGAGTCCTCCGGCCAGTAGGGCGGAGACAGCACTCGGAGTATAGAGTCCTCCGTCCGGTAGGGCGGAGACAGCACTCGGAATATAGAGTCTTCCGTCCGGTACGGCGGAGACAGCACTCTGAGTATAGAGTCGTCCGGCCAGTAGGGTGGAGGCAGCACACGAACTATAGAGTCCTCCGGCCGGTAGGGCGCAAACAGCAGTCGGAGTATAGAGTTCTCCGGCCGGTAGGGCGGAGACAGCAGTCAGACAATAGAGTCCTCCGGCCGGTAGGTCGAAGACAGCACTCGGAGTATAGAGTCCTCTGGCCGGTAGGGCGGGACAGCACTCGGACTATAGAGCCCTCCGGCCAGAGACAGCACTCGGACAATAGAGTCCTCCGGCCGGTAGGGCGGAGACAGCACTCGGAGTACAGTGTACACCGGCCGGTAGGGCCGAGACAGCACTCGGACTATAGAATCCTCCGGCCGGTCGGGCGGAGACAGCACTCGGACAATAGAGTCCTCCGGCCGGTAAGGCGGAGACAGCACTCGGAGTATAGAGTCCTCCGGCCAGTAGGGCGGAGACAGGTTTCAGAGTATAGAGTCCTCCGGCCGGTAGGGCGGAGACAGGTTTCAGAGCATAGAGTCCTCCGGCCGGTAAGGCGGAGACAGCACTCGGACAATAGAGTCCTCCAGCCGGTAGGGTGGAGACAGCACTCTGAGTATAGAGTCCTCCGGCCAGTAGGGCGGAGACAGCACTCAGAGTATAGAATCCTCCGGCCGGTAGGGCGGAGACAGCACTCGGAGTATAGAGTCCTCCGGCCGATAGGACGGAGACAGCACTCGGACAATAGAGTCCTCCGGCCGGTAGGGCAGAGACAGCACTCGGAATATAGAGTCCTCCGTCCGGTAGGGCGGAGACAGCACTCGAACTGTAGAGTCCTCCGGCCGGTAGGGCGGAAACAGCAGGCGGAGTATAGAGTCCTCCGGCCGGTAGGGCGGAGACAGCAGTCGGACAATAGAGTCCTCCGGCCGGTAGGGCGGAGACAGCACACGGAGTATAGAGTCCTCCGGCCGATAGGGCGGAGACAGCACTCAGAGTATAGAGTCCTCTGGCCGGTAGGGCGGAGACAGCACTCGGAAAATAGAGTCCTCCGGCCGGTAGGGCGGAGACAGCACTCGGACAATAGAGTCCTCCGGCCGATAGGGCGGAGACAGCACTCGGAGAATAGAGTCCTCCGGCCGGTAGGGCGGAGACAGCACTCGGACAATACAGTCCTCCGGCCGGTAGGGCCGTGACAGCACTCGGACAATAGAGTCCTCCAGCCGGTAGGGCGGAGACAGCACTCGGAGTATAGAGTCCTCCGGCCAGAGAGAGCACTCGGACAATAGAGTCCTCCGGCCGGTAGGGCGGAGACAGCACTCGGAGAAGAGAGTCCTCTCACCGGTAGGGCCGTGACAGCACTCGACAATAGAGTCCTCCAGCCGGTAGGGCGGAGACAGCACTCAGAGTATAGAGTCCTCTGGCCGGTAGGGCGGAGACAGCACTCGGAAAATAGAGTCCTCTCACCGGTAGGGTGTAGACAGCACTCGGACAATAGAGTCCTCTCAGCGGTAGGGCGGAGACAGCACTCGGACAATAGAGTCCTCTCACCGGTTGGGCGGAGACAGCACTCGGACAATAGAGTCCTCCAGCCGGTAGGGCGGAGACAGCACTCAGAGTATAGAGTCCTCCAGCCGGTAGGGCGGAGACAGCACTCGGAAAATAGAGTCCTCTCACCGGTAGGGCCGTGACAGCACTCGGACAATAGAGTCCTCCGGCCGGTAGGGCGGAGACAGCACTCGGAGTATTGAGTCCTCCGGCCAGAGAGAGCACTCGGACAATAGAGTCCTCCGGCAGATAGGGCGGAGACAGCACTCGGAATATAGAGTCCTCCGGCCAGTAGGGCGGAGACAGCACTCGGACAATAGAATCCTCCGGCTGTTAGGGCGGAGACAGCACTCAGAGTATAGTGTCCTCCGGCCGGTAGGGCGGAGACAGCACTCAGAGTATAGAGTCCTCTGGCCGGTAGGGCAGAGACAGCACTCGGAAAATAGAGTCCACCGGCCGGTAGGGCGGAGACAGCACTCGGACTATAGAGTTCTCCGGCCGGTAGGGCAGAGACAGCACTCGGACAATAGAGTCCTCTCACCGGTTGGGCGGAGACAGCTTTCAGAGTATAGAGTCCTCTGTCCGGTAGGCGGAGACTGCACTCGGAGTACAGAGTCCACCGGCCAATGGGACAGAGACAGCACTGTGAGTATAGAGTCCTCCGGCCAGTAGGGCGGGGACAGCACTCGGAGTATAGAGTCCTCCGGCTGGTAGGGGGGAGACAGCACTCAGAGTATAGAGTCCATCGTCCGGTGGGCGGATAGAGCACTCGGAGTATAGAGTCCTCCGGCCGGTAGGGCGGAGACAGCACTCGGAGAATAGAGTCCTCCGGCCGGTAGGGCGGAGACAGCACTTGGAATATGGAGTCCTCCGGCCGGTAGGGCGGAGACAGCACTTGGAGTATAGAGTCCACCGGCCGGTAGGACGGAGACAGCACTCAGGCAATAGAGTCCTCCGGCCGCTACGGCAGAGACAGCACTCGGAGAATAGAGTCCTCCGGCCCGTAAGGCGGAGACAGCACTCGGACTATTGAGTCCTCCGGCCGGTAGGGCGGAGACAGCACTCGGAGTATAGAGTCCTCTGGTCGGTAGGGCGGAGACAGCAATCAGACAATAGGGTCCTCCGGCCGCTAGGGCGGAGACAGCACTCGGAGAATAGAGTCCTCCGGCCCATAAGGCGGAGACAGCACTCGGACAATAGAGTCCTCCGGCCTGTAAGGCGGAGACAGCACTCGGACTATAGAGTCCTCCGGCCAGTAGGGCGGAGACAGCATTCTGAGTATAGAGTCCACCGGCCAGTAGGGCGGAGACAGCACTCGGAGTACAGAGTCCTCCGGCCAGTAGGGCGGAGACAGCACTGGGAATATAGAGTCCTCCGGCCAATAGGGCGGAGACAGCACTCGGACAATAGAGTCCTCCGTCTGGTAGGGCAGAGACAGCACTCGGAGTATAGAGTCCTCCGGCCGGTAGGGCGGAGACAGCACTCAGAGTATAGAGTCCTCCGTCCGGTGGGCGGAGAGAGCACTCGGAGTACAGAGTCCACCGGCCGGTAGGGCGGAGACAGCACTCGGAGAATAGAGTCCTCCGGCCGGTAGGGCGGAGACAGCACTCGGAGTATAGAGTCCTCCGTCCGGTAGGGCGGAGACAGCACGCGGAATATAGAGTCTTCCGTCCGGTAGGCGGAGACTGCACTCGGAGTACAGATTCCACCGGCCAGTGGGGCAGAGACAGCACTCGGAGTATAGAGTCCTCCGGCCGGTAGGGCGGAGACAGCACTCGGAGAATAGAGTCCTCCGGCCGGTAGGGCGGAGACAGCACTTGGAATATGGAGTCCTCCGGCCGGTAGGGCGGAGACAGCACTTGGAGTATAGAGTCCACCGGCCGGTAGGACGGAGACAGCACTCAGGCAATAGAGTCCTCCGGCCGCTACGGCAGAGACAGCACTCGGAGAATAGAGTCCTCCGGCCCGTAAGGCGGAGACAGCACTCGGACTATTGAGTCCTCCGGCCGGTAGGGCGGAGACAGCACTCGGAGTATAGAGTCCTCTGGTCGGTAGGGCGGAGACAGCAATCAGACAATAGGGTCCTCCGGCCGCTAGGGCGGAGACAGCACTCGGAGAATAGAGTCCTCCGGCCCATAAGGCGGAGACAGCACTCGGACAATAGAGTCCTCCGGCCTGTAAGGCGGAGACAGCACTCGGACTATAGAGTCCTCCGGCCAGTAGGGCGGAGACAGCATTCTGAGTATAGAGTCCACCGGCCAGTAGGGCGGAGACAGCACTCGGAGTACAGAGTCCTCCGGCCAGTAGGGCGGAGACAGCACTGGGAATATAGAGTCCTCCGGCCAATAGGGCGGAGACAGCACTCGGACAATAGAGTCCTCCGTCTGGTAGGGCAGAGACAGCACTCGGAGTATAGAGTCCTCCGGCCGGTAGGGCGGAGACAGCACTCAGAGTATAGAGTCCTCCGTCCGGTGGGCGGAGAGAGCACTCGGAGTACAGAGTCCACCGGCCGGTAGGGCGGAGACAGCACTCGGAGAATAGAGTCCTCCGGCCGGTAGGGCGGAGACAGCACTCGGAGTATAGAGTCCTCCGTCCGGTAGGGCGGAGACAGCACGCGGAATATAGAGTCTTCCGTCCGGTAGGCGGAGACTGCACTCGGAGTACAGATTCCACCGGCCAGTGGGGCAGAGACAGCACTCGGAGTATAGAGTCCTCCGGCCAGTAGGGCGGAGACAGCACTCGGAGTATAGAGTCCTCCGGCTGGTAGGGCGGAGACTGCACTCAGAATATAGAATCCTCCGTCCAGTGGGCGGAGAGAGAACTCGGACTACAGAGTCCACCGGCCGGTAGGGCGGAGACAGCACTCGGAGAATAGAGTCCTCCGGCCAGTAGGGCGGAGACAGCACTCGGAGTATAGAGTCCTCCGTCCGGTAGGGCGGAGACAGCACTCGGAATATAGAGTCTTCCGTCCGGTACGGCGGAGACAGCACTCTGCGTATAGAGTCCTCCGGCCAGTAGGGTGGAGGCAGCACACGAACTATAGAGTCCTCCGGCCGGTAGGGCGCAAACAGCAGTCGGAGTATAGAGTCCTCCGGCCGGTAGGGCGGAGACAGCAGTCGGACAATAGAGTCCTCCAGCCGGTAGGGCGGGACAGCACTCGGACTATAGAGCCCTACGGCCAGAGACAGCACTCGGACAATAGAGTCCTCCGGCCGGTAGGGCGGAGACAGCACTCGGAGTACAGTGTCCACCGGCCGGTAGGGCCGAGACAGCACTCGGACTATAGAATCCTCTGGCCGGTCGGGCGGAGACAGCACTCGGACAATAGAGTCCTCCGGCCGGTAAGGCGGAGACAGCACTCGGAGTATAGAGTCCTCCGGCCAGTAGGGCGGAGACAGGTTTCAGAGTATAGAGTCCTCCGGCCGGTAGGGCGGAGACAGGTTTCAGAGCATAGAGTCCTCCGGCCGGTAAGGCGGAGACAGCACTCGGACAATAGAGTCCTCCAGCCGGTAGGGTGGAGACAGCACTCTGAGTATAGAGTCCACCGGCCAGTAGGGCGGAGACAGCACTCAGAGTATAGAATCCTCCGGCCGGTAGGGCGGAGACAGCACTCGGAGTATAGAGTCCTCCGGCCGATAGGACGGAGACAGCACTCGGACAATAGAGTCCTCCGGCCGGTAGGGCGGAGACAGCACTCGGAATATAGAGTCCTCCGTCCGGTAGGGCGGAGACAGCACTCGAACTGTAGAGTCCTCCGGCCGGTAGGGCGGAAACAGCAGGTGGAGTATAGAGTCCTCCGGCCGGTAGGGCGGAGACAGCAGTCGGACAATAGAGTCCTCCGGCCGGTAGGGCGGAGACAGCACTCGGAGTATAGAGTCCTCCGGCCGATAGGGCGGAGACAGCACTCAGAGTATAGAGTCCTCTGGCCGGTAGGGCGGAGACAGCACTCGGAAAATAGAATCCTCCGGCCGGTAGGGCGGAGAGAGCACTCGGAGTATAGAGTCCTCCGTCCGGTAGGGCGGAGACAGCACTCGGAATATAGAGTCTTCCGTCCGGTAGGCGGAGACTGCACTCGGAGTACAGATTCCACCGGCCAGTGGGGCAGAGACAGCACTCGGAGTATAGAGTCCTCCGGCCAATAGGGCGGAGACAGCACTCGGAGTATAGAGTCCACCGGCTGGTAGGGCGGAGACAGCACTCAGAATATAGAATCCTCCGTCCAGTGGGCGGAGAGAGCACTCGGACTACAGAGTCCACCGGCCGGTAGGGCGGAGACAGCACTCGGAGAATAGAGTCCTCCGGCCAGTAGGGCGGAGACAGCACTCGGAGTATAGAGTCCTCCGTCCGGTAGGGCGGAGACAGCACTCGGAATATAGAGACTTCCGTCCGGTACGGCGGAGTCAGCACTCTGAGTATAGAGTCCTCCGGCCTGTAGGGTGGAGGCAGCACACGAAATATAGAGTCCTCCGGCCGGTAGGGCGCAAACAGCAGTCGGAGTATAGAGTCCTCCGGCCGGTAGGGCGGAGACAGCAGTCGGAAAATAGAGTCCTCCGGCCGGTAGGTCGAAGACAGCACTCGGAGTATAGAGTCCTCTGGCCGGTAGGGCGGGACAGCACTCGGACTATAGAGCCCTCCGGCCAGAGACAGCACTCGGACAATAGAGTCCTCCGGCCGGTAGGGCGGAGACAGCACTCGGAGTACAGTGTCCACCGGCCGGTAGGGCCGAGACAGCACTCGGACTATAGAATCCTCCGGCCGGTCGGGCGGAGACAGCACTCGGACAATAGAGTCCTCCGGCCGGTAAGGCGGAGACAGCACTCGGAGTATAGAGTCCTCCGGCCAGTAGGGCGGAGACAGGTTTCAGAGTATAGAGTCCTCCGGCCGGTAGGGCGGAGACAGGTTTCAGAGCATAGAGTCCTCCGGCCGGTAAGGCGGAGACAGCACTCGGACAATAGAGTCCTCCAGCCGGTAGGGTGGAGACAGCACTCTGAGTATAGAATCCTCCGGCCGGTAGGGCGGAGACAGCACTCGGAGTATAGAGTCCTCCGGCCGATAGGACGGAGACAGCACTCGCACAATAGAGTCCTCCGGCAGGTAGGGCAGAGACAGCACTTGGAATATAGAGTCCTCCGTCCGGTAGGGCGGAGACAGCACTCGAACTGTAGAGTCCTCCGGCCGGTTGGGCGGAAACAGCAGGCGGAGTATAGAGTCCTCCGGCCGGTAGGGCGGAGACAGCAGTCGGACAATAGAGTCCTCCGGCCGGTAGGGCGGAGACAGCACTCGGAGTATAGAGTCCTCCGTCCGGTAGGGCGGAGACAGCACGCGGAATATAGAGTCTTCCGTCCGGTAGGCGGAGACTGCACTCGGAGTACAGATTCCACCGGCCAGTGGGGCAGAGACAGCACTCGGAGTATAGAGTCCTCCGGCCAGTAGGGCGGAGACAGCACTCGGAGTATAGAGTCCTCCGGCTGGTAGGGCGGAGACAGCACTCAGAATATAGAATCCTCCGTCCAGTGGGCGGAGAGAGAACTCGGACTACAGAGTCCACCGGCCGGTAGGGCGGAGACAGCACTCGGAGAATAGAGTCCTCCGGCCAGTAGGGCGGAGACAGCACTCGGAGTATAGAGTCCTCCGTCCGGTAGGGCGGAGACAGCACTCGGAATATAGAGTCTTCCGTCCGGTACGGCGGAGACAGCACTCTGCGTATAGAGTCCTCCGGCCAGTAGGGTGGAGGCAGCACACGAACTATAGAGTCCTCCGGCCGGTAGGGCGCAAACAGCAGTCGGAGTATAGAGTCCTCCGGCCGGTAGGGCGGAGACAGCAGTCGGACAATAGATTCCTCCAGCCGGTAGGGCGGGACAGCACTCGGACTATAGAGCCCTACGGCCAGAGACAGCACTCGGACAATAGAGTCCTCCGGCCAGTAGGGCGGAGACAGCACTCGGAGTACAGTGTCCACCGGCCGGTAGGGCCGAGACAGCACTCGGACTATAGAATCCTCTGGCCGGTCGGGCGGAGACAGCACTCGGACAATAGAGTCCTCCGGCCGGTAAGGCGGAGACAGCACTCGGAGTATAGAGTCCTCCGGCCAGTAGGGCGGAGACAGGTTTCAGAGTATAGAGTCCTCCGGCCGGTTGGGCGGAAACAGCAGGCGGAGTATAGAGTCCTCCGGCCGGTAGGGCGGAGACAGCAGTCGGACAATAGAGTCCTCCGGCCGGTAGGGCGGAGACAGCACTCGGAGTATAGAGTCCTCCGTCCGGTAGGGCGGAGACAGCACGCGGAATATAGAGTCTTCCGTCCGGTAGGCGGAGACTGCACTCGGAGTACAGATTCCACCGGCCAGTGGGGCAGAGACAGCACTCGGAGTATAGAGTCCTCCGGCCAGTAGGGCGGAGACAGCACTCGGAGTATAGAGTCCTCCGGCTGGTAGGGCGGAGACAGCACTCAGAATATAGAATCCTCCGTCCAGTGGGCGGAGAGAGAACTCGGACTACAGAGTCCACCGGCCGGTAGGGCGGAGACAGCACTCGGAGAATAGAGTCCTCCGGCCAGTAGGGCGGAGACAGCACTCGGAGTATAGAGTCCTCCGTCCGGTAGGGCGGAGACAGCACTCGGAATATAGAGTCTTCCGTCCGGTACGGCGGAGACAGCACTCTGCGTATAGAGTCCTCCGGCCAGTAGGGTGGAGGCAGCACACGAACTATAGAGTCCTCCGGCCGGTAGGGCGCAAACAGCAGTCGGAGTATAGAGTCCTCCGGCCGGTAGGGCGGAGACAGCAGTCGGACAATAGATTCCTCCAGCCGGTAGGGCGGGACAGCACTCGGACTATAGAGCCCTACGGCCAGAGACAGCACTCGGACAATAGAGTCCTCCGGCCAGTAGGGCGGAGACAGCACTCGGAGTACAGTGTCCACCGGCCGGTAGGGCCGAGACAGCACTCGGACTATAGAATCCTCTGGCCGGTCGGGCGGAGACAGCACTCGGACAATAGAGTCCTCCGGCCGGTAAGGCGGAGACAGCACTCGGAGTATAGAGTCCTCCGGCCAGTAGGGCGGAGACAGGTTTCAGAGTATAGAGTCCTCCGGCCGGTAGGGCGGAGACAGGTTTCAGAGCATAGAGTCCTCCGGCCGGTAAGGCAGAGACAGCACTCGGACAATAGAGTCCTCCAGCCGGTAGGGTGGAGACAGCACTCTGAGTATAGAGTCCACCGGCCAGTAGGGCGGAGACAGCACTCAGAGTATAGAATCCTCCGGCCGGTAGGGCGGAGACAGCACTCGGAGTATAGAGTCCTCCGGCCGATAGGACGGAGACAGCACTCGGACAATAGAGTCCTCCGGCCGGTAGGGCGGAGACAGCACTCGGAATATAGAGTCCTCCGTCCGGTAGGGCGGAGACAGCACTCGAACTGTAGAGTCCTCCGGCCGGTAGGGCGGAAACAGCAGGTGGAGTATAGAGTCCTCCGGCCGGTAGGGCGGAGGCAGCAGTCGGACAATAGAGTCCTCCGGCCGGTAGGGCGGAGACAGCACTCGGAGTATAGAGTCCTCCGGCCGATAGGGCGGAGACAGCACTCAGAGTATAGAGTCCTCTGGCCGGTAGGGCGGTGACAGCACTCGGAAAATAGAATCCTCCGGCCGGTAGGGCGGAGAGAGCACTCGGAGTATAGAGTCCTCCGTCCGGTAGGGCGGAGACAGCACTCGGAATATAGAGTCTTCCGTCCGGTAGGCGGAGACTGCACTCGGAGTACAGATTCCACCGGCCAGTGGGGCAGAGACAGCACTCGGAGTATAGAGTCCTCCGGCCAATAGGGCGGAGACAGCACTCGGAGTATAGAGTCCTCCGGCTGGTAGGGCGGAGACAGCTCTCAGAATATAGAATCCTCCGTCCAGTGGGCGGAGAGAGCACTCGGACTACAGAGTCCACCGGCCGGTAGGGCGGAGACAGCACTCGGAGAATAGAGTCCTCCGGCCAGTAGGGCGGAGACAGCACTCGGAGTATAGAGTCCTCCGTCCGGTAGGGCGGAGACAGCACTCGGAATATAGAGACTTCCGTCCGGTACGGCGGAGTCAGCACTCTGAGTATAGAGTCCTCCGGCCTGTAGGGTGGAGGCAGCACACGAAATATAGAGTCCTCCGGCCGGTAGGGCGCAAACAGCAGTCGGAGTATAGAGTCCTCCGGCCGGTAGGGCGGAGACAGCAGTCGGACAATAGAGTCCTCCGGCCGGTAGGTCGAAGACAGCACTCGGAGTATAGAGTCCTCTGGCCGGTAGGGCGGGACAGCACTCGAACTATAGAGCCCTCCGGCCAGAGACAGCACTCGGACAATAGAGTCCTCCGGCCGGTAGGGCGGAGACAGCACTCGGAGTACAGTGTCCACCGGCCGGTAGGGCCGAGACAGCACTCGGACTATAGAATCCTCCGGCCGGTCGGGCGGAGACAGCACTCGGACAATAGAGTCCTCCGGCCGGTAAGGCGGAGACAGCACTCGGAGTATAGAGTCCTCCGGCCAGTAGGGCGGAGACAGGTTTCAGAGTATAGAGTCCTCCGGCCGGTAGGGCGGAGACAGGTTTCAGAGCATAGAGTCCTCCGGCCGGTAAGGCGGAGACAGCACTCGGACAATAGAGTCCTCCAGCCGGTAGGGTGGAGACAGCACTCTGAGTATAGAATCCTCCGGCCGGTAGGGCGGAGACAGCACTCGGAGTATAGAGTCCTCCGGCCGATAGGACGGAGACAGCACTCGGACAATAGAGTCCTCCGGCAGGTAGGGCAGAGACAGCACTCGGAATATAGAGTCCTCCGTCCGGTAGGGCGGAGACAGCACTCGAACTGTAGAGTCCTCCGGCCGGTTGGGCGGAAACAGCAGGCGGAGTATAGTGTCCTCCGGACGGTAGGGCGGAGACAGCAGTCGGACAATAGAGTCCTCCGGCCGGTAGGGCGGAGACAGCACTCGGAGTATAGAGTCCTCCGGCCGATAGGGCGGAGACAGCACTCAGAGTATAGAGTCCTCTGGCCGGTAGGGCGGAGACAGCACTCGGAAAATAGAGTCCTCTCACCGGTAGGGCGGAGACAGGACTCGGACAATAGAGTCCACCGGCCGGTAGGGCGGAGACAGCACTCGGAGAATAGAGTCCTCCGGCCAGTAGGGCGGAGACAGCACTCGGAGTATAGAGTCCTCCGTCCGGTAGGGCGGAGACAGAACTCGGAATATAGAGACTTCCGTCCGGTACGGCGGAGACAGCACTCTGAGTATAGAGTCCTCCGGCCAGTAGGGTGGAGGCAGCACACGAACTATAGAGTCCTCCGGCCGGTAGGGCGCAAACAGCAGTCGGAGTATAGAGTCCTCCGGCCGGTAGGGCGGAGACAGCAGTCGGACAATAGAGTCCTCCGGCCGGTAGGTCGAAGACAGCACTCGGAGTACAGAGTCCTCTGGCCGGTAGGGCGGGACAGCACTCGGACTATAGAGCCCTCCGGCCAGAGACAGCACTCGGACAATAGAGTCCTCCGGCCGGTAGGGCGGAGACAGCACTCGGAAAATAGAGTCCTCTAACCGGTAGGGCGGAGACAGCACTCGGACAATAGAGTCCTCCGGCCGGTAGGGCGGAGACAGCACTCGGACAATAGAGTCCTCCGGCCGGTAGGGCGGAGACAGCACTTGGAGTATGGAGTTCTCCGGCCGGTAGGGCGGAGACAGCACTCGGACAATAGAGTCCTCTCACCGGTTGGGCGGAGACAGCTTTCAGAGTATAGAGTCCTCCGTCCGGTAGGCGGAGACTGCACTCGGAGTACAGATTCCACAGGCCAGTGGGGCAGAGACAGCACTCGGAGTATAGAGTCCTCCGGCCAGTAGGGCGGAGACAGCACTCGGCGTATAGAGTCCTCCGGCTGGTAGGGCGGAGACAGCACTCAGAATATAGAATCCTCCGTCCAGTGGGCGGAGAGAGAACTCGGACTACAGAGTCCACCGGCCGGTAGGGCGGAGACAGCACTCGGAGAATAGAGTCCTCCGGCCAGTAGGGCGGAGACAGCACTCGGAGTATAGAGTCCTCCGTCCGGTAGGGCGGAGACAGCACTCGGAATATAGAGTCTTCCGTCCGGTACGGCGGAGACAGCACTCTGAGTATAGAGTCCTCCGGCCAGTAGGGTGGAGGCAGCACACGAACTATAGAGTCCTCCGGCCGGTAGGGCGCAAACAGCAGTCGGAGTATAGAGTCCTCCGGCCGGTAGGGCGGAGACAGCAGTCAGACAATAGAGTCCTCCGGCCGGTAGGTCGAAGACAGCACTCGGAGTATAGAGTCCTCTGGCCGGTAGGGCGGGACAGCACTCGGACTATAGAGCCCTCCGGCCAGAGACAGCACTCGGACAATAGAGTCCTCCGGCCGGTAGGGCGGAGACAGCACTCGGAGTACAGTGTACACCGGCCGGTAGGGCCGAGACAGCACTCGGACTATAGAATCCTCCGGCCGGTCGGGCGGAGACAGCACTCGGACAATAGAGTCCTCCGGCCGGTAAGGCGGAGACAGCACTCGGAGTATAGAGTCCTCCGGCCAGTAGGGCGGAGACAGGTTTCAGAGTATAGAGTCCTCCGGCCGGTAGGGCGGAGACAGGTTTCAGAGCATAGAGTCCTCCGGCCGGTAAGGCGGAGACAGCACTCGGACAATAGAGTCCTCCAGCCGGTAGGGTGGAGACAGCACTCTGAGTATAGAGTCCTCCGGCCAGTAGGGCGGAGACAGCACTCAGAGTATAGAATCCTCCGGCCGGTAGGGCGGAGACAGCACTCGGAGTATAGAGTCCTCCGGCCGATAGGACGGAGACAGCACTCGGACAATAGAGTCCTCCGGCCGGTAGGGCGGAGACAGCACTCGGAATATAGAGTCCTCCGTCCGGTAGGGCGGAGACAGCACTCGAACTGTAGAGTCCTCCGGCCGGTAGGGCGGAAACAGCAAGCGGAGTATAGAGTCCTCCGGCCGGTAGGGCGGAGACAGCAGTCGGACAGTAGAGTCCTCCGGCCGGTAGGGCGGAGACAGCACTCGGAGTATAGAGTCCTCCGGCCGATAGGTCGGAGACAGCACTCAGAGTATAGAGTCCTCTGGCCGGTAGGGCGGAGACAGCACTCGGAAAATAGAGTCCTCTCACCGGTAGGGCGGAGACAGCACTCGGACAATAGAGTCCTCCGGCCGATAGGGCGGAGACAGCACTCGGAGAATAGAGTCCTCCGGCCGGTAGGGCGGAGACAGCACTCGGACAATACAGTCCTCCGGCCGGTAGGGCCGTGACAGCACTCGGACAATAGAGTCCTCCAGCCGGTAGGGTGGAGACAGCACTCTGAGTATAGAATCCTCCGGCCGGTAGGGCGGAGACAGCACTCGGAGTATAGAGTCCTCCGGCCGATAGGACGGAGACAGCACTCGGACAATAGAGTCCTCCGGCAGGTAGGGCAGAGACAGCACTCGGAATATAGAGTCCTCCGTCCGGTAGGGCGGAGACAGCACTCGAACTGTAGAGTCCTCCGGCCGGTTGGGCGGAAACAGCAGGCGGAGTATAGAGTCCTCCGGCCGGTAGGGCGGAGACAGCAGTCGGACAATAGAGTCCTCCGGCCGGTAGGGCGGAGACAGCACTCGGAGTATAGAGTCCTCCGTCCGGTAGGGCGGAGACAGCACGCGGAATATAGAGTCTTCCGTCCGGTAGGCGGAGACTGCACTCGGAGTACAGATTCCACCGGCCAGTGGGGCAGAGACAGCACTCGGAGTATAGAGTCCTCCGGCCAGTAGGGCGGAGACAGCACTCGGAGTATAGAGTCCTCCGGCTGGTAGGGCGGAGACAGCACTCAGAATATAGAATCCTCCGTCCAGTGGGCGGAGAGAGAACTCGGACTACAGAGTCCACCGGCCGGTAGGGCGGAGACAGCACTCGGAGAATAGAGTCCTCCGGCCAGTAGGGCGGAGACAGCACTCGGAGTATAGAGTCCTCCGTCCGGTAGGGCGGAGACAGCACTCGGAATATAGAGTCTTCCGTCCGGTACGGCGGAGACAGCACTCTGCGTATAGAGTCCTCCGGCCAGTAGGGTGGAGGCAGCACACGAACTATAGAGTCCTCCGGCCGGTAGGGCGCAAACAGCAGTCGGAGTATAGAGTCCTCCGGCCGGTAGGGCGGAGACAGCAGTCGGACAATAGAGTCCTCCAGCCGGTAGGGCGGGACAGCACTCGGACTATAGAGCCCTACGGCCAGAGACAGCACTCGGACAATAGAGTCCTCCGGCCGGTAGGGCGGAGACAGCACTCGGAGTACAGTGTCCACCGGCCGGTAGGGCCGAGACAGCACTCGGACTATAGAATCCTCTGGCCGGTCGGGCGGAGACAGCACTCGGACAATAGAGTCCTCCGGCCGGTAAGGCGGAGACAGCACTCGGAGTATAGAGTCCTCCGGCCAGTAGGGCGGAGACAGGTTTCAGAGTATAGAGTCCTCCGGCCGGTAGGGCGGAGACAGGTTTCAGAGCATAGAGTCCTCCGGCCGGTAAGGCGGAGACAGCACTCGGACAATAGAGTCCTCCAGCCGGTAGGGTGGAGACAGCACTCTGAGTATAGAGTCCACCGGCCAGTAGGGCGGAGACAGCACTCAGAGTATAGAATCCTCCGGCCGGTAGGGTGGAGACAGCACTCGGAGTATAGAGTCCTCCGGCCGATAGGACGGAGACAGCACTCGGACAATAGAGTCCTCCGGCCGGTAGGGCAGAGACAGCACTCGGAATATAGAGTCCTCCGTCCGGTAGGGCGGAGACAGCACTCGAACTGTAGAGTCCTCCGGCCGGTAGGGCGGAAACAGCAAGCGGAGTATAGAGTCCTCCGGCCGGTAGGGCGGAGACAGCAGTCGGACAATAGAGTCCTCCGGCCGGTAGGGCGGAGACAGCACTCGGAGTATAGAGTCCTCCGGCCGATAGGTCGGAGACAGCACTCAGAGTATAGAGTCCTCTGGCCGGTAGGGCGGAGACAGCACTCGGAAAATAGAGTCCTCTCACCGGTAGGGCGGAGACAGCACTCGGACAATAGAGTCCTCCGGCCGATAGGGCGGAGACAGCACTCGGAGAATAGAGTCCTCCGGCCGGTAGGGCGGAGACAGCACTCGGACAATACAGTCCTCCGGCCGGTAGGGCCGTGACAGCACTCGGACAATAGAGTCCTCCAGCCGGTAGGGTGGAGACAGCACTCTGAGTATAGAATCCTCCGGCCGGTAGGGCGGAGACAGCACTCGGAGTATAGAGTCCTCCGGCCGATAGGACGGAGACAGCACTCGGACAATAGAGTCCTCCGGCAGGTAGGGCAGAGACAGCACTCGGAATATAGAGTCCTCCGTCCGGTAGGGCGGAGACAGCACTCGAACTGTAGAGTCCTCCGGCCGGTTGGGCGGAAACAGCAGGCGGAGTATAGAGTCCTCCGGCCGGTAGGGCGGAGACAGCAGTCGGACAATAGAGTCCTCCTGCCGGTAGGGCGGAGACAGCACTCGGAGTATAGAGTCCTCCGTCCGGTAGGGCGGAGACAGCACGCGGAATATAGAGTCTTCCGTCCGGTAGGCGGAGACTGCACTCGGAGTACAGATTCCACCGGCCAGTGGGGCAGAGACAGCACTCGGAGTATAGAGTCCTCCGGCCAGTAGGGCGGAGACAGCACTCGGAGTATAGAGTCCTCCGGCTGGTAGGGCGGAGACAGCACTCAGAATATAGAATCCTCCGTCCAGTGGGCGGAGAGAGAACTCGGACTACAGAGTCCACCGGCCGGTAGGGCGGAGACAGCACTCGGAGAATAGAGTCCTCCGGCCAGTAGGGCGGAGACAGCACTCGGAGTATAGAGTCCTCCGTCCGGTAGGGCGGAGACAGCACTCGGAATATAGAGTCTTCCGTCCGGTACGGCGGAGACAGCACTCTGCGTATAGAGTCCTCCGGCCAGTAGGGTGGAGGCAGCACACGAACTATAGAGTCCTCCGGCCGGTAGGGCGCAAACAGCAGTCGGAGTATAGAGTCCTCCGGCCGGTAGGGCGGAGACAGCAGTCGGACAATAGAGTCCTCCAGCCGGTAGGGCGGGACAGCACTCGGACTATAGAGCCCTACGGCCAGAGACAGCACTCGGACAATAGAGTCCTCCGGCCGGTAGGGCGGAGACAGCACTCGGAGTACAGTGTCCACCGGCCGGTAGGGCCGAGACAGCACTCGGACTATAGAATCCTCTGGCCGGTCGGGCGGAGACAGCACTCGGACAATAGAGTCCTCCGGCCGGTAAGGCGGAGACAGCACTCGGAGTATAGAGTCCTCCGGCCAGTAGGGCGGAGACAGGTTTCAGAGTATAGAGTCCTCCGGCCGGTAGGGCGGAGACAGGTTTCAGAGCATAGAGTTCTCCGGCCGGTAAGGCGGAGACAGCACTCGGACAATAGAGTCCTCCAGCCGGTAGGGTGGAGACAGCACTCTGAGTATAGAGTCCACCGGCCAGTAGGGCGGAGACAGCACTCAGAGTATAGAATCCTCCGGCCGGTAGGGCGGAGACAGCACTCGGAGTATAGAGTCCTCCGGCCGATAGGACGGAGACAGCACTCGGACAATAGAGTCCTCCGGCCGGTAGGGCGGAGACAGCACTCGGAATATAGAGTCCTCCGTCCGGTAGGGCGGAGACAGCACTCGAACTGTAGAGTCCTCCGGCCGGTAGGGCGGAAACAGCAGGTGGAGTATAGAGTCCTCCGGCCGGTAGGGCGGAGACAGCAGTCGGACAATAGAGTCCTCCGGCCGGTAGGGCGGAGACAGCACTCGGAGTATAGAGTCCTCCGGCCGATAGGGCGGAGACAGCACTCAGAGTATAGAGTCCTCTGGCCGGTAGGGCGGAGACAGCACTCGGAAAATAGAATCCTCCGGCCGGTAGGGCGGAGAGAGCACTCGGAGTATAGAGTCCTCCGTCCGGTAGGGCGGAGACAGCACTCGGAATATAGAGTCTTCCGTCCGGTAGGCGGAGACTGCACTCGGAGTACAGATTCCACCGGCCAGTGGGGCAGAGACAGCACTCGGAGTATAGAGTCCTCCGGCCAATAGGGCGGAGACAGCACTCGGAGTATAGAGTCCTCCGGTTGGTAGGGCGGAGACAGCTCTCAGAATATAGAATCCTCCGTCCAGTGGGCGGAGAGAGCACTCGGACTACAGAGTCCACCGGCCGGTAGGGCGGAGACAGCACTCGGAGAATAGAGTCCTCCGGCCAGTAGGGCGGAGACAGCACTCGGAGTATAGAGTCCTCCGTCCGGTAGGGCGGAGACAGCACTCGGAATATAGAGACTTCCGTCCGGTACGGCGGAGTCAGCACTCTGAGTATAGAGTCCTCCGGCCAGTAGGGTGGAGGCAGCACACGAAATATAGAGTCCTCCGGCCGGTAGGGCGCAAACAGCAGTCGGAGTATAGAGTCCTCCGGCCGGTAGGGCGGAGACAGCAGTCGGACAATAGAGTCCTCCGGCCGGTAGGTCGAAGACAGCACTCGGAGTATAGAGTCCTCTGGCCGGTAGGGCGGGACAGCACTCGGACTATAGAGCCCTCCGGCCAGAGACAGCACTCGGACAATAGAGTCCTCCGGCCGGTAGGGCGGAGACAGCACTCGGAGTACAGTGTCCACCGGCCGGTAGGGCCGAGACAGCACTCGGACTATAGAATCCTCCGGCCGGTCGGGCGGAGACAGCACTCGGACAATAGAGTCCTCCGGCCGGTAAGGCGGAGACAGCACTCGGAGTATAGAGTCCTCCGGCCAGTAGGGCGGAGACAGGTTTCAGAGTATAGAGTCCTCCGGCCGGTAGGGCGGAGACAGGTTTCAGAGCATAGAGTCCTCCGGCCGGTAAGGCGGAGACAGCACTCGGACAATAGAGTCCTCCAGCCGGTAGGGTGGAGACAGCACTCTGAGTATAGAATCCTCCGGCCGGTAGGGCGGAGACAGCACTCGGAGTATAGAGTCCTCCGGCCGATAGGACGGAGACAGCACTCGGACAATAGAGTCCTCCGGCAGGTAGGGCAGAGACAGCACTCGGAATATAGAGTCCTCCGTCCGGTAGGGCGGAGACAGCACTCGAACTGTAGAGTCCTCCGGCCGGTTGGGCGGAAACAGCAGGCGGAGTATAGAGTCCTCCGGCCGGTAGGGCGGAGACAGCAGTCGGACAATAGAGTCCTCCGGCCGGTAGGGCGGAGACAGCACTCGGAGTATAGAGTCCTCCGGCCGATAGGGCGGAGACAGCACTCAGAGTATAGAGTCCTCTGGCCGGTAGGGCGGAGACAGCACTCGGAAAATAGAGTCCTCTCACCGGTAGGGCGGAGACAGGACTCGGACAATAGAGTCCACCGGCCGGTAGGGCGGAGACAGCACTCGGAGAATAGAGTCCTCCGGCCAGTAGGGCGGAGACAGCACTCGGAGTATAGAGTCCTCCGTCCGGTAGGGCGGAGACAGAACTCGGAATATAGAGACTTCCGTCCGGTACGGCGGAGACAGCACTCTGAGTATAGAGTCCTCCGGCCAGTAGGGTGGAGGCAGCACACGAACTATAGAGTCCTCCGGCCGGTAGGGCGCAAACAGCAGTCGGAGTATAGAGTCCTCCGGCCGGTAGGGCGGAGACAGCAGTCGGACAATAGAGTCCTCTGGCCGGTAGGTCGAAGACAGCACTCGGAGTATAGAGTCCTCTGGCCGGTAGGGCGGGACAGCACTCGGACTATAGAGCCCTCCGGCCAGAGACAGCACTCGGACAATAGAGTCCTCCGGCCGGTAGGGCGGAGACAGCACTCGGAAAATAGAGTCCTCTAACCGGTAGGGCGGAGACAGCACTCGGACAATAGAGTCCTCCGGCCGGTAGGGCGGAGACAGCACTCGGACAATAGAGTCCTCCGGCCGGTAGGGCGGAGACAGCACTTGGACTATAGAGTTCTCCGGCCGGTAGGGCGGAGACAGCACTCGGACAATAGAGTCCTCTCACCGGTTGGGCGGAGACAGCTTTCAGAGTATAGAGTCCTCCGTCCGGTAGGCGGAGACTGCACTCGGAGTACAGATTCCACCGGCCAGTGGGGCAGAGACAGCACTCGGAGTATAGAGTCCTCCGGCCAGTAGGGCGGAGACAGCACTCGGCGTATAGAGTCCTCCGGCTGGTAGGGCGGAGACAGCACTCAGAATATAGAATCCTCCGTCCAGTGGGCGGAGAGAGAACTCGGACTACAGAGTCCACCGGCCGGTAGGGCGGAGACAGCACTCGGAGAATAGAGTCCTCCGGCCAGTAGGGCGGAGACAGCACTCGGAGTATAGAGTCCTCCGTCCGGTAGGGCGGAGACAGCACTCGGAATATAGAGTCTTCCGTCCGGTACGGCGGAGACAGCACTCTGAGTATAGAGTCCTCCGGCCAGTAGGGTGGAGGCAGCACACGAACTATAGAGTCCTCCGGCCGGTAGGGCGCAAACAGCAGTCGGAGTATAGAGTCCTCCGGCCGGTAGGGCGGAGACAGCAGTCAGACAATAGAGTCCTCCGGCCGGTAGGTCGAAGACAGCACTCGGAGTATAGAGTCCTCTGGCCGGTAGGGCGGGACAGCACTCGGACTATAGAGCCCTCCGGCCAGAGACAGCACTCGGACAATAGAGTCCTCCGGCCGGTAGGGCGGAGACAGCACTCGGAGTACAGTGTACACCGGCCGGTAGGGCCGAGACAGCACTCGGACTATAGAATCCTCCGGCCGGTCGGGCGGAGACAGCACTCGGACAATAGAGTCCTCCGGCCGGTAAGGCGGAGACAGCACTCGGAGTATAGAGTCCTCCGGCCAGTAGGGCGGAGACAGGTTTCAGAGTATAGAGTCCTCCGGCCGGTAGGGCGGAGACAGGTTTCAGAGCATAGAGTCCTCCGGCCGGTAAGGCGGAGACAGCACTCGGACAATAGAGTCCTCCAGCCGGTAGGGTGGAGACAGCACTCTGAGTATAGAGTCCTCCGGCCAGTAGGGCGGAGACAGCACTCAGAGTATAGAATCCTCCGGCCGGTAGGGCGGAGACAGCACTCGGAGTATAGAGTCCTCCGGCCGATAGGACGGAGACAGCACTCGGACAATAGAGTCCTCCGGCCGGTAGGGCGGAGACAGCACTCGGAATATAGAGTCCTCCGTCCGGTAGGGCGGAGACAGCACTCGAACTGTAGAGTCCTCCGGCCGGTAGGGCGGAAACAGCAGGCGGAGTATAGAGTCCTCCGGCCGGTAGGGCGGAGACAGCAGTCGGACAATAGAGTCCTCCGGCCGGTAGGGCGGAGACAGCACTCGGAGTATAGAGTCCTCCGGCCGATAGGTCGGAGACAGCACTCAGAGTATAGAGTCCTCTGGCCGGTAGGGCGGAGACAGCACTCGGAAAATAGAGTCCTCTCACCGGTAGGGCGGAGACAGCACTCGGACAATAGAGTCCTCCGGCCGATAGGGCGGAGACAGCACTCGGAGAATAGAGTCCTCCGGCCGGTAGGGCGGAGACAGCACTCGGACAATACAGTCCTCCGGCCGGTAGGGCCGTGACAGCACTCGGACAATAGAGTCCTCCGGCCGGTAGGGCGGAGACAGCACTCGGAGTATAGAGTCCTCCGGCCAGAGAGAGCACTCGGACAATAGAGTCCTCCGGCCGATAGGGCGGAGACAGCACTCGGAGAAGAGAGTCCTCTCACCGGTAGGGCCGTGACAGCACTCGACAATAGAGTCCTCCAGCCGGTAGGGCGGAGACAGCACTCAGAGTATAGAGTCCTCTGGCCGGTAGGGCGGAGACAGCACTCGGAAAATAGAGTCCTCTCACCGGTAGGGTGGAGACAGCACTCGGACAATAGAGTCCTCTCACCGGTAGGGCGGAGACAGCACTCGGACAATAGAGTCCTCTCACCGGTTGGGCGGAGACAGCACTCGGACAATAGAGTCCTCCAGCCGGTAGGGCGGAGACAGCACTCAGAGTATAGAGTCCTCCAGCCGGTAGGGCGCAGACAGCACTCGGAAAATAGAGTCCTCTCACCGGTAGGGCCGTGACAGCACTCGGACAATAGAGTCCTCCGGCCGGTAGGGCGGAGACAGCACTCGGAGTATTGAGTCCTCCGGCCAGAGAGAGCACTCGGACAATAGAGTCCTCCGGCAGATAGGGCGGAGACAGCACTCGGAATATAGAGTCCTCCGGCCAGTAGGGCGGAGACAGCACTCGGACAATAGAATCCTCCGGCTGTTAGGGCGGAGACAGCACTCAGAGTATAGTGTCCTCCGGCCGGTAGGGCGGAGACAGCACTCAGAGTATAGAGTCCTCTGGCCGGTAGGGCAGAGACAGCACTCGGAAAATAGAGTCCTCTCACCGGTTGGGCGGAGACAGCACTCGGACAATAGAGTCCACCGGCCGGTAGGGCGGAGACAGCACTCGGACTATAGAGTTCTCCGGCCGGTAGGGCAGAGACAGCACTCGGACAATAGAGTCCTCTCACCGGTTGGGCGGAGACAGCTTTCAGAGTATAGAGTCCTCTGTCCGGTAGGCGGAGACTGCACTCGGAGTACAGAGTCCACCGGCCAATGGGACAGAGACAGCACTGTGAGTATAGAGTCCTCCGGCCAGTAGGGCGGGGACAGCACTCGGAGTATAGAGTCCTCCGGCTGGTAGGGGGGAGACAGCACTCAGAGTATAGAGTCCATCGTCCGGTGGGCGGATAGAGCACTCGGAGTATAGAGTCCTCCGGCCGGTAGGGCGGAGACAGCACTCGGAGAATAGAGTCCTCCGGCCGGTAGGGCGGAGACAGCACTTGGAATATGGAGTCCACCGGCCGGTAGGGCGGAGACAGCACTTGGAGTATAGAGTCCACCGGCCGGTAGGACGGAGACAGCACTCAGGCAATAGAGTCCTCCGGCCGCTACGGCAGAGACAGCACTCGGAGAATAGAGTCCTCCGGCCCGTAAGGCGGAGACAGCACTCGGACTATTGAGTCCTCCGGCCGGTAGGGCGGAGAGAGCACTCGGAGTATAGAGTCCTCTGGTCGGTAGGGCGGAGACAGCAATCAGACAATAGGGTCCTCCGGCCGGTAGGGCGGAGACAGCACTCCGAGAATAGAGTCCTCCGGCCCATAAGGCGGAGACAGCACTCGGACAATAGAGTCCTCCGGCCTGTAAGGCGGAGACAGCACTCGGACTATAGAGTCCTCCGGCCAGTAGGGCGGAGACAGCATTCTGAGTATAGAGTCCACCGGCCAGTAGGGCGGAGACAGCACTCGGAGTACAGAGTCCTCCGGCCAGTAGGGCGGAGACAGCACTGGGAATATAGAGTCCTCCGGCCAATAGGGCGGAGACAGCACTCGGACAATAGAGTCCTCCGTCTGGTAGGGCTGAGACAGCACTCGGAGTATAGAGTCCTCCGGCCGGTAGGGCGGAGACAGCACTCAGAGTATAGAGTCCTCCGTCCGGTGGGCGGAGAGAGCACTCGGAGTACAGAGTCCACCGGCCGGTAGGGCGGAGACAGCACTCGGAGAATAGAGTCCTCCGGCCGGTAGGGCGGAGACAGCACTCGGAGTATAGAGTCCTCCGTCCGGTAGGGCGGAGACAGCACGCGGAATATAGAGTCTTCCGTCCGGTAGGCGGAGACTGCACTCGGAGTACAGATTCCACCGGCCAGTGGGGCAGAGACAGCACTCGGAGTATAGAGTCCTCCGGCCAGTAGGGCGGAGACAGCACTCGGAGTATAGAGTCCTCCGGCTGGTAGGGCGGAGACAGCACTCAGAATATAGAATCCTCCGTCCAGTGGGCGGAGAGAGAACTCGGACTACAGAGTCCACCGGCCGGTAGGGCGGAGACAGCACTCGGAGAATAGAGTCCTCCGGCCAGTAGGGCGGAGACAGCACTCGGAGTATAGAGTCCTCCGTCCGGTAGGGCGGAGACAGCACTCGGAATATAGAGTCTTCCGTCCGGTACGGCGGAGACAGCACTCTGCGTATAGAGTCCTCCGGCCAGTAGGGTGGAGGCAGCACACGAACTATAGAGTCCTCCGGCCGGTAGGGCGCAAACAGCAGTCGGAGTATAGAGTCCTCCGGCCGGTAGGGCGGAGACAGCAGTCGGACAATAGAGTCCTCCAGCCGGTAGGGCGGGACAGCACTCGGACTATAGAGCCCTACGGCCAGAGACAGCACTCGGACAATAGAGTCCTCCGGCCGGTAGGGCGGAGACAGCACTCGGAGTACAGTGTCCACCGGCCGGTAGGGCCGAGACAGCACTCGGACTATAGAATCCTCTGGCCGGTCGGGCGGAGACAGCACTCGGACAATAGAGTCCTCCGGCCGGTAAGGCGGAGACAGCACTCGGAGTATAGAGTCCTCCGGCCAGTAGGGCGGAGACAGGTTTCAGAGTATAGAGTCCTCCGGCCGGTAGGGCGGAGACAGGTTTCAGAGCATAGAGTCCTCCGGCCGGTAAGGCGGAGACAGCACTCGGACAATAGAGTCCTCCAGGCGGTAGGGTGGAGACAGCACTCTGAGTATAGAGTCCACCGGCCAGTAGGGCGGAGACAGCACTCAGAGTATAGAATCCTCCGGCCGGTAGGGCGGAGACAGCACTCGGAGTATAGAGTCCTCCGGCCGATAGGACGGAGACAGCACTCGGACAATAGAGTCCTCCGGCCGGTAGGGCGGAGACAGCACTCGGAATATAGAGTCCTCCGTCCGGTAGGGCGGAGACAGCACTCGAACTGTAGAGTCCTCCGGCCGGTAGGGCGGAAACAGCAGGTGGAGTATAGAGTCCTCCGGCCGGTAGGGCGGAGACAGCAGTCGGACAATAGAGTCCTCCGGCCGGTAGGGCGGAGACAGCACTCGGAGTATAGAGTCCTCCAGCCGATAGGGCGGAGACAGCACTCAGAGTATAGAGTCCTCTGGCCGGTAGGGCGGAGACAGCACTCGGAAAATAGAATCCTCCGGCCGGTAGGGCGGAGAGAGCACTCGGAGTATAGAGTCCTCCGTCCGGTAGGGCGGAGACAGCACTCGGAATATAGAGTCTTCCGTCCGGTAGGCGGAGACTGCACTCGGAGTACAGATTCCACCGGCCAGTGGGGCAGAGACAGCACTCGGAGTATAGAGTCCTCCGGCCAATAGGGCGGAGACAGCACTCGGAGTATAGAGTCCTCCGGCTGGTAGGGCGGAGACAGCACTCAGAATATAGAATCCTCCGTCCAGTGGGCGGAGAGAGCACTCGGACTACAGAGTCCACCGGCCGGTAGGGCGGAGACAGCACTCGGAGAATAGAGTCCTCCGGCCAGTAGGGCGGAGACAGCACTCGGAGTATAGAGTCCTCCGTCCGGTAGGGCGGAGACAGCACTCGGAATATAGAGACTTCCGTCCGGTACGGCGGAGTCAGCACTCTGAGTATAGAGTCCTCCGGCCAGTAGGGTGGAGGCAGCACATGAAATATAGAGTCCTCCGGCCGGTAGGGCGCAAACAGCAGTCGGAGTATAGAGTCCTCCGGCCGGTAGGGCGGAGACAGCAGTCGGACAATAGAGTCATCCGGCCGGTAGGTCGAAGACAGCACTCGGAGTATAGAGTCCTCTGGCCGGTAGGGCGGGACAGCACTCGGACTATAGAGCCCTCCGGCCAGAGACAGCACTCGGACAATAGAGTCCTCCGGCCGGTAGGGCGGAGACAGCACTCGGAGTACAGTGTCCACCGGCCGGTAGGGCCGAGACAGCACTCGGACTATAGAATCCTCCGGCCGGTCGGGCGGAGACAGCACTCGGACAATAGAGTCCTCCGGCCGGTAAGGCGGAGACAGCACTCGGAGTATAGAGTCCTCCGGCCAGTAGGGCGGAGACAGGTTTCAGAGTATAGAGTCCTCCGGCCGGTAGGGCGGAGACAGGTTTCAGAGCATAGAGTCCTCCGGCCGGTAAGGCGGAGACAGCACTCGGACAATAGAGTCCTCCAGCCGGTAGGGTGGAGACAGCACTCAGAGTATAGAATCCTCCGGCCGGTAGGGCGGAGACAGCACTCGGAGTATAGAGTCCTCCGGCCGATAGGACGTAGACAGCACTCGGACAATAGAGTCCTCCGGCAGGTAGGCGGAGACAGCACTCGGAATATAGAGTCCTCCTTCCGGTAGGGCGGAGACAGCACTCGAACTGTAGAGTCCTCCGGCCGGTTGGGCGGAAACAGCAGGCGGAGTATAGAGTCCTCCGGCCGGTAGGGCGGAGACAGCAGTCGGACAATAGAGTCCTCCGGCCGGTAGGGCGGAGACAGCACTCGGAGTATAGAGTCCTCCGGCCGATAGGGCGGAGACAGCACTCAGAGTATAGAGTCCTCTGGCCGGTAGGGCGGAGACAGCACTCGGAAAATAGAGTCCTCTCACCGGTAGGGCGGAGACAGGACTCGGACAATAGAGTCCACCGGCCGGTAGGGCGGAGACAGCACTCGGAAAATAGAGTCCTCCGGCCAGTAGGGCGGAGACAGCACTCGGAGTATAGAGTCCTCCGTCCGGTAGGGCGGAGACAGCACTCGGAATATAGAGACTTCCGTCCGGTACGGCGGAGACAGCACTCTGAGTATAGAGTCCTCCGGCCAGTAGGGTGGAGGCAGCACACGAACTATAGAGTCCTCCGGCCGGTAGGGCGCAAACAGCAGTCGGAGTATAGAGTCCTCCGGCCGGTAGGGCGGAGACAGCAGTCGGACAATAGAGTCCTCCGGCCGGTAGGTCGAAGACAGCACTCGGAGTATAGAGTCCTCTGGCTGGTAGGGCGGGACAGCACTCGGACTATAGAGCCCTCCGGCCAGAGACAGCACTCGGACAATAGAGTCCTCCGGCCGGTAGGGCGGAGACAGCACTCGGAGTACAGTGTCCACCGGCCGGTAGGGCCGAGACAGCACTCGGACTATAGAATGCTCCGGCCGGTCGGGCGGAGACAGCACTCGGACAATAGAGTCCTCCGGCCGGTAAGGCGGAGACAGCACTCGGAGTATAGAGTCCTCCGGCCAGTAGGGCGGAGACAGGTTTCAGAGTATAGAGTCCTCCGGCCGGTAGGGCGGAGACAGGTTTCAGAGCATAGAGTCCTCCGGCCGGTAAGGCGGAGACAGCACTCGGACAATAGAGTCCTCCAGCCGGTAGGGTGGAGACAGCACTCAGAGTATAGAATCCTCCGGCCGGTAGGGCGGAGACAGCACTCGGAGTATAGAGTCCTCCGGCCGATAGGACGGAGACAGCACTCGGACAATAGAGTCCTCCGGCAGGTAGGGCGGAGACAGCACTCGGAATATAGAGTCCTCCGTCCGGTAGGGCGGAGACAGCACTCGAACTGTAGAGTCCTCCGGCCGGTTGGGCGGAAACAGCAGGCGGAGTATAGAGTCCTCCGGCCGGTAGGGCGGAGACAGCAGTCGGACAATAGAGTCCTCCGGCCGGTAGGGCGGAGACAGCACTCGGAGTATAGAGTCCTCCGGCCGATAGGGCGGAGACAGCACTCAGAGTATAGAGTCCTCTGGCCGGTAGGGCGGAGACAGCACTCGGAAAATAGAGTCCTCTCACCGGTAGGGCGGAGACAGGACTCGGATAATAGAGTCCACCGGCCGGTAGGGCGGAGACAGCACTCGGAGAATAGAGTGCTCCGGCCAGTAGGGCGGAGACAGCACTCGGAGTATAGAGTCCTCCGTCCGGTAGGGCGGAGACAGCACTCGGAATATAGAGACTTCCGTCCGGTACGGCGGAGACAGCACTCTGAGTATAGAGTCCTCCGGCCAGTAGGGTGGAGGCAGCACACGAACTATAGAGTCCTCCGGCCGGAAGGGCGCAAACAGCAGTCGGAGTATAGAGTCCTCCGGCCGGTAGGGCGGAGACAGCAGTCGGACAATAGAGTCCTCCGGCCGGTAGGTCGAAGACAGCACTCGGAGTATAGAGTCCTCTGGCCGGTAGGGCGGGACAGCACTCGGACTATAGAGCCCTCCGGCCAGAGACAGCACTCGGACAATAGAGTCCTCCGGCCGGTAGGGCGGAGACAGCACTCGGAGTACAGTGTCCACCGGCCGGTAGGGCCGAGACAGCACTCGGACTATAGAATCCTCCGGCCGGTCGGGCGGGGACAGCACTCGGACAATAGAGTCCTCCGGCCGGTAAGGCGGAGACAGCACTCGGAGTATAGAGTCCTCCGGCCAGTAGGGCGGAGACAGGTTTCAGAGTATAGAGTCCTCCGGCCGGTAGGGCGGAGACAGGTTTCAGAGCATAGAGTCCTCCGGCCGGTAAGGCGGAGACAGCACTCGGACAATAGAGTCCTCCAGCCGGTAGGGTGGAGACATCACTCAGAGTATAGAATCCTCCGGCCGGTAGGGCGGATACAGCACTCGGAGTATAGAGTCCTCCGGCCGATAGGACGGAGACAGCACTCGGACAATAGAGTCCTCCGGCAGGTAGGGCGGAGACAGCACTCGGAATATAGAGTCCTCCGTACGGTAGGGCTGAGACAGCACTCGAACTGTAGAGTCCTCCGGCCGGTTGGGCGGAAACAGCAGGCGGAGTATAGAGTCCTCCGGCCGGTAGGGCGGAGACAGCAGTCGGACAATAGAGTCCTCCGGCCGTTAGGGCGGAGACAGCACTCGGAGTATAGAGTCCTCCGGCCGATAGGGCGGAGACAGCACTCAGAGTATAGAGTCCTCTGGCCGGTAGGGCGGAGACAGCACTCGGAAAATAGAGTCCTCTCACCGGTAGGGCGGAGACAGGACTCGGACAATAGAGTCCTCCGGCCGGTAGGGCGGAGACAGCACTCGGAGAATAGAGTCCTCTCACCGGTAGGGCCGTGACAGCACTCGGACAATAGAGTCCTCCAGCCGGTAGGGCGGAGACAGCACTCAGAGTATAGAGTCCTCTGGCCGGTAGGGCGGAGACAGCACTCGGAAAATAGAGTCCTCTCACCGGTAGGGCGGAGACAGCACTCGGACAATAGAGTCCTCTCACCGGTAGGGCGGAGACAGCACTCGGACAATAGAGTCCTCTCACCGGATGGGCGGCGACAGCACTCGGACAATAGACTCCTACAGCCGGTAGGGCGGAGACAGCACTCAGAGTATAGAGTCCTCCAGCCGGAAGGGCGGAGACAGCACTCGGAAAATAGAGTCCTCTCACCGGTAGGGCCGTGACAGCACTCGGACAATAGAGTCATCCGGCCGGTAGGGCGGAGACAGCACTCGGAGTATTGAGTCCTCCGGCCAGAGAGAGCACTCGGACAATAGAGTCCTCCGGCAGATAGGGCGGAGACAGCACTCGGAATATAGAGTCCTCCGGCCAGTAGGGCGGAGACAGCACTCGGACATTAGAATCCTCCGGCTGTTAGGGCGGAACAGCACTCAGAGTATAGTGTCCTCCGGCCGGTAGGGCGGAGACAGCACTCAGAGTATAGAGTCCTCTGGCCGGTAGGGCAGAGACAGCACTCGGAAAATAGAGTCCTCTCACCGGTAGGGCGGAGACAGCACTCGGACAATAGAGTCCTCCGGCCGGTAGGGCGGAGACAGCACTCGGACTATAGAGTTCTCCGGCCGGTAGGGCAGAGACAGCACTCGGACAATAGAGTCCTCTCACCGGTTGGGCGGAGACCGCTTTCAGAGTATAGAGTCCTCTGTCCGGTAGGCGGAGACTGCACTCGGAGTACAGAGTCCACCGGCCAATGGGACAGAGACAGCACTGTGAGTATAGAGTCCTCCGGCCAGTAGGGCGGGGACAGCACTCTGAGTATAGAGTCCTCCGGCTGGTAGGGCGGAGACAGCACTCAGAGTATAGAGTCCATCGTCCGGTGGGCGGAGAGAGCACTCGGAGTATAGAGTCCTCCGGCCGGTAGGGCGGAGACAGCACACGGAGAATAGAGTCCTCCGGCCGGTAGGGCGGAGACAGCACTTGGAGTATGGAGTCCTCCGGCCGGTAGGGCGGAGACAGCACTTGGAGTATAGAGTCCACCGGCCGGTAGGACGGAGACAGCACTCAGGCAATAGAGTCCTCCGGCCGCTACGGCAGAGACAGCACTCGGAGAATAGAGTCCTCCGGCCCGTAAGGCGGAGACAGCACTCGGACTATTGAGTCCTCCGGCCGGTAGGGCGGAGACAGCACTCGGAGTATAGAGTCCTTCGGCCCATAAGGCGGAGACAGCACTCGGACAATAGAGTCCTCCGGCCTGTAAGGCGGAGACAGCACTCGGACTATAGAGTCCTCCGGCCAGTAGGGCGGAGACAGCATTCTGAGTATAGAATCCACCGGCCAGTAGGGCGGAGACAGCACTCGGAGTACAGAGTCCTCCGGCCAGTAGGGCGGAGACAGCACTGGGAATATAGAGTCCTCCGGCCAATAGGGCGGAGACAGCACTCGGACAATAGAGTCCTCCGTCTGGTAGGGCAGAGACAGCACTCGGAGTATAGAGTCCTCCGGCCGGTAGGGCGGAGTCAGCACTCAGAGTATAGAGTCCTCCGTCCGGTGGGCGGAGAGAGCACTCGGAGTACAGAGTCCACCGGCCGGTAGGGCGGAGACAGCACTCGGAGAATAGAGTCCTCCGGCCGGTAGGGCGGAGACAGCACTCGGAGTATAGAGTCCTCCGTCCGGTAGGGCGGAGACAGCACTCGGAGAATAGAGTCCTCCGGCCAGTAGGGCAGAGACAGCACTCGGAGTATAGAGTCCTCCGTCCGGTAGGGCGGAGACAGCACTCGGAATATAGAATCCTCCGTCCGGTACGGCGGAGACAGCACTCTGAGTATAGAGTCCTCCGGCCAGTAGGGCGGAGACAGCACTCGGAGTATAGAGTCCTCCGTCCGGTACGGCGGAGACAGCACTCTGAGTATAGAGTCCTCCGGCCAGTAGGGCGGAGACTGCACTCGAACTGTGGAGTCCTCCGGCCGGTAGGGCGGAAACAGCAGTCGGAGTATAGAGTCCTCCGTCCGGTAGGGCGGAGACCGCAGTCGGACAATAGAGTCCTCCGGCCGGTAGGGTGGTGACAGCACTCTGAGTATAGAGTCCTCCGGCCAGTAGGGCGGAGACAGCACTCAGAGTATAGAATCCTCCGGCCGGTAGGGCGGAGACAGCACTCGGAGTATAGAGTCCTCCGGCCGGTAGGGCGGAGACAGCACTCAGAGTATAGAGTCCTCCGTCCGGTGGGCGGAGAGAGCACTCGGAGTACAGAGTCCACCGGCCGGTAGGGCGGAGACAGCACTCGGAGAATAGAGTCCTCCGGCCGGTAGGGCGGAGACAGCACTCGGAGTATAGAGTCCTCCGTCCGGTAGGGCGGAGACAGCACTCGGAGAATAGAGTCCTCCGGCCAGTAGGGCAGAGACAGCACTCGGAGTATAGAGTCCTCCGTCCGGTAGGGCGGAGACAGCACTCGGAATATAGAATCCTCCGGCCGGTACGGCGGAGACAGCACTCTGAGTATAGAGTCCTCCGGCCAGTAGGGCGGAGACAGCACTCGGAGTATAGAGTCCTCCGTCCGGTACGGCGGAGACAGCACTCTGAGTATAGTGTCCTCCGGCCAGTAGGGCGGAGACTGCACTCGAACTGTTGAGTCCTCCGGCCGGTAGGGCGGAGACAGCACTCGGACAATAGAGTCCTGCGGCTGGTAGGGCGGAGACAGCACCCTTGACAATAGAGTCCTCCGGCCGGTAGGGCGGAGACAGCACTCGGAGTATAGAGTCCTCCGGCCGATAGGGCGGAGACAGCACTCGGAGAATAGAGTCCTCCGGCCGGTAGGGCGGAGACAGCACTCGGACAATACAGTCCTCCGGCCGGTCGGGCCGTGACAGCACTCGGAAAATAGAGTCCTCCGGCCGGTAGGGCGGAGACAGCACTCGGAGTATAGAGTCCTCTGGCCAGAGAGAGCACTCGGACAATAGAGTCCTCCGGCTGGTAGGGCGGAGACAGCACTCGGAGTATAGAGTCCTCCGGCCAGAGAGAGCACTCGGACAATAGAGTCCTCCGGCAGATAGGGAGGAGACAGCACTCGGAATATAGAGTCCTCCGGCCAGTTGGGCGGAGACAGCACTCGGAAAATAGAGTCCTCTCACCGGTAGGGTGGAGACAGCACTCGGACAATAGAGTCCTCCGGCCGGTAGGGCGGAGACAGCACTCGGACAATAGAGTCCTCCGGCCGGTAGGGCGGAGACAGCACTTGGACTATAGAGTTCTCCGGCCGGTAGGGCGGAGACACCACTCGGACAATAGAGTCCTCTCACCGGTTGGGCGGAGACAGCTTTCAGAGTATAGAGTCCTCCGTCCGGTAGGCGGAGACTTCACTCGGAGTACAGATTCCACCGGCCAGTGGGGCAGAGACAGCACTCGGAGTATAGAGTCCTCCGGCCAGTAGGGCGGAGACAGCACTCGGAGTATAGAGTCCTCCGGCTGGTAGGGCGGAGACAGCACTCAGAATATAGAATCCTCCGTCCGGTGGGCGGAGAGAGCACTCGGACTACAGAGTCCACCGGCCGGTAGGGCGGAGACAGCACTCGGAGAATAGAGTCCTCCAGCCAGTAGGGCGGAGACAGCACTCGGAGTATAGAGTCCTCCGTCCGGTAGGGCGGAGACAGCACTCGGAATATAGAGTCTTCCGTCCGGTACGGCGGAGACAGCACTCTGAGTATAGAGTCCTCCGGCCAGTAGGGTGGAGGCAGCACACGAACTATAGAGTCCTCCGGCCGTTAGGGCGCAAACAGCAGTCGGAGTATAGAGTCCTCCGGCCGGTAGGACGGAGACAGCAGTCGGACAATAGAGTCCTCCGGCCGGTAGGTCGAAGACAGCACTCGGAGTATAGAGTCCTCTGGCCGGTAGGGCGGGACAGCACTCGGACTATAGAGCCCTCCGGCCAGAGACAGCACTCGGACAATAGAGTCCTCCGGCCGGTAGGGCGGAGACAGCACTCGGAGTACAGTGTCCACCGGCCGGTAGGGCCGAGACAGCACTCGGTCTATAGAATCCTACGGCCGGTCGGGCGGAGACAGCACTCGGACAATAGAGTCCTCCGGCCGGTAAGGCGGAGACAGCACTCGGAGTATAGAGTCCTCCGGCCAGTAGGGCGGAGACAGGTTTCAGAGTATAGAGTCCTCCGGCCGGTAGGGCGGAGACAGGTTTCAGAGCATAGAGTCCTCCGGCCGGTAAGGCGGAGACAGCACTCGGACAATAGAGTCCTCCAGCCGGTAGGGTGGAGACAGCACTCTGAGTATAGAGTCCACCGGCCAGTAGGGCGGAGACAGCACTCAGAGTATAGAATCCTCCGGCCGGTAGGGCGGAGACAGCACTCGGAGTATAGAGTTCTCCGGCCGATAGGACGGAGACAGCACTCGGACAATAGAGTCCTCCGGCCGGTAGGGCGGAGACAGCACTCGGAATATAGAGTCCTCCGTCCGGTAGGGCGGAGACAGCACTCGAACTGTAGAGTCCTCCGGCCGGTAGGGCGGAAACAGCAGTCGGAGTATAGAGTCCTCCGGCCGGTAGGGCGGAGACAGCAGTCGGACAATAAAGTCCTCCGGCCGGTAGGGCGGAGACAGCACTCGGAGTATAGAGTCCTCCGGCCGATAGGGCGGAGACAGCACTCAGAGTATAGAGTCCTCTGGCCGGTAGGGCGGAGACAGCACTCGGAAAATAGAGTCCTCTCACCGGTAGGGCGGAGACAGCACTCGGACAATAGAGTCCTCCGGCCGGTAGGGCGGAGACAGCACTCGGAGAATAGAGTCCTCCAGCCGGTAGGGCCGTGACAGCACTCGGACAATAGAGTCCTCCAGCCGGTAGGGCGGAGACAGCACTCAGAGTATAGAGTCCTCCAGCCGGTAGGGCGGAGACAGCACTCGGAAAATAGAGTCCTCTCACGGGTAGGGCCGTGACAGCACTCGGACAATAGAGTCCTCCGGCCGGTAGGGCGGAGACTGCACTCGGAGTATAGAGTCCTCCGGCCAGAGAGAGCACTCGGACAATAGAGTCCTCCGGCAGATAGGGCGGAGACAGCACTCGGAATATAGAGTCCTCCGGCCAGTAGGGCGGAGACAGCACTCGGACAATAGAATCCTCCGGCTGTTAGGGCGGAGACAGCACTCAGAGTATAGTGTCCTCCGGCCGGTAGGGCGGAGACAGCACTCAGAGTATAGAGTCCTCTGGCCGGTAGGGCGGAGACAGCACTCGGAAAATAGAGTCCTCTCACCGGTAGGGCGGAGACAGCACTCGGACAATAGAGTCCTCCGGCCGGTAGGGCGGAGACAGCACTCGGGCAATAGAGTCCTCTCACCGGTTGGGCGGAGACAGCTTTCAGAGTATAGAGTCCTCTGTCCGGTAGGCGGAGACTGCACTCGGAGTACAGAGTCCACCGGCCAATGGGACAGAGACAGCACTGTGAGTATAGAGTCCTCCGGCCAGTAGGGCGGGGACAGCACTCGGAGTATAGAGTCCTCCGGCTGGTAGGGCGGAGACAGCACTGAGAGTATAGAGTCCATCGTCCGGTGGGCGGAGAGAGCACTCGGAGTATAGAGTCCTCCGGCCGGTAGGGCGGAGACAGCACTCGGAGAATAGAGTCCTCCGGCCGGTAGGGCGGAGACAGCACTTGGAGTATGGAGTCCTCCGGCCGGTAGGGCGGAGACAGCACTTGGAGTATAGAGTCCACCAGCCGTTAGGACGGAGACAGCACTCAGGCAATAGAGTCCTCCGGCCGCTACGGCAGAGACAGCACTCGGAGAATAGAGTCCTCCGGCCCGTAAGGCGGAGACAGCACTCGGACTATTGAGTCCTCCGGCCGGTAGGGCGGAGACAGCACTCGGAGTATAGAGTCCTCTGGCCGGTAGGGCGGAGACAGCAATCAGACAATAGGGTCCTCCGGCCGGTAGGGCGGAGACAGCACTCGGAGAATAGAGTCCTCCGGCCCATAAGGCGGAGACAGCACTCGGACAATAGAGTCCTCCGGCCTGTAAGGCGGAGACAGCACTCGGACTATAGAGTCCTCCGGCCAGTAGGGCGGAGACAGCATTCTGAGTATAGAGTCCACCGGCCAGTAGGGCGGAGACAGCACTCGGAGTACAGAGTCCTCCGGCCAGTAGGGCGGAGACAGCACTGGGAATATAGAGTCCTCCGGCCAATAGGGCGGAGACAGCACTCGGACAATAGAGTCCTCCGTCTGGTAGGGCAGAGACAGCACTCGGAGTATAGAGTCCTCCGGCCGGTAGGGCGGAGACAGCACTCAGAGTATAGAGTCCTCCGTCCGGTGGGCGGAGAGAGCACTCGGAGTACAGAGTCCACCGGCCTGTAGGGCGGAGACAGCACTCGGAGAATAGAGTCCTCCGGCCGGTAGGGCGGAGACAGCACTCGGAGTATAGAGTCCTCCATCCGGTAGGGCGGAGACAGCACTCGGAGAATAGAGTCCTCCGGCCAGTAGGGCGGAGACAGCACTCGGAGTATAGAGTCCTCCGTCCGGTAGGGCGGAGACAGCACTCGGAATATAGAGTCGTCCGTCTGGTACGGCGGAGACAGCACTCTGAGTATAGAGTCCTCCGGCCAGTAGGGCGGAGACAGCACTCGGAGTATAGAGTCCTCCGTCCGGTAGGGCGGAGACAGCACTCGAACTGTAGAGTCCTCCGGCCGGTAGGGCGGAAACAGCAGTCGGAGTATAGAGTCCTCCGGCCGGTAGGGCGGAGACAGCAGTCGGACAATAGAGTCCTCCGGCCGGTAGGGAGGATACAGCACTCTGAGTATAGAGTCCTCCGGCCAGTAGGGCGGAGACAGCACTCAGAGTATCGAATCCTCCGGCCGGTATGGCGGAGACAGCCCTCGGAGTATAGAGTCCTCCGTCCGATAGGACGGAGACAGCACTCGGACAATAGAGTCCTCCGGCTGGTAGGGCGGAGACAGCACTCGGACAATAGAGTCCTCCGGCTGGTAGGGCGGAGACAGCACTCGGACAATAGAGTCCTCCGGCCGGTAGGGCGGAGACAGCACTCGGAGTATAGAGTCCTCCGGCCGATAGGGCGGAGACAGCACTCGGAGAATAGAGTCCTCCGGCCGGTAGGGCGGAGACAGCACTCGGACAATACAGTCCTCCGGCCGGTAGGGCCGTGACAGCACTCGGACAATAGAGTCCTCCGGCCGGTAGGGCGGAGACAGCACTCGGAGTATAGAGTCCTCCGGCCAGAGAGAGCACTCGGACAATAGAGTCCTCCGGCTGGTAGGGCGGAGACAGCACTCGGAGTATAGAGTCCTCCGGCCAGAGAGAGCACTCGGACAATAGAGTCCTCCGGCAGATAGGGAGGAGACAGCACTCGGAATATAGAGTCCTCCGGCCAGTTGGGCGGAGACAGCACTCGGACAATAGAATCCTCCGGCCGGTAGGGCGGAGACAGCACTCAGAGTATAGAGTCCTCTGGCCGGTAGGGCGGAGACAGCACTCGGAGTATAGAGTCCTCCGTCCGGTAGGGAGTACAGATTCCACCGGCCAGTGGGGCAGAGACAGCACTCGGAGTATAGAGTCCTCCGGCCCGTAGGGCGGGGACAGCACTCGGAGTATAGAGGCCTCCGGCTGGTAGGGCGGAGACAGCACTCAGAATATAGAATCCTCCGTCCGGTGGGCGGAGAGAGCACTCGGACTACAGAGTCCACCGGCTGGTAGGGCGGAGACAGCACTCGGAGAATAGAGTCCTCCGGCCAGTAGGGCGGAGACAGCACTCGGAGTATAGAGTCCTCCGTCCGGTAGGGCGGAGACAGCACTCGGAATATAGAGTCCTCCGGCGGGTAGGGTGGAGACAGCAGTCGGACAATAGAGTCCTCCGGCCGGTAGGTCGAAGACAGCACTCGGAGTACAGAGTCCTCTGGCCGGTAGGGCGGGACAGCACTCGGACTATAGAGCCCTCCGGCCAGAGACAGCACACGGACAATAGAGTCCTCCGGCCGGTAGGGCGGAGACAGCACTCGGAGTACAGTGTCCACCGGCAGTAGGGCGGAGACTCCACTCGGAGTACAGAGTGCGCCGGCCGGTAGGGCCGAGACAGCACTCGGACTATAGAATCCTCCGGCCGGTCGGGCGGAGACAGCACTCGGACAATAGAGTCCTCCGGCCGGTAAGGCGGAGACAGCACTCGGAGTATAGAGTCCTCCGGCCAGTAGGGCGGAGACAGGTTTCAGAGTATAGAGTCCTCCGGCCGGTAGGGCGGAGACAGGTTTCAGAGAATAGAGTCCTCCGGCCGGTAAGGCGGAGACAGCACTCGGACAATAGAGTCCTCCAGCCGGTAGGGTGGAGACAGCACTCTGAGTGTAGAGTCCTCCGGCCAGTAGGGCGGAAACAGCAGGCGGAGTATAGAGTACTCCGGCCGGTAGGGCGGAGAAAGCAGTCGGACAATAGAGTCCTCCGGCCGGTAGGGCGGAGACAGCACTCGGAGTATAGAGTCCTCCGGCCGATAGGGCGGAGACAGCACTCAGAGTATAGAGTCCTCTGGCCGGTAGGGCGGAGACAGCACTCGGAAAATAGAGTCCTCTCACCGGTAGGGCGGAGGCAGCACTCGGACAATAGAGTCCTCCGGCCGGTAGGGCGGAGACAGCACTCGGAGAATAGAGTCCTCTCACCGGTAGGGCCGTGACAGCACTCGGACAATAGAGTCCTCCAGCCGGTAGGGCGGAGACAGCACTCAGAGTATAGAGCCCTCTGGCCGGTAGGGCGGTGACAGCACTCGGAAAATAGAGTCCTCTCACCGGTAGGGCCGTGACAGCACTCGGACAATAGAGTCCTCCGGCCGGTAGGGCGGAGACAGCACTCGGAGTATAGAGTCCTCCGGCCAGAGAGAGCACTCGGACAATAGAGTCCTCCGGCAGATAGGGCGGAGACAGCACTCGGAATATAGAGTCCCCCGGCCAGTAGGGCGGAGACAGCACTCGGACAATAGAATCCTCCGGCTGTTAGGGCGGAGACAGCACTCAGAGTATAGTGTCCTCCGGCCGGTAGGGCGGAGACAGCACTCAGAGTATAGAGTCCTCTGGCCGGTAGGGCGGAGACAGCACTCGGAAAATAGAGTCCTCTCACCGGTAGGGCGGAGACAGCACTCGGACAATAGAGTCCTCCGGCCGGTAGGGCGGAGACAGCACTCGGACTATAGAGTTCTCCGGCCGGTAGGGCAGAGACAGCACTCGGACAATAGAGTCCTCTCACCATTTGGGCGGAGACAGCTTTCAGAGTATAGAGTCCTCTGTCCGGTAGGCGGAGACTGCACTCGGAGTACAGAGTCCACCGGCCAATGGGACAGAGACAGCACTGTGAGTATAGAGTCCTCCGGCCAGTAGGGCGGGGACAGCACTCGGAGTATAGAGTCCTCCGGCTGGTCGGGCGGAGACAGCACTCAGAGTATAGAATCCTCCGTCCGGTGGGCGGAGAGAGCACTCGGAGTATAGAGTCCTCCGGCCGGTAGGGCGGAGACAGCACTCGGAGAATAGAGTCCTCCGGCCGGTAGGGCGGAGACAGCACTTGGAGTATGGAGTCCTCCGGCCGGTAGGGCGGAGACAGCACTTGGAGTATAGAGTACACCGGCCGGTAGGACGGAGACAGCACTCAGGCAATAGAGTCCTCCGGCCGCTACGGCAGAGACAGCACTCAGAGAATAGAGTCCTACGGCCCGTAAGGCGGAGACAGCACTCGGACAATTGAGTCCTCCGGCCGGTAGGGCGGAGACAGCACTCGGAGTATAGAGTCCTCTGGTCGGTAGGGCGGAGACAGCAATCAGACACTAGGGTCCTCCGGCCGGTAGGGTGGAGACAGCACTCGGAGAATAGAGTCCTCCGGCCCGTAAGGCGGAGACAGCACTCGGACAATAGAGTCCTCCGGCCTGTAAGGCGGAGACAGCACTCGGACTATAGAGTCCTCCGGCAAGTAGGGCGGAGACAGCATTCTGATTATAGAGTCCACCGGCCAGTAGGGCGGAGACAGCACTCGGAGTACAGAGTCCTCCGGCCAGTAGGGCGGAGACAGCACTGGGAATATAGAGTCCTCCGGCCAATAGGGCGGAGACAGCACTCGGACAATAGAGTCCTCCGTCTGGTAGGGCAGAGACAGCACTCGGAGTATAGAGTCCTCCGGCCGGTAGGGCGGAGACAGCACTCAGAGTATAGAGTCCTCCGTCCGGTGGGCGGAGAGAGCACTCGGAGTACTGAGTCCACCGGCCTGTAGGGCGGAGACAGCACTCGGAGTATAGAGTCCTCCGGCTGGTAGGGCGGAGTCAGCACTCAGAATATAGAATCCTCCGTCCGGTGGGCGGAGAGAGCACTCGGACTACAGAGTCCACCGGCCGGTAGGGCGGAGACAGCACTCGGAGAATAGAGTCCTCCAGCCAGTAGGGCGGAGACAGCACTCGGAGTATAGAGTCCTCCGTCCGGTAGGGCGGAGACAGCACTCGGAATATAGAGTCTTCCGTCCGGTACGGCGGAGACAGCACTCTGAGTATAGAGTCCTCCGGCCAGTAGGGTGGAGGCAGCACACGAACTATAGAGTCCTCCGGCCGTTAGGGCGCAAACAGCAGTCGGAGTATAGAGTCCTCCGGCCGGTAGGGCGGAGACAGCAGTCGGACAATAGAGTCCTCCGGCCGGTAGGTCGAAGACAGCACTCGGAGTATAGAGTCCTCTGGCCGGTAGGGCGGGACAGCACTCGGACTATAGAGCCCTCCGGCCAGAGACAGCACTCGGACAATAGAGTCCTCCGGCCGGTAGGGCGGAGACAGCACTCGGAGTACAGTGTCCACCGGCCGGTAGGGCCGAGACAGCACTCGGACTATAGAATCCTACGGCCGGTCGGGCGGAGACAGCACTCGGACAATAGAGTCCTCCGGCCGGTAAGGCGGAGACAGCACTCGGAGTATAGAGTCCTCCGGCCAGTAGGGCGGAGACAGGTTTCAGAGTATAGAGTCCTCCGGCCGGTAGGGCGGAGACAGGTTTCAGAGCATAGAGTCCTCCGGCCGGTAAGGCGGAGACAGCACTCGGACAATAGAGTCCTCCAGCCGGTAGGGTGGAGACAGCACTCTGAGTATAGAGTCCTCCGGCCAGTAGGGCGGAGACAGCACTCAGAGTATAGAATCCTCCGGCCGGTAGGGCGGAGACAGCACTCGGAGTATAGAGTCCTCCGGCCGATAGGACGGAGACAGCACTCGGACAATAGAGTCCTCCGGCCGGTAGGGCGGAGACAGCACTCGGAATATAGAGTCCTCCGTCCGGTAGGGCGGAGACAGCACTCGAACTGTAGAGTCCTCCGGCCGGTAGGGCGGAAACAGCAGTCGGAGTATAGAGTCCTCCGGCCGGTAGGGCGGAGACAGCAGTCGGACAATAAAGTCCTCCGGCCGGTAGGGCGGAGACAGCACTCGGAGTATAGAGTCCTCCGGCCGATAGGGCGGAGACAGCACTCAGAGTATAGAGTCCTCTGGCCGGTAGGGCGGAGACAGCACTCGGAAAATAGAGTCCTCTCACCGGTAGGGCGGAGACAGCACTCGGACAATAGAGTCCTCCGGCCGGTAGGGCGGAGACAGCACTCGGAGAATAGAGTCCTCCAGCCGGTAGGGCCGTGACAGCACTCGGACAATAGAGTCCTCCAGCCGGTAGGGCGGAGACAGCACTCAGAGTATAGAGTCCTCTGGCCGGTAGGGCGGAGACAGCACTCGGAAAATTGAGTCCTCTCACGGGTAGGGCCGTGACAGCACTCGGACAATAGAGTCCTCCGGCCGGTAGGGCGGAGACTGCACTCGGAGTATAGAGTCCTCCGGCCAGAGAGAGCACTCGGACAATAGAGTCCTCCGGCAGATAGGGCGGAGACAGCACTCGGAATATAGAGTCCTCCGGCCAGTAGGGCGGAGACAGCACTCGGACAATAGAATCCTCCGGCTGTTAGGGCGGAGACAGCACTCAGAGTATAGTGTCCTCCGGCCGGTAGGGCGGAGACAGCACTCAGAGTATAGAGTCCTCTGGCCGGTAGGGCGGAGACAGCACTCGGACAATAGAATCCTCCGGCTGTTAGGGCGGAGACAGCACTCAGAGTATAGTGTCCTCCGGCCGGTAGGGCGGAGACAGCACTCAGAGTATAGAGTCCTCTGGCCGGTAGGGCGGAGACAGCACTCGGAAAATAGAGTCCTCTCACCGGTAGGGCGGAGACAGCACTCGGACAATAGAGTCCTCCGGCCGGTAGGGCGGAGACAGCACTCGGACTATAGAGTTCTCCGGCCGGTAGGGCAGAGACAGCACTCGGACAATAGAGTCCTCTCACCGGTTGGGCGGAGACAGCTTTCAGAGTATAGAGTCCTCTGTCCGGTAGGCGGAGACTGCACTCGGAGTACAGAGTCCACCGGCCAATGGGACAGAGACAGCACTGTGAGTATAGAGTCCTCCGGCCAGTAGGGCGGGGACAGCACTCGGAGTATAGAGTCCTCCGGCCGGTAGGGCGGAGACAGCACTCGGAGAATAGAGTCCTCCGGCCGGTAGGGCGGAGACAGCACTTGGAGTATGGAGTCCTCCGGCCGGTAGGGCGGAGACAGCACTAGGAGTATAGAGTCCACCAGCCGTTAGGACGGAGACAGCACTCAGGCAATAGAGTCCTCCGGCCGCTACGGCAGAGACAGCACTCGGAGAATAGAGTCCTCCGGCCCGTAAGGCGGAGACAGCACTCGGACTATTGAGTCCTCCGGCCGGTAGGGCGGAGACAGCACTCGGAGTATAGAGTCCTCTGGCCGGTAGGGCGGAGACAGCAATCAGACAATAGGGTCCTCCGGCCGGTAGGGCGGAGACAGCACTCGGAGAATAGAGTCCTCCAGCCCATAAGGCGGAGACAGCACTCGGACAATAGAGTCCTCCGGCCTGTAAGGCGGAGACAGCACTCGGACTATAGAGTCCTCCGGCCAGTAGGGCGGAGACAGCATTCTGAGTATAGAGTCCACCGGCCAGTAGGGCGGAGACAGCACTCGGAGTACAGAGTCCTCCGGCCAGTAGGGCGGAGACAGCACTGGGAATATAGAGTCCTCCGGCCAATAGGGCGGAGACAGCACTCGGACAATAGAGTCCTCCGTCTGGTAGGGCAGAGACAGCACTCGGAGTATAGAGTCCTCCGGCCGGTAGGGCGGAGACAGCACTCAGAGTATAGAGTCCTCCGTCCGGTGGGCGGAGAGAGCACTCGGAGTACAGAGTCCACCGGCCTGTAGGGCGGAGACAGCACTCGGAGAATAGAGTCCTCCGGCCGGTAGGGCGGAGACAGCACTCGGAGTATAGAGTCCTCCGTCCGGTAGGGCGGAGACAGCACTCGGAGAATAGAGTCCTCCGGCCAGTAGGGCGGAGACAGCACTCGGAGTATAGAGTCCTCCGTCCGGTAGGGCGGAGACAGCACTCGGAATATAGAGTCGTCCGTCTGGTACGGCGGAGACAGCACTCTGAGTATAGAGTCCTCCGGCCAGTAGGGCGGAGACAGCACTCGGAGTATAGAGTCCTCCGTCCGGTAGGGCGGAGACAGCACTCGAACTGTAGAGTCCTCCGGCCGGTAGGGCGGAAACAGCAGTTGGAGTATAGAGTCCTCCGGCCGGTAGGGCGGAGACAGCAGTCGGACAATAGAGTCCTCCGGCCGGTAGGGAGGATACAGCACTCTGAGTATAGAGTCCTCCGGCCAGTAGGGCGGAGACAGCACTCAGAGTATCGAATCCTCCGGCCGGTATGGCGGAGACAGCCCTCGGAGTATAGAGTCCTCCGTCCGATAGGACGGAGACAGCACTCGGACAATAGAGTCCTCCGGCTGGTAGGGCGGAGACAGCACTCGGACAATAGAGTCCTCCGGCTGGTAGGGCGGAGACAGCACTCGGACAATAGAGTCCTCCGGCCGGTAGGGCGGAGACAGCACTCGGAGTATAGAGTCCTCCGGCCGATAGGGCGGAGACAGCACTCGGAGTATAGAGTCCTCCGGCCGGTAGGGCGGAGACAGCACTCGGACAATACAGTCCTCCGGCCGGTAGGGCCGTGACAGCACTCGGACAATAGAGTCCTCCGGCCGGTAGGGCGGAGACAGCACTCGGAGTATAGAGTCCTCCGGCCAGAGAGAGCACTCAGACAATAGAGTCCTCCGGCTGGTAGGGCGGAGACAGCACTCGGAGTATAGAGTCCTCCGGCCAGAGAGAGCACTCGGACAATAGAGTCCTCCGGCAGATAGGGAGGAGACAGCACTCGGAATATAGAGTCCTCCGGTCAGTTGGGCGGAGACAGCACTCGGGCAATAGAATCCTCCGGCCGGTAGGGCGGAGACAGCACTCAGAGTATAGAGTCCTCTGGCCGGTAGGGCGGAGACAGCACTCGGAAAATAGAATCCTCTCAACGGTAGGGCGGAGACAGCACTCGGACAATAGAGTCCTCCGGCCGGTAGGGCGGAGACAGCACTCGGACAATAGAGTCCTCCGGCCGGTAGGGCGGAGACAGCACTTGGACTATAGAGTTCTCCGGCCGGTAGGGCGGAGACAGCACTCGGACAATAGAGTCCTCTCACCGGTTGGGCGGGGACAGCTTTCAGAGTTTAGAGTCCTCCGTCCGGTAGGCGGAGACTGCACTCGGAGTACAGATTCCACCGGCCAGTGGGGCAGAGACAGCACTCGGAGTATAGAGTCCTCCGGCCCGTAGGGCGGGGACAGCACTCGGAGTATAGAGTCCTCCGGCTGGTAGGGCGGAGACAGCACTCAGAATATAGAATCCTCCGTCCGGTGGGCGGAGAGAGCACTCGGACTACAGAGTCCACCGGCTGGTAGGGCGGAGACAGCACTCGGAGAATAGAGTCCTCCGGCCAGTAGGGCGGAGACAGCACTCGGAGTATAGAGTCCTCCGTCCGGTAGGGCGGAGACAGCACTCGGAATATAGAGTCCTCCGGCGGGTAGGGTGGAGACAGCAGTCGGACAATAGAGTCCTCCGGCCGCTAGGTCGAAGACAGCACTCGGAGTACAGAGTCCTCTGGCCGGTAGGGCGGGACAGCACTCGGACTATAGAGCCCTCCGGCCAGAGACAGCACACGGACAATAGAGTCCTCCGGCCGGTAGGGCGGAGACAGCACTCGGAGTACAGTGTCCACCGGCAGTAGGGCGGAGACTCCACTCGGAGTACAGAGTGCGCCGGCCGGTAGGGCCGAGACAGCACTCGGACTATAGAATCCTCCGGCCGGTCGGGCGGAGACAGCACTCGGACAATAGAGTCCTCCGGCCGGTAAGGCGGAGACAGCACTCGGAGTATAGAGTCCTCCGGCCAGTAGGGCGGAGACAGGTTTCAGAGTATAGAGTCCTCCGGCCGGTAGGGCGGAGACAGGTTTCAGAGAATAGAGTCCTCCGGCCGGTAAGGCGGAGACAGCACTCGGACAATAGAGTCCTCCAGCCGGTAGGGTGGAGACAGCACTCTGAGTGTAGAGTCCTCCGGCCAGTAGGGCGGAGACAGCACTCAGAGTATAGAATCCTCCAGCCGGTAGGGCGGAGACAGCACTCGGAGTATAGAGTCCTCCGGCCGATAGGACGGAGACAGCACTCGGACAATAGAGTCCTCCGGCCGCTAGGGCGGAGACAGCACTCGGAATATAGAGTCCTCCGTCCGGTAGGGCGGAGACAGCACTCGAACTGTAGAGTCCTCCGGCCGGTAGGGCGGAAACAGCAGGCGGAGTATAGAGTCCTCCGGCCGGTAGGGCGGAGAAAGCAGTCGGACAATAGAGTCCTCCGGCCGGTAGGGCGGAGACAGCACTCGGAGTATAGAGTCCTCCGGCCGATAGGGCGGAGACAGCACTCAGAGTATAGAGTCCTCTGGCCGGTAGGGCGGAGACAGCACTCGGAAAATAGAGTCCTCTCACCGGTAGGGCGGAGGCAGCACTCGGACAATAGAGTCCTCCGGCCGGTAGGGCGGAGACAGCACTCGGAGAATAGAGTCCTCTCACCGGTAGGGCCGTGACAGCACTCGGACAATAGAGTCCTCCAGCCGGTAGGGCGGAGACAGCACTCAGAGTATAGAGCCCTCTGGCCGGTAGGGCGGTGACAGCACTCGGAAAATAGAGTCCTCTCACCGGTAGGGCCGTGACAGCACTCAGACAATAGAGTCCTCCGGCCGGTAGGGCGGAGACAGCACTCGGAGTATAGAGTCCTCCGGCCAGAGAGAGCACTCGGACAATAGAGTCCTCCGGCAGATAGGGCGGAGACAGCACTCGGAATATAGAGTCCCCCGGCCAGTAGGGCGGAGACAGCACTCGGACAATAGAATCCTCCGGCTGTTAGGGCGGAGACAGCACTCAGAGTATAGTGTCCTCCGGCCGGTAGGGCGGAGACAGCACTCAGAGTATAGAGTCCTCTGGCCGGTAGGGCGGAGACAGCACTCGGAAAATAGAGTCCTCTCACCGGTAGGGCGGAGACAGCACTCGGACAATAGAGTCCTCCGGCCGGTAGGGCGGAGACAGCACTCGGACTATAGAGTTCTCCGGCCGGTAGGGCAGAGACAGCACTCGGACAATAGAGTCCTCTCACCATTTGGGCGGAGACAGCTTTCAGAGTATAGAGTCCTCTGTCCGGTAGGCGGAGACTGCACTCGGAGTACAGAGTCCACCGGCCAATGGGACAGAGACAGCACTGTGAGTATAGAGTCCTCCGGCCAGTAGGGCGGGGACAGCACTCGGAGTGTAGAGTCCTCCGGCTGGTCGGGCGGAGACAGCACTCAGAGTATAGAATCCTCCGTCCGGTGGGCGGAGAGAGCACTCGGAGTATAGAGTCCTCCGGCCGGTAGGGCGGAGACAGCACTCGGAGAATAGAGTCCCCCGGCCGGTAGGGCGGAGACAGCACTTGGAGTATGGAGTCCTCCGGCCGGTAGGGCGGAGACAGCACTTGGAGTATAGAGTACACCGGCCGGTAGGACGGAGACAGCACTCAGGCAATAGAGTCCTCCGGCCGCTACGGCAGAGACAGCACTCAGAGAATAGAGTCCTACGGCCCGTAAGGCGGAGACAGCACTCGGACAATTGAGTCCTCCGGCCGGTAGGGCGGAGACAGCACTCGGAGTATAGAGTCCTCTGGCCGGTAGGGCGGAGACAGCAATCAGACACTAGGGTCCTCCGGCCGGTAGGGCGGAGACAGCACTCGGAGAATAGAGTCCTCCGGCCCGTAAGGCGGAGACAGCACTCGGACAATAGAGTCCTCCGGCCTGTAAGGCGGAGACAGCACTCGGACTATAGAGTCCTTCGGCAAGTAGGGCGGAGACAGCATTCTGATTATAGAGTCCACCGGCCAGTAGGGCGGAGACAGCACTCGGAGTACAGAGTCCTCCGGCCAGTAGGGCGGAGACAGCACTGGGAATATAGAGTCCTCCGGCCAATAGGGCGGAGACAGCACTCGGACAATAGAGTCCTCCGTCTGGTAGGGCAGAGACAGCACTCGGAGTATAGAGTCCTCCGGCCGGTAGGGCGGAGACAGCACTCAGAGTATAGAGTCCTCCGTCCGGTGGGCGGAGAGAGCACTCGGAGTACAGAGTCCACCGGCCTGTAGGGCGGAGACAGCACTCGGAGAATAGAGTCCTCCGGCCGGTAGGGTGGAGACAGCACTCGGAGTATAGAGTCCTCCGTCCGGTAGGGCGGAGACAGCACTCGGAGAATAGAGTCCTCCGGCCAGTAGGGCGGAGACAGCACTCGGAGTATAGAGTCCTCCGTCCGGTAGGGCGGAGACAGCACTCGGAATATAGAATCGTCCGTCCGGTACGGCGGAGAAAGCACTCTGAGTATAGAGTCCTCCGGCCAGTAGGGCGGAGACAGCACTCGGAGTATAGAGTCCTCCGTCCGGTACGGCGGAGACAGCACTCTGAGTATAGAGTCCTCCGGCCAGTAGGGCGGAGACAGCACTCGGAATATAGAGTCCTCCGTCCGGTAGGTCGGAGACAGCACTCGAACTGTAGAGTCCTCCGGCCGGTAGGGCGGAAACAGCAGTCGGAGTATAGAGTCCTCCGGCCGGTAGAGCGGAGACAGCAGTCGGACAATAGAGTCCTCCGGCCGGTAGGGAGGATACAGCACTCTGAGTATAGAGTCCTCCGGCCAGTAGGGCGGAGACAGCACTCAGAGTAGAGAATCCTCCGGCCGGTAGGGCGGAGACAGCACTCGGAGTATAGAGTCCTCCGTCCGATAGGACGGAGACAGCACTCGGACAATAGAGTCCTCCGGCTGGAAGGGCGGAGACAGCACTCGGACAATAGAGTCCTCCGGCTGGTAGGGCAGAGACAGCACTCGGACAATAGAGTCCTACGGCCGGTAGGGCGGAGACAGCACTCGGAGTATAGAGTCCTCCGGCCGATAGGGCGGAGACAGCACTCGGAGAATAGAGTCCTCCGGCCGGTAGGGCGGAGACAGCACTCGGACAATACAGTCCTCCGGCCGGTAGGGCCGTGACAGTACTCGGACAATACAGTCCTCCGGCCGGTAGGGCGAAGACAGCACTCGGAGTATAGAGTCCTCCGGCCAGAGAGAGCACTCGGACAATAGAGTCCTCCGGCTGGTAGGGCGGAGACAGCACTCGGAGTATAGAGTCCTCCGGCCAGAGAGAGCACTCGGACAATAGAGTCCTCCGGCAGATAGGGAGGAGACAGCACTCGGAATATAGAGTCCTCCGGCCAGTTGGGCGGAGACAGCACTCGGACAATGGAATCCTCCGGCCGGTAGGGCGGAGAGAGCACTCAGAGTATAGAGTCCTCTGGCCGGTAGGGCGGAGACAGCACTCGGAAAATAGAGTCCTCTCACCGGTAGGGCGGAGACAGCACTCGGACAATAGAGTCCTCCGGCCTGTAGGGCCGAGACAGCACTCGGACAATAGAGTCCTCCGGCCGGTAGGGCGGAGACAGCACTTGGACTATGGAGTTCTCCGGCCGGTAGGACGGAGACAGCACTCGGACAATAGAGTCCTCTCACCGGTTGGGCGGAGACAGCTTTCAGAGTATAGAGTCCTCCGTCCGGTAGGCGGAGACTGCACTCGGAGTACAGATTCCACCGGCCAGTGGGGCAGAGACAGCACTCGGAGTATAGAGTCCTCCGGCCCGTAGGGCGCAGACAGCACTCGGAGTATACAGTCCTCCGGCTGGTAGGGCGGAGACAGCACTCAGAATATAGAATCCTCCGTCCGGTGGGCGGAGAGAGCACTCGGACTACAGAGTCCACCGGCCGGTAGGGCGGAGACAGCACTCGGAGAATAGAGTCCTCCGGCCAGTAGGGCGGAGACAGCACTCGGAGTATAGAGTCCTCCGTCCGGTAGGGCGGAGACAGCACTCGGAATATAGAGTCCTCCGTCCGGTACGGCGGAGACAGCACTCTGAGTATAGAGTCCTCCGGCCAGTAGGGTGGAGACAGCACTCGAACTATAGAGTCCTCCGGCCGGTAGGGCGCAAACAGCAGTCGGAGTATAGAGTCCTCCGGCCGGTAGGGCGGAGACAGCAGTCGGACAATAGAGTCCTCCGGCCGGTAGGTCGAAGACAGCACTCGGAGTACAGAGTCCTCTGGCCGGTAGGGCGGGACAGCACTCGGACTATAGAGCCCTCCGGCCAGAGACAGCACACGGACAATAGAGTCCTCCGGCTGGTAGGGCGGAGACAGCACTCGGAGTACAGTTTCCACCGGCAGTAGGGCGGAGACACCACTCGGAGTACAGAGTGCGCCGGCCGGTAGGGCCGAGACAGCACTCGGACTATAGAATCCTCCGGCCGGTCGGGCTGAGACAGCACTCGGACAATAGAGTCCTCCGGCCGGTAAGGCGGAGACAGCACTTGGAGTATAGAGTCCTCCGGCCAGTAGGGCGGAGACAGGTTTCAGAGTATAGAGTCCTCCGGCCGGTAGGGCGGAGACAGGTTTCAGAGTATAGAGTCCTCCGGCCGGTAAGGCGGAGACAGCACTCGGACAATAGAGTCCTCCAGCCGATAGGGTGGAGACAGCACTCTGAGTATAGAGTCCTCCGGCCAGTAGGGCGGAGACAGCACTCAGAGTATAGAATCCTCCAGCCGGTAGGGCGGAGACAGCACTCGGAGTATAGAGTCCTCCGGCCGATAGGACGGAGACAGCACTCGGACAATAGAGTCCTCCGGCCGGTAGGGCGGAGACAGCACTCGGAATATAGAGTCCTCCGTCCGGTAGGGCGGAGACAGCACTCGAACTGTAGAGTCCTCCGGCCGGTAGGGCGGAAACAGCAGTCGGAGTATAGAGTCCTCCGGCCGGTAGGGCGGAGACAGCAGTCGGACAATAGAGTCCTCCGGCCGGTAGGGCGGAGACAGCACTCGGAGTATAGAGTCCTCCGGCCGATAGGGCGGAGACAGCACTCAGAGTATAGAGTCCTCTGGCCGGTAGGGCGGAGACAGCACTCGGAAAATAGAGTCCTCTCACCGGTAGGGCGGAGACAGCACTCGGACAATAGAGTCATCCGGCCGGTAGGGCGGAGACAGCACTCGGAGAATAGAGTCCTCTCACCGGTAGGGCCGTGACAGCACTCGGACAATAGAGTCCTCCAGCCGGTAGGGCGGAGACAGCACTCAGAGTATAGAGCCCTCTGGCCGGTAGGGCGGTGACAGCACTCGGAAAATAGAGTCCTCTCACCGGTAGGGCCGTGACAGCACTCGGACAATAGAGTCCTCCGGCCGGTAGGGCGGAGACAGCACTCGGAGTATAGAGTCCTCCGGCCAGAGAGAGCACTCGGACAATAGAGTCCTCCGGCAGATAGGGCGGAGACAGCACTCGGAATATAGAGTCCTCCGGCCAGTAGGGCGGAGACAGCACTCGGACAATAGAATCCTCCGGCTGTTAGGGCGGAGACAGCACTCAGAGTATAGTGTCCTCCGGCCGGTAGGGCGGAGACAGCACTCAGAGTATAGAGTCCTCTGGCCGGTAGGGCGGAGACAGCACTCGGAAAATAGAGTCCTCTCACCGGTAGGGCGGAGACAGCACTGGGACAATAGAGTCCTCCGGCCGGTAGGGCGGAGACAGCACTCGGACTATAGAGTTCTCCGGCCGGTAGGGCAGAGACAGCACTCGGACAATAGAGTCCTCTCACCGTTTGGGCGGAGACAGCTTTCAGAGTATAGAGTCCTCTGTCCGGTAGGCGGAGACTGCACTCGGAGTACAGAGTCCACCGGCCAATGGGACAGAGACAGCACTGTGAGTATAGAGTCCTCCGGCCAGTAGGGCGGGGACAGCACTCGGAGTATAGAGTCCTCCGGCTGGTCGGGCGGAGACAGCACTCAAAGTATAGAGTCCACCGTCCGGTGGGCGGAGAGAGCACTTGGAGTATAGAGTCCTCCGGCCGGTAGGGCGGAGACAGCACTCGGAGAATAGAGTCCTCCGGCCGGTAGGGCGGAGACAGCACTTGGAGTATGGAGTCCTCCGGCCGGTAGGGCGGAGACAGCACTTGGAGTATAGAGTACACCGACCGGTAGGACGGAGACAGCACTCAGGCAATAGAGTCCTCCGGCCGCTACGGCAGAGACAGCACTCAGAGAATAGAGTCCTACGGCCCGTAAGGCGGAGACAGCACTCGGACTATTGAGTCCTCCGGCCGGTAGGGCGGAGACAGCACTCGGAGTATAGAGTCCTCTGGCCGGTAGGGCGGAGACAGCAATCAGACAATAGGGTCCTCCGGCCGGTAGGGCGGAGACAGCACTCGGAGAATAGAGTCCTCCGGCCCGTAAGGTGGAGACAGCACTCGGACAATAGAGTCCTCCGGCCTGTAAGGCGGAGACAGCACTCGGACTATAGAGTCCTCCGGCAAGTAGGGCGGAGACAGCATTCTGATTATAGAGTCCACCGGCCAGTAGGGCGGAGACAGCACTCGGAGTACAGAGTTCTCCGGCCAGTAGGGCGGAGACAGCACTGGGAATATAGAGTCCTCCGGCCAATAGGGCGGAGACAGCACTCGGACAATAGAGTCCTCCGTCTGGTAGGGCAGAGACAGCACTCGGAGTATAGAGTCCTCCGGCCGGTAGGGCGGAGACAGCACTCAGAGTATAGAGTCCTCCGTCCGGTGGGCGGAGAGAGCACTCGGAGTACAGAGTCCACCGGCCGGTAGGGCGGAGACAGCACTCGGAGAATAGAGTCCTCCGGCCGGTAGGGCGGAGACAGCACTCGGAGTATAGAGTCCTCCGTCCGGTAGGGCGGAGACAGCACTCGGAGAATAGAGTCCTCCGGCCAGTAGGGCGGAGACAGCACTCGGAGTATAGAGTCCTCCGTCCGGTAGGGCGGAGACAGCACTCGGAATATAGAATCCTCCGTCCGGTACGGCGGAGACAGCACTCTGAGTATAGAGTCCTCCGGCCAGTAGGGCGGAGACAGCACTCGGAGTATAGAGTCCTCCGTCCGGTACGGCAGAGACAGCACTCTGAGTATAGAGTCCTCCGGCCAGTAGGGCAGAGACAGCACTCGGAATATAGAGTCCTCCGTCCGGTAGGGCGGAGACAGCACTCGAACTGTAGAGTCCTCCGGCCGGTAGGGCGGAAACAGCAGTCGGAGTATAGAGTCCTCCGGCCGGTAGGGCGGAGACAGCACTCGGACAATAGAGTCCTCTCACCGGTTGGGCGGAGACATCTTTCAGAGTATAGAGTCCTCCATCCGGTAGGCGGAGACTGCACTCGGAGTACAGATTCCACCGGCCAGTGGGGCAGAGACAGCACTCGGCGTATAGAGTCCTCCGGCCAGTAGGGCAGAGACTGCACTCGGAATATAGAGTCCTCCGTCCGGTAGGGCGGAGACAGCACTCGAACTGTAGAGTCCTCCGGCCGGTAGGGCGGAAACAGCACTCGGACTATAGAGCCCTCCGGCCAGAGACAGCACTCGGACAATAGAGTCCTCCGGCCGGTAGGGCGGAGACAGCACTCGGAGTACAGTGTCCACCGGCAGTTGGGCGGAGACAGCACTCGGAGTACAGAGTGCGCCGGCCGGTAGGGCCGAGACAGCACTCGGACTATAGAATCCTCCGGCCGGTCGGGCGGAGACAGCACTCGGACAATAGAGTCCTCCGGCCGGTAAGGCGGAGACAGCACTCGGAGTATAGAGTCCTCCGGCCAGTAGGGCGGAGACAGGTTTCAGAGTATAGAGTCCTCCGGCCGGTAGGGCGGAGACAGGTTTCAGAGTATAGAGTCCTCCGGCCAGTAGGGCAGAGACAGCACTCGGAATATAGAGTCCTCCGTCCGGTAGGGCGGAGACAGCACTCGAACTGTAGAGTCCTCCGGCCGGTAGGGCGGAAACAGCAGTCGGAGTATAGAGTCCTCCGGCCGGTAGGGCGGAGACAGCACTCGGACAATAGAGTCCTCTCACCGGTTGGGCGGAGACAGCTTTCAGAGTATAGAGTCCTCCATCCGGTAGGCGGAGACTGCACTCGGAGTACAGATTCCACCGGCCAGTGGGGCAGAGACAGCACTCGGCGTATAGAGTCCTCCGGCCAGTAGGGCGGAGACAGCACTCGGAGTATAGAGTCCTCCGGCTGGTAGGGCGGAGACAGCACTCAGAATATAGAATCCTCCGTCCGGTGGGCGGAGAGAGCACTCGGACTAAAGAGTCCACCGGACGGTAGGGCGGAGACAGCACTCGGAGAATAGAGTCCTCCGGCCAGTAGGGCGGAGACAGCACTCGGAGTATAGAGTCCTCCGTCCGGTAGGGCGGAGACAGCACTCGGAATATAGAGTCCTCCGTCCGGTACGGCGGAGACAGCACTCTGAGTATAGAGTCCTCCGGCCAGTAGGAGAGAGACAGCACTCGAACTATAGAGTCCTCCGGCCGGTAGGGCGGAAACAGCAGTCGGAGTATAGAGTCCTCCGGCCGGTAGGGCGGAGACAGCAGTCGGACAATTGAGTCCTCTGGCCGGTAGGTCAAAGAGAGCACTCGGAGTACAGAGTCCTCTGGCCGGTAGGGCGGGACAGCACTCGGACTATAGAGCCCTCCGGCCAGAGACAGCACTAGGAGAATAGAGTCCTCCGGCCGGTAGGGCGGAGACAGCACTCGGAGTACAGTGTCCACCGGCAGTAGGGCGGAGACAGCACTCGGAGTACAGAGTGCACCGGCCGGTAGGGCCGAGACAGCACTCAGGCAATAGAGTCCTCCGGCCGCTACGGCAGAGACAGCACTCAGAGAATAGAGTCCTACGGCCCGTAAGGCGGAGACAGCACTCGGACTATTGAGTCCTCCGGCCGGTAGGGCGGAGACAGCACTCGGAGTATAGAGTCCTCTGTCCGGTAGGGCGGAGACAGCAATCAGACAATAGGGTCCTCCGGCCGGTAGGGCGGAGACAGCACTCGGAGAATAGAGTCCTCCGGCCCGTAAGGCGGAGACAGCACTCGGACAATAGAGTCCTCCGGCCTGTAAGGCGGAGACAGCACTCGGACTATAGAGTCCTCCGGCAAGTAGGGCGGAGACAGCATTCTGATTATAGAGTCCACCAGCCAGTAGGGCGGAGACAGCACTCGGAGTACAGAGTCCTCCGGCCAGTAGGGCGGAGACAGCACTGGGAATATAGAGTCCTCCGGCCAATAGGGCGGAGACAGCACTCGGACAATAGAGTCCTCCGTCTGGTAGGGCAGAGACAGCACTCGGAGTATAGAGTCCTCCGGCCGGTAGGGCAGAGACAGCACTCAGAGTATAGAGTCCTCCGTCCGGTGGGCGGAGAGAGCACTCGGAGTACAGAGTCCACCGGCCGGTATGGCGGAGACAGCACTCGGAGAATAGAGTCCTCCGGCCGGTAGGGCGGAGACAGCACTCGGAGTATAGAGTCCTCCGTCCGGTAGGGCGGAGAGAGCACTCGGAGAATAGAGTCCTCCGGCCAGTAGGGCGGAGACAGCACTCGGAGTATAGAGTCCTCCGTCCGGTAGGGCGGAGACAGCACTCGGAATATAGAATCCTCCGTCCGGTACGCCGGAGACAGCACTCTGAGTATAGAGTCCTCCGGCCAGTAGGGCGGAGACAGCACTCGGAGTATAGAGTCCTCCGTCCGGTACAGCAGAGACAGCACTCTGAGTATAGAGTCCTCCGGCCAGTAGGGCAGAGACAGCACTCGGAATATAGAGTCCTCCGTCCGGTAGGGCGGAGACAGCACTCGAACTGTAGAGTCCTCCGGCCGGTAGGGCGGAAACAGCAGTCGGAGTATAGAGTCCTCCGGCCGGTAGGGCGGAGACAGCACTCGGACAATAGAGTCCTCTCACCGGTTGGGCGGAGACATCTTTCAGAGTATAGAGTCCTCCATCCGGTAGGCGGAGACTGCACTCGGAGTACAGATTCCACCGGCCAGTGGGGCAGAGACAGCACTCGGAGTATAGAGTCCTCCGGCCAGTAGGGCAGAGACAGCACTCGGAATATAGAGTCCTCCGTCCGGTAGGGCGGAGACAGCACTCGAACTGTAGACTCCTCCGGCCGGTAGGGCGGAAACAGCACTCGGACTATAGAGCCCTCCGGCCAGAGACAGCACTCGGACAATAGAGTCCTCCGGCCGGTAGGGCGGAGACAGCACTCGGAGTACAGTGTCCACCGGCAGTAGGGCGGAGACAGCACTCGGAGTACAGAGTGCGCCGGCCGGTAGGGCCGAGACAGCACTCGGACTATAGAATCCTCCGGCCGGTCGGGCGGAGACAGCACTCGGACAATAGAGTCCTCCGGCCGGTAAGGCGGAGACAGCACTCGGAGTATAGAGTCCTCCGGCCAGTAGGGCGGAGACAGGTTTCAGAGTATAGAGTCCTCCGGCCGGTAGGGCGGAGACAGGTTTCAGAGTATAGAGTCCTCCGGCCAGTAGGGCAGAGACAGCACTCGGAATATAGAGTCCTCCGTCCGGTAGGGCGGAGACAGCACTCGAACTGTAGAGTCCTCCGGCCGGTAGGGCGGAAACAGCAGTCGGAGTATAGAGTCCTCCGGCCGGTAGGGCGGAGACAGCACTCGGACAATAGAGTCCTCTCACCGGTTGGGCGGAGACAGCTTTCAGAGTATAGAGTCCTCCATCCGGTAGGCGTAGACTGCACTCGGAGTACAGATTCCACCGGCCAGTGGGGCAGAGACAGCACTCGGCGTATAGAGTCCTCCGGCCAGTAGGGCGGAGACAGCACTCGGAGTATAGAGTTCTCCGGCTGGTAGGGCGGAGACAGCACTCAGAATATAGAATCCTCCGTCCGGTGGGCGGAGAGAGCACTCGGACTACAGAGTCCACCGGACGGTAGGGCGGAGACAGCACTCGGAGAATAGAGTCCTCCGGCCAGTAGGGCGGAGACAGCACTTGGAGTATAGAGTCCTCCGTCCGGTAGGGCGGAGACAGCACTCGGAATATAGAGTCCTCCGTCCGGTACGGCGGAGACAGCACTCTGAGTATAGAGTCCTCCGGCCAGTAGGATAGAGACAGCACTCGAACTATAGAGTCCTCCGGCCGGTAGGGCGGAAACAGCAGTCGGAGTATAGAGTCCTCCGGCCGGTAGGGCGGAGACAGCAGTCGGACAATAGAGTCCTCTGGCCGGTAGGTCAAAGAGAGCACTCGGAGTACAGAGTCCTCTGGCCGGTAGGGCGGGACAGCACTCGGACTATAGAGCCCTCCGGCCAGAGACAGCACTCGGACAATAGAGTCCTCCGGCCGGTAGGGCGGAGACAGCACTCGGAGTACAGTGTCCACCGGCAGTAGGGCGGAGACAGCACTCGGAGTACAGAGTGCACCGGCCGGTAGGGCCGAGACAGCACTCAGGCAATAGAGTCCTCCGGCCGCTACGGCAGAGACAGCACTCAGAGAATAGAGTCCTACGGCCCGTAAGGCGGAGACAGCACTCGGACTATTGAGTCCTCCGGCCGGTAGGGCGGAGACAGCACTCGGAGTATAGAGTCCTCTGGCCGGTAGGGCGGAGACAGCAATCAGACAATAGGGTCCTCCGGCCGGTAGGGCGGAGACAGCACTCGGAGAATAGAGTCCTCCGGCCCGTAAGGCGGAGACAGCACTCGGACAATAGAGTCCTCCGGCCTGTAAGGCGGAGACAGCACTCGGACCATAGAGTCCTCCGGCAAGTAGGGCGGAGACAGCATTCTGAGTATAGAGTCCACCGGCCAGTAGGGCGGAGACAGCACTCGGAGTACAGAGTCCTCCGGCCAGTAGGGCGGAGACAGCACTGGGAATATAGAGTCCTCCGGCCAATAGGGCGGAGACAGCACTCGGACAATAGAGTCCTCCGTCTGGTAGGGCAGAGACAGCACTCGGAGTATAGAGTCCTCCGGCCGGTAGGGCGGAGACAGCACTCAGAGTATAGAGTCCTCCGTCCGGTGGGCGGAGAGAGCACTCGGAGTACAGAGTCCACCGGCCGGTAGGGCGGAGACAGCACTCGGAGTACAGAGTGCGCCGGCCGGTAGGGCCGAGACAGCACTCGGACTATAGAATCCTCCGGCCGGTCGGGCGGAGACAGCACTCGGACAATAGAGTCCTCCGGCCGGTAAGGCGGAGACAGCACTCGGAGTATAGAGTCCTCCGGCCAGTAGGGCGGAGACAGGTTTCAGAGTATAGAGTCCTCCGGCCGGTAGGGCGGAGACAGGTTTCAGAGTATAGAGTCCTCCGGCCAGTAGGGCAGAGACAGCACTCGGAATATAGAGTCCTCCGTCCGGTAGGGCGGAGACAGCACTCGAACTGTAGAGTCCTCCGGCCGGTAGGGCGGAAACAGCAGTCGGAGTATAGAGTCCTCCGGCCGGTAGGGCGGAGACAGCACTCGGACAATAGAGTCCTCTCACCGGTTGGGCGGAGACAGCTTTCAGAGTATAGAGTCCTCCATCCGGTAGGCGGAGACTGCACTCGGAGTACAGATTCCACCGGCCAGTGGGGCAGAGACAGCACTCGGCGTATAGAGTCCTCCGGCCAGTAGGGCGGAGACAGCACTCGGAGTATAGAGTCCTCCGGCTGGTAGGGCGGAGACAGCACTCAGAATATAGAATCCTCCGTCCGGTGGGCGGAGAGAGCACTCGGACTACAGAGTCCACCGGACGGTAGGGCGGAGACAGCACTCGGAGAATAGAGTCCTCCGGCCAGTAGGGCGGAGACAGCACTCGGAGTATAGAGTCCTCCGGTAGGGCGGAGACAGCACTCGGAATATAGAGTCCTCCGTCCGGTACGGCGGAGACAGCACTCTGAGTATAGAGTCCTCCGGCCAGTAGGATAGAGACAGCACTCGAACTATAGAGTCCTCCGGCCGGTAGGGCGGAAACAGCAGTCGGAGTATAGAGTCCTCCGGCCGGTAGGGCGGAGACAGCAGTCGGACAATAGAGTCCTCTGGCCGGTAGGTCAAAGAGAGCACTCGGAGTACAGAGTCCTCTGGCCGGTAGGGCGGGACAGCACTCGGACTATAGAGCCCTCCGGCCAGAGACAGCACTCGGACAATAGAGTCCTCCGGCCGGTAGGGCGGAGACAGCACTCGGAGTACAGTGTCCACCGGCAGTAGGGCGGAGACAGCACTCGGAGTACAGAGTGCACCGGCCGGTAGGGCCGAGACAGCACTCAGGCAATAGAGTCCTCCGGCCGCTACGGCAGAGACAGCACTCAGAGAATAGAGTCCTACGGCCCGTAAGGCGGAGACAGCACTCGGACTATTGAGTCCTCCGGCCGGTAGGGCGGAGACAGCACTCGGAGTATAGAGTCCTCTGGCCGGTAGGGCGGAGACAGCAATCAGACAATAGGGTCCTCCGGCCGGTAGGGCGGAGACAGCACTCGGAGAATAGAGTCCTCCGGCCCGTAAGGCGGAGACAGCACTCGGACAATAGAGTCCTCCGGCCTGTAAGGCGGAGACAGCACTCGGACCATAGAGTCCTCCGGCAAGTAGGGCGGAGACAGCATTCTGAGTATAGAGTCCACCGGCCAGTAGGGCGGAGACAGCACTCGGAGTACAGAGTCCTCCGGCCAGTAGGGCGGAGACAGCACTGGGAATATAGAGTCCTCCGGCCAATAGGGCGGAGACAGCACTCGGACAATAGAGTCCTCCGTCTGGTAGGGCAGAGACAGCACTCGGAGTATAGAGTCCTCCGGCCGGTAGGGCGGAGACAGGTTTCAGAGTATAGAGTCCTCCGGCCAGTAGGGCAGAGACAGCACTCGGAATATAGAGTCCTCCGTCCGGTAGGGCGGAGACAGCACTCGAACTGTAGAGTCCTCCGGCCGGTAGGGCGGAAACAGCAGTCGGAGTATAGAGTCCTCCGGCCGGTAGGGCGGAGACAGCACTCGGACAATAGCGTCCTCTCACCGGTTGGGCGGAGACAGCTTTCAGAGTATAGAGTCCTCCATCCGGTAGGCGGAGACTGCACTCGGAGTACAGATTCCACCGGCCAGTGGGGCAGAGACAGCACTCGGCGTATAGAGTCCTCCGGCCATTAGGGCGGAGACAGCACTCGGAGTATAGAGTCCTCCGGCTGGTAGGGCGGAGACAGCACTCAGAATATAGAATCCTCCGTCCGGTGGGCGGAGAGAGCACTCGGACTACAGAGTCCACCGGACGGTAGGGCGGAGACAGCACTCGGAGAATAGAGTCCTCCGGCCAGTAGGGCGGAGACAGCACTCGGAGTATAGAGTCCTCCGTCCGGTAGGGCGGAGACAGCACTCGGAATATAGAGTCCTCCGTCCGGTACGGCGGAGACAGCACTCTGAGTATAGAGTCCTCCGGCCAGTAGGATAGAGACAGCACTCGAACTATAGAGTCCTCCGGCCGGTAGGGCGGAAACAGCAGTCGGAGTATAGAGTCCTCCGGCCGGTAGGGCGGAGACAGCAGTCGGACAATAGAGTCCTCTGGCCGGTAGGTCAAAGAGAGCACTCGGAGTACAGAGTCCTCTGGCCGGTAGGGCGGGACAGCACTCGGACTATAGAGCCCTCCGGCCAGAGACAGCACTCGGACAATAGAGTCCTCCGGCCGGTAGGGCGGAGACAGCACTCGGAGTACAGTGTCCACCGGCAGTAGGGCGGAGACAGCACTCGGAGTACAGAGTGCACCGGCCGGTAGGGCCGAGACAGCACTCAGGCAATAGAGTCCTCCGGCCGCTACGGCAGAGACAGCACTCAGAGAATAGAGTCCTACGGCCCGTAAGGCGGAGACAGCACTCGGACTATTGAGTCCTCCGGCCGGTAGGGCGGAGACAGCACTCGGAGTATAGAGTCCTCTGGCCGGTAGGGCGGAGACAGCAATCAGACAATAGGGTCCTCCGGCCGGTAGGGCGGAGACAGCACTCGGAGAATAGAGTCCTCCGGCCCGTAAGGCGGAGACAGCACTCGGACAATAGAGTCCTCCGGCCTGTAAGGCGGAGACAGCACTCGGACCATAGAGTCCTCCGGCAAGTAGGGCGGAGACAGCATTCTGAGTATAGAGTCCACCGGCCAGTAGGGCGGAGACAGCACTCGGAGTACAGAGTCCTCCGGCCAGTAGGGCTGAGACAGCACTGGGAATATAGAGTCCTCCGGCCAATAGGGCGGAGACAGCACTCGGACAATAGAGTCCTCCGTCTGGTAGGGCAGAGACAGCACTCGGAGTATAGAGTCCTCCGGCCGGTAGGGCGGAGACAGCACTCAGAGTATAGAGTCCTCCGTCCGGTGGGCGGAGAGAGCACTCGGAGTACAGAGTCCACCGGCCGGTAGGGCGGAGACAGCACTCGGAGTACAGAGTGCGCCGGCCGATAGGGCCGAGACAGCACTCGGACTATAGAATCCTCCGGCCGGTCGGGCGGAGACAGCACTCGGACAATAGAGTCCTCCGGCCGGTAAGGCGGAGACAGCACTCGGAGTATAGAGTCCTCCGGCCAGTAGGGCGGAGACAGGTTTCAGAGTATAGAGTCCTCCGGCCGGTAGGGCGGAGACAGGTTTCAGAGTATAGAGTCCTCCGGCCAGTAGGGCAGAGACAGCACTCGGAATATAGAGTCCTCCGTCCGGTAGGGCGGAGACAGCACTCGAACTGTAGAGTCCTCCGGCCGGTAGGGCGGAAACAGCAGTCGGAGTATAGAGTCCTCCGGCCGGTAGGGCGGAGACAGCACTCGGACAATAGAGTCCTCTCACCGGTTGGGCGGAGACAGCTTTCAGAGTATAGAGTCCTCCATCCGGTAGGCGGAGACTGCACTCGGAGTACAGATTCCACCGGCCAGTGGGGCAGAGACAGCACTCGGCGTATAGAGTCCTCCGGCCAGTAGGGCGGAGACAGCACTCGGAGTATAGAGTCCTCCGGCTGGTAGGGCGGAGACAGCACTCAGAATATAGAATCCTCCGTCCGGTGGGCGGAGAGAGCACTCGGACTACAGAGTCCACCGGACGGTAGGGCGGAGACAGCACTCGGAGAATAGAGTCCTCCGGCCAGTAGGGCGGAGACAGCACTCGGAGTATAGAGTCCTCCGTCCGGTAGGGCGGAGACAGCACTCGGAATATAGAGTCCTCCGTCCGGTACGGCGGAGACAGCACTCTGAGTATAGAGTCCTCCGGCCAGTAGGATAGAGACAGCACTCGAACTATAGAGTCCTCCGGCCGGTAGGGCGGAAACAGCAGTCGGAGTATAGAGTCCTCCGGCCGGTAGGGCGGAGACAGCAGTCGGACAATAGAGTCCTCTGGCCGGTAGGTCAAAGAGAGCACTCGGAGTACAGAGTCCTCTGGCCGGTAGGGCGGGACAGCACTCGGACTATAGAGCCCTCCGGCCAGAGACAGCACTCGGACAATAGAGTCCTCCGGCCGGTAGGGCGGAGACAGCACTCGGAGTACAGTGTCCACCGGCAGTAGGGCGGAGACAGCACTCGGAGTACAGAGTGCACCGGCCGGTAGGGCCGAGACAGCACTCAGGCAATAGAGTCCTCCGGCCGCTACGGCAGAGACAGCACTCAGAGAATAGAGTCCTACGGCCCGTAAGGCGGAGACAGCACTCGGACTATTGAGTCCTCCGGCCGGTAGGGCGGAGACAGCACTCGGAGTATAGAGTCCTCTGGCCGGTAGGGCGGAGACAGCAATCAGACAATAGGGTCCTCCGGCCGGTAGGGCGGAGACAGCACTCGGAGAATAGAGTCCTCCGGCCCGTAAGGCGGAGACAGCACTCGGACAATAGAGTCCTCCGGCCTGTAAGGCGGAGACAGCACTCGGACCATAGAGTCCTCCGGCAAGTAGGGCGGAGACAGCATTCTGAGTATAGAGTCCACCGGCCAGTAGGGCGGAGACAGCACTCGGAGTACAGAGTCCTCCGGCCAGTAGGGCGGAGACAGCACTGGGAATATAGAGTCCTCCGGCCAATAGGGCGGAGACAGCACTCGGACAATAGAGTCCTCCGTCTGGTAGGGCAGAGACAGCACTCGGAGTATAGAGTCCTCCGGCCGGTAGGGCGGAGACAGGTTTCAGAGTATAGAGTCCTCCGGCCAGTAGGGCAGAGACAGCACTCGGAATATAGAGTCCTCCGTCCGGTAGGGCGGAGACAGCACTCGAACTGTAGAGTCCTCCGGCCGGTAGGGCGGAAACAGCAGTCGGAGTATAGAGTCCTCCGGCCGGTAGGGCGGAGACAGCACTCGGACAATAGAGTCCTCTCACCGGTTGGGCGGAGACAGCTTTCAGAGTATAGAGTCCTCCATCCGGTAGGCGGAGACTGCACTCGGAGTACAGATTCCACCGGCCAGTGGGGCAGAGACAGCACTCGGCGTATAGAGTCCTCCGGCCAGTAGGGCGGAGACAGCACTCGGAGTATAGAGTCCTCCGGCTGGTAGGGCGGAGACAGCACTCAGAATATAGAATCCTCCGTCCGGTGGGCGGAGAGAGCACTCGGACTACAGAGTCCACCGGACGGTAGGGCGGAGACAGCACTCGGAGAATAGAGTCCTCCGGCCAGTAGGGCGGAGACAGCACTCGGAGTATAGAGTCCTCCGTCCGGTAGGGCGGAGACAGCACTCGGAATATAGAGTCCTCCGTCCGGTACGGCGGAGACAGCACTCTGAGTATAGAGTCCTCCGGCCAGTAGGATAGAGACAGCACTCGAACTATAGAGTCCTCCGGCCGGTAGGGCGGAAACAGCAGTCGGAGTATAGAGTCCTCCGGCCGGTAGGGCGGAGACAGCAGTCGGACAATAGAGTCCTCTGGCCGGTAGGTCAAAGAGAGCACTCGGAGTACAGAGTCCTCTGGCCGTTAGGGCGGGACAGCACTCGGACTATAGAGCCCTCCGGCCAGAGACAGCACTCGGACAATAGAGTCCTCCGGCCGGTAGGGCGGAGACAGCACTCGGAGTACAGTGTCCACCGGCAGTAGGGCGGAGACAGCACTCGGAGTACAGAGTGCACCGGCCGGTAGGGCCGAGACAGCACTCAGGCAATAGAGTCCTCCGGCCGCTACGGCAGAGGCAGCACTCAGAGAATAGAGTCCTACGGCCCGTAAGGCGGAGACAGCACTCGGACTATTGAGTCCTCCGGCCGGTAGGGCGGAGACAGCACTCGGAGTATAGAGTCCTCTGGCCGGTAGGGCGGAGACAGCAATCAGACAATAGGGTCCTCCGGCCGGTAGGGCGGAGACAGCACTCGGAGAATAGAGTCCTCCGGCCCGTAAGGCGGAGACAGCACTCGGACAATAGAGTCCTCCGGCCTGTAAGGCGGAGACAGCACTCGGACCATAGAGTCCTCCGGCAAGTAGGGCGGAGACAGCATTCTGAGTATAGAGTCCACCGGCCAGTAGGGCGGAGACAGCACTCGGAGTACAGAGTCCTCCGGCCAGTAGGGCGGAGACAGCACTGGGAATATAGAGTCCTCCGGCCAATAGGGCGGAGACAGCACTCGGACAATAGAGTCCTCCGTCTGGTAGGGCAGAGACAGCACTCGGAGTATAGAGTCCTCCGGCCGGTAGGGCGGAGACAGCACTCAGAGTATAGAGTCCTCCGTCCGGTGGGCGGAGAGAGCACTCGGAGTACAGAGTCCACCGGCCGGTAGGGCGCAGACAGCACTCGGAGTACAGAGTGCGCCGGCCGGTAGGGCCGAGACAGCACTCGGACTATAGAATCCTCCGGCCGGTCGGGCGGAGACAGCACTCGGACAATAGAGTCCTCCGGCCGGTAAGGCGGAGACAGCACTCGGAGTATAGAGTCCTCCGGCCAGTAGGGCGGAGACAGGTTTCAGAGTATAGAGTCCTCCGGCCGGTAGGGCGGAGACAGGTTTCAGAGTATAGAGTCCTCCGGCCAGTAGGGCAGAGACAGCACTCGGAATATAGAGTCCTCCGTCCGGTAGGGCGGAGACAGCACTCGAACTGTAGAGTCCTCCGGCCGGTAGGGCGGAAACAGCAGTCGGAGTATAGAGTCCTCCGGCCGGTAGGGCGGAGACAGCACTCGGACAATAGAGTCCTCTCACCGGTTGGGCGGAGACAGCTTTCAGAGTATAGAGTCCTCCATCCGGTAGGCGGAGACTGCACTCGGAGTACAGATTCCACCGGCCAGTGGGGCAGAGACAGCACTCGGCGTATAGAGTCCTCCGGCCAGTAGGGCGGAGACAGCACTCGGAGTATAGAGTCCTCCGGCTGGTAGGGCGGAGACAGCACTCAGAATATAGAATCCTCCGTCCGGTGGGCGGAGAGAGCACTCGGACTACAGAGTCCACCGGACGGTAGGGCGGAGACAGCACTCGGAGAATAGAGTCCTCCGGCCAGTAGGGCGGAGACAGCACTCGGAGTATAGAGTCCTCCGTCCGGTAGGGCGGAGACAGCACTCGGAATATAGAGTCCTCCGTCCGGTACGGCGGAGACAGCACTCTGAGTATAGAGTCCTCCGGCCAGTAGGATAGAGACAGCACTCGAACTATAGAGTCCTCCGGCCGGTAGGGCGGAAACAGCAGTCGGAGTATAGAGTCCTCCGGCCGGTAGGGCGGAGACAGCAGTCGGACAATAGAGTCCTCTGGCCGGTAGGTCAAAGAGAGCACTCGGAGTACAGAGTCCTCTGGCCGGTAGGGCGGGACAGCACTCGGACTATAGAGCCCTCCGGCCAGAGACAGCACTCGGACAATAGAGTCCTCCGGCCGGTAGGGCGGAGACAGCACTCGGAGTACAGTGTCCACCGGCAGTAGGGCGGAGACAGCACTCGGAGTACAGAGTGCACCGGCCGGTAGGGCCGAGACAGCACTCAGGCAATAGAGTCCTCCGGCCGCTACGGCAGAGACAGCACTCAGAGAATAGAGTCCTACGGCCCGTAAGGCGGAGACAGCACTCGGACTATTGAGTCCTCCGGCCGGTAGGGCGGAGACAGCACTCGGAGTATAGAGTCCTCTGGCCGGTAGGGCGGAGACAGCAATCAGACAATAGGGTCCTCCGGCCGGTAGGGCGGAGACAGCACTCGGAGAATAGAGTCCTCCGGCCCGTAAGGCGGAGACAGCACTCGGACAATAGAGTCCTCCGGCCTGTAAGGCGGAGACAGCACTCGGACCATAGAGTCCTCCGGCAAGTAGGGCGGAGACAGCATTCTGAGTATAGAGTCCACCGGCCAGTAGGGCGGAGACAGCACTCGGAGTACAGAGTCCTCCGGCCAGTAGGGCGGAGACAGCACTGGGAATATAGAGTCCTCCGGCCAATAGGGCGGAGACAGCACTCGGACAATAGAGTCCTCCGTCTGGTAGGGCAGAGACAGCACTCGGAGTATAGAGTCCTCCGGCCGGTAGGGCGGAGACAGGTTTCAGAGTATAGAGTCCTCCGGCCAGTAGGGCAGAGACAGCACTCGGAATATAGAGTCCTCCGTCCGGTAGGGCGGAGACAGCACTCGAACTGTAGAGTCCTCCGGCCGGTAGGGCGGAAACAGCAGTCGGAGTATAGAGTCCTCCGGCCGGTAGGGCGGAGACAGCACTCGGACAATAGAGTCCTCTCACCGGTTGGGCGGAGACAGCTTTCAGAGTATAGAGTCCTCCATCCGGTAGGCGGAGACTGCACTCGGAGTACAGATTCCACCGGCCAGTGGGGCAGAGACAGCACTCGGCGTATAGAGTCCTCCGGCCAGTAGGGCGGAGACAGCACTCGGAGTATAGAGTCCTCCGGCTGGTAGGGCGGAGACAGCACTCAGAATATAGAATCCTCCGTCCGGTGGGCGGAGAGAGCACTCGGACTACAGAGTCCACCGGACGGTAGGGCGGAGACAGCACTCGGAGAATAGAGTCCTCCGGCCAGTAGGGCGGAGACAGCACTCGGAGTATAGAGTCCTCCGTCCGGTTGGGCGGAGACAGCACTCGGAATATAGAGTCCTCCGTCCGGTATGGCGGAGACAGCACTCTGAGTATAGAGTCCTCCGGCCAGTAGGATAGAGACAGCACTCGAACTATAGAGTCCTCCGGCCGGTAGGGCGGAAACAGCAGTCGGAGTATAGAGTCCTCCGGCCGGTAGGGCGGAGACAGCAGTCGGACAATAGAGTCCTCTGGCCGGTAGGTCAAAGAGAGCACTCGGAGTACAGAGTCCTCTGGCCGTTAGGGCGGGACAGCACTCGGACTATAGAGCCCTCCGGCCAGAGACAGCACTCGGACAATAGAGTCCTCCGGCCGGTAGGGCGGAGACAGCACTCGGAGTACAGTGTCCACCGGCAGTAGGGCGGAGACAGCACTCGGAGTACAGAGTGCACCGGCCGGTAGGGCCGAGACAGCACTCAGGCAATAGAGTCCTCCGGCCGCTACGGCAGAGACAGCACTCAGAGAATAGAGTCCTACGGCCCGTAAGGCGGAGACAGCACTCGGACTATTGAGTCCTCCGGCCGGTAGGGCGGAGACAGCACTCGGAGTATAGAGTCCTCTGGCCGGTAGGGCGGAGACAGCAATCAGACAATAGGGTCCTCCGGCCGGTAGGGCGGAGACAGCACTCGGAGAATAGAGTCCTCCGGCCCGTAAGGCGGAGACAGCACTCGGACAATAGAGTCCTCCGGCCTGTAAGGCGGAGACAGCACTCGGACCATAGAGTCCTCCGGCAAGTAGGGCGGAGACAGCATTCTGAGTATAGAGTCCACCGGCCAGTAGGGCGGAGACAGCACTCGGAGTACAGAGTCCTCCGGCCAGTAGGGCGGAGACAGCACTGGGAATATAGAGTCCTCCGGCCAATAGGGCGGAGACAGCACTCGGACAATAGAGTCCTCCGTCTGGTAGGGCAGAGACAGCACTCGGAGTATAGAGTCCTCCGGCCGGTAGGGCGGAGACAGCACTCAGAGTATAGAGTCCTCCGTCCGGTGGGCGGAGAGAGCACTCGGAGTACAGAGTCCACCGGCCGGTAGGGCGGAGACAGCACTCGGAGTACAGAGTGCGCCGGCCGGTAGGGCCGAGACAGCACTCGGACTATAGAATCCTCCGGCCGGTCGGGCGGAGACAGCACTCGGACAATAGAGTCCTCCGGCCGGTAAGGCGGAGACAGCACTCGGAGTATAGAGTCCTCCGGCCAGTAGGGCGGAGACAGGTTTCAGAGTATAGAGTCCTCCGGCCGGTAGGGCGGAGACAGGTTTCAGAGTATAGAGTCCTCCGGCCAGTAGGGCAGAGACAGCACTCGGAATATAGAGTCCTCCGTCCGGTAGGGCGGAGACAGCACTCGAACTGTAGAGTCCTCCGGCCGGTAGGGCGGAAACAGCAGTCGGAGTATAGAGTCCTCCGGCCGGTAGGGCGGAGACAGCACTCGGACAATAGAGTCCTCTCACCGGTTGGGCGGAGACAGCTTTCAGAGTATAGAGTCCTCCATCCGGTAGGCGGAGACTGCACTCGGAGTACAGATTCCACCGGCCAGTGGGGCAGAGACAGCACTCGGCGTATAGAGTCCTCCGGCCAGTAGGGCGGAGACAGCACTCGGAGTATAGAGTCCTCCGGCTGGTAGGGCGGAGACAGCACTCAGAATATAGAATCCTCCGTCCGGTGGGCGGAGAGAGCACTCGGACTACAGAGTCCACCGGACGGTAGGGCGGAGACAGCACTCGGAGGATAGAGTCCTCCGGCCAGTAGGGCGGAGACAGCACTCGGAGTATAGAGTCCTCCGTCCGGTAGGGCGGAGACAGCACTCGGAATATAGAGTCCTCCGTCCGGTACGGCGGAGACAGCACTCTGAGTATAGAGTCCTCCGGCCAGTAGGATAGAGACAGCACTCGAACTATAGAGTCCTCCGGCCGGTAGGGCGGAAACAGCAGTCGGAGTATAGAGTCCTCCGGCCGGTAGGGCGGAGACAGCAGTCGGACAATAGAGTCCTCTGGCCGGTAGGTCAAAGAGAGCACTCGGAGTACAGAGTCCTCTGGCCGGTAGGGCGGGACAGCACTCGGACTATAGAGCCCTCCGGCCAGAGACAGCACTCGGACAATAGAGTCCTCCGGCCGGTAGGGCGGAGACAGCACTCGGAGTACAGTGTCCACCGGCAGTAGGGCGGAGACAGCACTCGGAGTACAGAGTGCACCGGCCGGTAGGGCCGAGACAGCACTCAGGCAATAGAGTCCTCCGGCCGCTACGGCAGAGACAGCACTCAGAGAATAGAGTCCTACGGCCCGTAAGGCGGAGACAGCACTCGGACTATTGAGTCCTCCGGCCGGTAGGGCGGAGACAGCACTCGGAGTATAGAGTCCTCTGGCCGGTAGGGCGGAGACAGCAATCAGACAATAGGGTCCTCCGGCCGGTAGGGCGGAGACAGCACTCGGAGAATAGAGTCCTCCGGCCCGTAAGGCGGAGACAGCACTCGGACAATAGAGTCCTCCGGCCTGTAAGGCGGAGACAGCACTCGGACCATAGAGTCCTCCGGCAAGTAGGGCGGAGACAGCATTCTGAGTATAGAGTCCACCGGCCAGTAGGGCGGAGACAGCACTCGGAGTACAGAGTCCTCCGGCCAGTAGGGCGGAGACAGCACTGGGAATATAGAGTCCTCCGGCCAATAGGGCGGAGACAGCACTCGGACAATAGAGTCCTCCGTCTGGTAGGGCAGAGACAGCACTCGGAGTATAGAGTCCTCCGGCCGGTAGGGCGGAGACAGCACTCAGAGTACAGAGTGCGCCGGCCGGTAGGGCCGAGACAGCACTCGGACTATAGAATCCTCCGGCCGGTCGGGCGGAGACAGCACTCGGACAATAGAGTCCTCCGGCCGGTAAGGCGGAGACAGCACTCGGAGTACAGAGTCCACCGGCCGGTAGGGCGGAGACAGCACTCGGAGTACAGAGTGCGCCGGCCGGTAGGGCCGAGACAGCACTCGGACTATAGAATCCTCCGGCCGGTCGGGCGGAGACAGCACTCGGACAATAGAGTCCTCCGGCCGGTAAGGCGGAGACAGCACTCGGAGTATAGAGTCCTCCGGCCAGTAGGGCGGAGACAGGTTTCAGAGTATAGAGTCCTCCGGCCGGTAGGGCGGAGACAGGTTTCAGAGTATAGAGTCCTCCGGCCAGTAGGGCAGAGACAGCACTCGGAATATAGAGTCCTCCGTCCGGTAGGGCGGAGACAGCACTCGAACTGTAGAGTCCTCCGGCCGGTAGGGCGGAAACAGCAGTCGGAGTATAGAGTCCTCCGGCCGGTAGGGCGGAGACAGCACTCGGACAATAGAGTCCTCTCACCGGTTGGGCGGAGACAGCTTTCAGAGTATAGAGTCCTCCATCCGGTAGGCGGAGACTGCACTCGGAGTACAGATTCCACCGGCCAGTGGGGCAGAGACAGCACTCGGCGTATAGAGTCCTCCGGCCAGTAGGGCGGAGACAGCACTCGGAGTATAGAGTCCTCCGGCTGGTAGGGCGGAGACAGCACTCAGAATATAGAATCCTCCGTCCGGTGGGTGGAGAGAGCACTCGGACTACAGAGTCCACCGGACGGTAGGGCGGAGACAGCACTCGGAGAATAGAGTCCTCCGGCCAGTAGGGCGGAGACAGCACTCGGAGTATAGAGTCCTCCGTCCGGTAGGGCGGAGACAGCACTCGGAATATAGAGTCCTCCGTCCGGTACGGCGGAGACAGCACTCTGAGTATAGAGTCCTCCGGCCAGTAGGATAGAGACAGCACTCGAACTATAGAGTCCTCCGGCCGGTAGGGCGGAAACAGCAGTCGGAGTATAGAGTCCTCCGGCCGGTAGGGCGGAGACAGCAGTCGGACAATAGAGTCCTCTGGCCGGTAGGTCAAAGAGAGCACTCGGAGTACAGAGTCCTCTGGCCGGTAGGGCGGGACAGCACTCGGACTATAGAGCCCTCCGGCCAGAGACAGCACTCGGACAATAGAGTCCTCCGGCCGGTAGGGCGGAGACAGCACTCGGAGTACAGTGTCCACCGGCAGTAGGGCGGAGACAGCACTCGGAGTACAGAGTGCACCGGCCGGTAGGGCCGAGACAGCACTCAGGCAATAGAGTCCTCCGGCCGCTACGGCAGAGACAGCACTCAGAGAATAGAGTCCTACGGCCCGTAAGGCGGAGACAGCACTCGGACTATTGAGTCCTCCGGCCGGTAGGGCGGAGACAGCACTCGGAGTATAGAGTCCTCTGGCCGGTAGGGCGGAGACAGCAATCAGACAATAGGGTCCTCCGGCCGGTAGGGCGGAGACAGCACTCGGAGAATAGAATCCTCCGGCCCGTAAGGCGGAGACAGCACTCGGACAATAGAGTCCTCCGGCCTGTAAGGCGGAGACAGCACTCGGACCATAGAGTCCTCCGGCAAGTAGGGCGGAGACAGCATTCTGAGTATAGAGTCCACCGGCCAGTAGGGCGGAGACAGCACTCGGAGTACAGAGTCCTCCGGCCAGTAGGGCGGAGACAGCACTGGGAATATAGAGTCCTCCGGCCAATAGGGCGGAGACAGCACTCGGACAATAGAGTCCTCCGTCTGGTAGGGCAGAGACAGCACTCGGAGTATAGAGTCCTCCGGCCGGTAGGGCGGAGACAGCACTCAGAGTATAGAGTCCTCCGTCCGGTGGGCGGAGAGAGCACTCGGAGTACAGAGTCCACCGGCCGGTAGGGCGGAGACAGCACTCGGAGAATAGAGTCCTCCGGCCGGTAGGGCGGAGACAGCACTCGGAGTATAGAGTCCTCCGTCCGGTAGGGCGGAGACAGCACTCGGAGAATAGAGTCCTCCGGCCAGTAGGGCGGAGACAGCACTCGGAGTATAGAGTCCTCCGTCCGGTAGGGCGGAGACAGCACTCGGAATATAGAATCCTCCGTCCGGTACGGCGGAGACAGCACTCTGAGTATAGAGTCCTCCGGCCAGTAGGGCGGAGACAGCACTCGGAGTATAGAGTCCTCCGTCCGGTACGGCAGAGACAGCACTCTGAGTATAGAGTCCTCCGGCCAGTAGGGCAGAGACAGCACTCGGAATATAGATTCCTCCGTCCGGTAGGGCGGAGACAGCACTCGAACTGTAGAGTCCTCCGGCCGGTAGGGCGGAAACAGCAGTCGGAGTATAGAGTCCTCCGGCCGGTAGGGCGGAGACAGCACTCGGACAATAGAGTCCTCTCACCGGTTGGGCGGAGACAGCTTTCAGAGTATAGAGTCCTCCATCCGGTAGGCGGAGACTGCACTCGGAGTACAGATTCCACCGGCCAGTGGGGCAGAGACAGCACTCGGAGTATAGAGTCCTCCGGCCAGTAGGGCGGAGACAGCACTCGGAGTATAGAGTCCTCCGGCTGGTAGGGCGGAGACAGCACTCAGAATATAGAATCCTCCGTCCGGTGGGCGGAGAGAGCACTCGGACTACAGAGTCCACCGGCCGGTAGGGCGGAGACAGCACTCGGAGAATAGAGTCCCCCGGCCAGTAGGGCGGAGACAGCACTCGGAGTATAGAGTCCTCCGTCCGGTAGGGCGGAGACAGCACTCGGAATATAGAGTCCTCCGTCCGGTACGGCGGAGACAGCACTCTGAGTATAGAGTCCTCCGGCCAGTAGGATAGAGACAGCACTCGAACTATAGAGTCCTCCGGCCGGTAGGGCGGAAACAGCAGTCGGAGTATAGAGTCCTCCGGCCGGTAGGGCGGAGACAGCAGTCGGACAATAGAGTCCTCCGGCCGGTAGGTCGAAGACAGCACTCGGAGTACAGAGTCCTCTGGCCGGTAGGGCGGGACAGCACTCGGACTATAGAGCCCTCCGGCCAGAGACAGCACTCGGACAATAGAGTCCTCCGGCCGGTAGGGCGGAGACAGCACTCGGAGTACAGTGTCCACCGGCAGTAGGGCGGAGACAGCACTCGGAGTACAGAGTGCGCCGGCCGGTAGGGCCGAGACAGCACTCGGACTATAGAATCCTCCGGCCGGTCGGGCGGAGACAGCACTCGGACAATAGAGTCCTCCGGCCGGTAAGGCGGAGACAGCACTCGGAGTATAGAGTCCTGCGGCCAGTAGGGCGGAGACAGGTTTCAGAGTATAGAGTCCTCCGGCCGGTAGGGCGGAGACAGGTTTCAGAGTATGGAGTCCTCCGGCCGGTAAGGCGGAGACAGCACTCGGACAATAGAGTCCACCGGCCAGTAGGGCGGAGACAGCACTCAGAGTATAGAATCCTCCGGCCGGTAGGGCGGAGACAGCACTCGGAGTATAGAGTCCTCCGGCCGATAGGACGGAGACAGCACTCGGACAATAGAGTCCTCCGGCCGGTAGGGCGGAGACAGCACTCGGAATATAGAGTCCTCCGTCCGTTAGGGCGGAGACAGCACTCGAACTGTAGAGTCCTCCGGCCGGTAGGGCGGAAACAGCTGTCGGAGTATAGAGTCCTCCGGCCGGTAGGGCGGAGACAGCAGTCGGACAATAGAGTCCTCCGGCCGGTAGGGCGGAGACAGCACTCGGAGTATAGAGTCCTCCGGCCGATAGGGCGGAGACAGCACTCAGAGTATAGAGTCCTCTGGCCGGTAGGGCGGAGACAGCACTAGGAAAATAGAGTCCTCTCACCGGTAGGGCGGAGACAGCACTCGGACAATAGAGTCCTCCGGCCGGTAGGGCGGAGACAGCACTCGGAGAATAGAGTCCTCTCACCGGTAGGGCCGTGACAGCACTCGGACAATAGAGTCCTCCAGCCGGTAGGGCGGAGACAGCACTCAGAGTATAGAGTCCTCCGGCCGGTAGGGCGGAGACAGCACTCGGAAAATAGAGTCCTCTCACCGGTAGGGCCGTGACAGCACTCGGACAATAGAGTCCTCCGGCCGGTAGGGCGGAGACAGCACTCGGAGTATAGAGTCCTCCGGCCAGAGAGAGCACTCGGACAATAGAGTCCTCCGGCAGATAGGGTGGAGACAGCACTCGGAATTTAGAGTCCTCCGGCCAGTAGGGCGGAGACAGCACTTGGACAATAGAATCCTCCGGCTGTTAGGGCGGAGACAGCACTCAGAGTATAGTGTCCTCCGGCCGGTAGGGCGGAGACAGCACTCAGAGTATAGAGTCCTCTGGCCGGTAGGGCGGAGACAGCACTCGGAAAATAGAGTCCTCTCACCGGTTGGGCGGAGACAGCACTCGGACAATAGAGTCCTCCGGCCGGTAGGGCGGAGACAGCACTCGGACTATAGAGTTCTCCGGCCGGTAGGGCAGAGACAGCACTTGGACAATAGAGTCCTCTCACCGGTTGGGCGGAGACAGCTTTCAGAGTATAGAGTCCTCTGTCCGGTAGGCGGAGACTGCACTCGGAGTACAGAGTCCACCGGCCAATGGGACAGAGACAGCACTGTGAGTATAGAGTCCTCCGGCCAGTAGGGCGGGGACAGCACTCGGAGTATAGAGTCCTCCGGCTGGTAGGGCGGAGACAGCACTCAGAGTATAGAGTCCACCGTCCGGTGGGCGGAGAGAGCACTCGGAGTATAGAGTCCTCCGGCCGGTAGGGCGGAGACAGCACTCGGAGAATAGAGTCCTCCGGCCGGTAGGGCGGAGACAGCACTTGGAGTATGGAGTCCTCCGGCCGGTAGGGCGGAGACAGCACTTGGAGTATAGAGTCCACCGGCCGGTAGGACGGAGACAGCACTCAGGCAATAGAGTCCAACGGCCGCTACGGCAGAGACAGCACTCGGAGAATAGAGTCCTCCGGCCCGTAAGGCGGAGACAGCACTCGGACTATTGAGTCCTCCGGCCGGTAGGGCGGAGACAGCACTCGGAGTAAAGAGTCCTCTGGCCGGTAGGGCGGAGACAGCAATCAGACAATAGGGTCCTCCGGCCGGTAGGGTGGAGACAGCACTCGGAGAATAGAGTCCTCCGGCCCGTAAGGTGGAGACAGCACTCGGACAATAGAGTCCTCTGGCCTGTAAGGCGGAGACAGCACTCGGACTATAGAGTCCTCCGGCCAGTAGGGCGGAGACAGCATTCTGAGTATAGAGCCCTCCGGCCAGAGACAGCACTCGGACAATAGAGTCCTCCGGCCGGTAGGGCGGAGACAGCACTCGGAGTACAGTGTCCACCGGCAGTAGGGCGGAGACAGCACTCGGAGTACAGAGTGCGCCGGCCGGTAGGGCCGAGACAGCACTCGGACTATAGAATCCTCCGGCCGGTCGGGCGGAGGCAGCACTCGGACAATAGAGTCCTCCGGCCGGTAAGGCGGAGACAGCACTCGGAGTCTAGAGTCCTGCGGCCAGTAGGGCGGAGACAGGTTTCAGAGTATAGAGTCCTCCGGCCGGTAGGGCGGAGACAGGTTTCAGAGTATAGAGTCCTCCGGCCGGTAAGGCGGAGACAGCACTCGGACAATAGAGTCCTCCAGCCGGTAGGGTGGAGACAGCACTCTGAGTATAGAGTCCACCGGCCAGTAGGGCGGAGACAGCACTCAGAGTATAGAATCCTCCGGCCGGTAGGGCGGAGACAGCACTCGGAGTATAGAGTCCTCCGGCCGATAGGACGGAGACAGCACTCGGACAATAGAGTCCTCCGGCCGGTAGGGCGGAGACAGCACTCGGAATATAGAGTCCTCCGTCCGGTAGGGCGGAGACAGCACTCGAACTGTAGAGTCCTCCGGCCGGTAGGGCGGAAACAGCTGTCGGAGTATAGAGTCCTCCGGCCGGTAGGGCGGAGACAGCAGTCGGACAATAGAGTCCTCCGGCCGGTAGGGCGGAGACAGCACTCGGAGTATAGAGTCCTCCGGCCGATAGGGCGGAGACAGCACTCAGAGTATAGAGTCCTCTGGCCGGTAGGGCGGAGACAGCACTCGGAAAATAGAGTCCTCTCACCGGTAGGGCGGAGACAGCACTCGGACAATAGAGTCCTCCGGCCGGTAGGGCGGAGACAGCACTCGGAGAATAGAGTCCTCTCACCGGTAGGGCCGTGACAGCACTCGGACAATAGAGTCCTCCAGCCGGTAGGGCGGAGACAGCACTCAGAGTATAGAGTCCTCCGGCCGGTAGGGCGGAGACAGCACTCGGAAAATAGAGTCCTCTCACCGGTAGGGCCGTGACAGCACTCGGACAATAGAGTCCTCCGTTCGGTAGGGCGGAGACAGCACTCGGAGTTTAGAATCCTCCGGCCAGAGAGAGCACTCGGACAATAGAGTCCTCCGGCAGATAGGGTGGAGACAGCACTCGGAATTTAGAGTCCTCCGGCCAGTAGGGCGGAGACAGCACTCGGACAATAGAATCCTCCGGCTGTTAGGGCGGAGACAGCACTCAGAGTATAGTGTCCTCCGGCCGGTAGGGCGGAGACAGCACTCAGAGTATAGAGTCCTCTGGCCGGTAGGGCGGAGACAGCACTCGGAAAATAGAGTCCTCTCACCGGTAGGGCGGAGACAGCCCTCGGACAATAGAGTCCTCCGGCCGGTAGGGCGGAGACAGCACTCGGACTATAGAGTTCTCCGGCCGGTAGGGCAGAGACAGCACTCGGACAATAGAGTCCTCTCACCGGTTGGGCGGAGACAGCTTTAAGAGTATAGAGTCCTCTGTCCGGTAGGGGGAGACTGCACTCGGAGTACAGAGTCCACCGGCCAATGGGACAGAGACAGCACTGTGAGTATAGAGTCCTCCGGCCAGTAGGGCGGGGACAGCACTCGGAGTATAGAGTCCTCCGGCTGGTAGGGCGGAGACAGCACTCAGTGTATAGAGTCCACCGTCCGGTGGGCGGAGAGAGCACTCGGAGTATAGAGTCCTCCGGCCGGTAGGGCGGAGACAGCACTCGGAGAATAGAGTCCTCCGGCCGGTAGGGCGGAGACAGCACTTGGAGTATGGAGTCCTCCGGCCGGTAGGGCGGAGACAGCACTTGGAGTATAGAGTCCACCGGCCGGTAGGACGGAGACAGCACTCAGGCAATAGAGTCCAACGGCCGCTACGGCAGAGACAGCACTCGGAGAATAGAGTCCTCCGGCCATAAGACCATAAGACATAGGAGCGGAAGTAAGGCCATTCGGCCCATCGAGTCCACTCCACCATTCAATCATGGTTGATTTCAACTCCATTTACCCGCTCTCTCCCCATAGCCCTTAATTCCTCGAGAAATCAAGAATTTATCAATTTCTGTCTTGAAGACGCTCAACGTCTCGGCCTCCACAGCCCTCTGTGGCAATGAATTCCACAGACCCACCACTCTCTGGCTGAAGAAATTTCTCCTCATCTCTGTTCTAAAGTGACTCCCTTTTATTCTAAGGCTGTGCCCCCGCGTCCTAGTCTCCCCTGTTAATGGAAACAACTTCCCTACGTCCATCCTATCTAAGCCGTTCATTATCTTGTAAGTTTCTATCAGATCTCCCCTCAACCTCCTAAACTCCAATGAATATAATCCCACGATCCTCAGACGTTCATCGTATGTCAGGCCTACCATTCCTGGGATCATCCGTGTGAATCTCCGCTGGACCCGCTCCAGTGCCAGTATGTCCTTCCTGAGGTGTGGGGCCCAAAATTGCTCACAGTACTCCAAATGGGGCCTAACCAGTGCTTTATAAAGCCTCAGAAGTACATCCCTGCTTTTGTATTCCAAGCCTCTTGAGATAAATGACAACGGCCCGTAAGGCGGAGACAGCACTCGGACTATTGAGTCCTCCGGCCGGTAGGGCGGAGACAGCACTCGGAGTATAGAGTCCTCTGGCCGGTAGGGCGGAGACAGCAATCAGACAATAGGGTCCTCCGGCCGGTAGGGTGGAGACAGCACTCGGAGAATAGAGTCCTCCGGCCCGTAAGGCGGAGACAGCACTCGGACAATAGAGTCCTCTGGCCTGTAAGGCGGAGACAGCACTCGGACTATAGAGTCCTCCGGCCAGTAGGGCGGAGACAGCATTCTGAGTATAGAGTCCACCGGCCAGTAGGGCGGAGACAGCACTCGGAGTACAGAGTCCTCCGGCCAGTAGGGCGGAGTCAGCACTGGGAATATAGAGTCCTCCGGCCAATAGGGCGGAGACAGCACTCGGACAATAGAGTCCTCCGTCTGGTAGGGCAGAGACAGCACTCGGAGTATAGAGTCCTCCGGCCGGTAGGGCGGAGACAGCACTCAGAGTATAGAGTCCTCCGTCCGGTGGGCGGAGAGAGCACTCGGAGTACAGAGTCCACCGGCCGGTAGGGCGGAGACAGCACTCGGAGAATAGAGTCCTCCGGCCGGTAGGGCGGAGACAGCACTCGGAGTATAGAGTCCTCCGTCCGGTAGGGCGGAGACAGCACTCGGAGAATAGAGTCCTCCGGCCAGTAGGGCGGAGACAGCACTCGGAGTATAGAGTCCTCCGTCCGGTAAGGCGGAGACAGCACTCGGAATATAGAATCCTCCGTCCGGTACGGCGGAGACAGCACTCTGAGTATAGAGTCCTCCGGCCAGTAGGGCGGAGACAGCACTCGGAGTATAGAGTCCTCCGTCCGGTGCGGCGGAGACAGCACTCTGAGTATAGAGTCCTCCGGCCAGTAGGGCGGAGGCAGCACTCGGAATATAGAGTCCTCCGTCCGGTAGGGCGGAGACAGCACTCGAACTGTAGAGTCCTCCGGCCGGTAGGGCGGAAACAGCAGTCGGAGTATAGAGTCCTCCGGCCGGTAGGGCGGAGACAGCAGTCGGACAATAGAGTCCTCCGGCCGGTAGGTCGAAGACAGCACTCGGAGTATAGAGTCCTCTGGCCGGTAGGGCGGGACAGCACTCGGACTATAGAGCACTCCAGCCAGAGACAGCACTCGGACAATAGAGTCCTCCGGCCGGTAAGGCGGAGAGAGCACTCGGAGTAGAGAGTCCTCCGGCCGGTAGGGCGGAGACAGCACTCGGAGTATAGAGTCCTCCGGCCATTAGGGCGGAGACAGGTTTCAGAGTATAGAGTCCTCCGGCCGGTAGGGCGGAGACAGGTTTCAGAGTATAGAGTCCTCCGGCCGGCAAGGCGGAGACAGCACTCGGACAATAGAGTCCTCCGGCCGGTAGGGTGGAGACAGCACTCTGAGTATAGAGTCCTCCGGCCGGTAGGGTGGAGACAGCACTCGGAGTATAGAGTCCTCCGGCCGATAGGACGGAGACAGCATTCGGACAATAGAGTCCTCCGGCCGGTAGGGCGGAGACAGCACTCGGACAATAGAGTCCTCCGGCTGGTAGGGCGGAGACAGCACTCGGACAATAGAGTCCTCGGGCCGGTAGGGCGGAGACAGCACTCGGAGTATAGAGTCCTCCGGCCGATCGGACGGAGACAGCACTCGGAGAATAGAGTCCTCCGGCCGGTAGGGCGGAGACAGCACTCGGACAATACAGTCCTCCGGCCGGTAGGGCCGTGACAGCACTCGGACAATAGAGTCGTCCGGCCGGTAGGGCGGAGACAGCACTCGGAGTATAGAGTCCTCCGGCCAGAGAGAGCACTCGGACAATAGAGTCCTCCGGCTGGTAGGGCGGAGACAGCACTCGGAGTATAGAGTCCTCCGGCCAGAGAGAGCACTCGGACAATAGAGTCCTCCGGCAGATAGGGAGGAGACAGCACTCGGAATATAGAGTCCTCCGGCCAGTTGGGCGGAGACAGCACTCGGACAATAGAATCCTCCGGCCGGTAGGGCGGAGACAGCACTCAGAGTATAGAGTCCTCTGGCCGGTAGAGCGGAGACAGCACTCGGAAAATAGAGTCCTCTCACCGGTAGGGCGGAGACAGCACTCGGACAATAGAGTCCTCCGGCCGGTAGGGCGGAGACAGCACTCGGACAATAGAGTCCTCCGGCCGGTAGGGCGGAGACAGCACTTGGACTATAGAGTTCTCCGGCCGGTAGGGCGGAGACAGCACTCGGACAATAGAGTCCTCTCACCGGTTGGGCGGAGACAGCTTTCAGAGTATAGAGTCCACCGTCCGGTAGGCGGAGACTGCACTCGGAGTACAGATTCCACCGGCCAATGGGGCAGAGACAGCACTGTGAGTTTAGAGTCCTCCGGCCAGTAGGGCGGAGACAGCACTCAGAGTACAGATTCCACCGGCCAGTGGGGCAGAGACAGCACTGTGAGTTTAGAGTTCTCCGGCCAGTAGGGCGGAGACATCACTCAGAGTATAGAGTCCTCCGTCCGGTGGGCGGAGAGAGCACTCGGACTACAGATTCCACCGGCCAGTGGGGCAGAGACCGCACTGTGAGTTTAGAGTCCTCCGGCCAGTAGGGCGTAGACAGCACTCGGACTATAGAGTCCTCCGGCCGGTTGGGCGGAGACAGCACTCAGAGTATAGAGTCCTCTGGCCGGTAGGGCGGAGACAGCACTCGGAAAATAGAGTCCTCTCACCGGTAGGGCGGAGACAGCACTCGGACAATAGAGTCCTCCGGCCGGTAGGGCGGAGACAGCACTCGGACTATAGAGTTCTCCGGCCGGTAGGGCGGAGACAGCACTCGGACAATAGAGTCCTCTCACCGGTTGGGCGGAGACAGCTTTCAGAGTATAGAGTCCTCTGTCCCGTAGGCGGAGACAGCACTCTGAGTATAGAGTCCTCCGGCCAGTAGGGCGGAGGCAGCACTCGGAATATAGAGTCCTCCGTCCGGTAGGGCGGAGACAGCACTCGAACTGTAGAGTCCTCCGGCCGGTAGGGCGGAAACAGCAGTCGGAGTATAGAGTCCTCCGGCCGGTAGGGCGGAGACAGCAGTCGGACAATAGAGTCCTCCGGCCGGTAGGTCGAAGACAGCACTCGGAGTATAGAGTCCTCTGGCCGGTAGGGCGGCACAGCACTCGGACTATAGAGCACTCCAGCCAGAGACAGCACTCGGACAATAGAGTCCTCCGGCCGGTAAGGCGGAGAGAGCACTCGGAGTAGAGAGTCTTCCGGCCGGTAGGGCGGAGACAGCACTCGGAGTATAGAGTCCTCCGGCCATTAGGGCGGAGACAGGTTTCAGAGTATAGAGTCCTCCGGCCGGTAGGGCGGAGACAGATTTCAGAGTATAGAGTCCTCCGGCCGGCAAAGCGGAGACAGCACTCGGACAACAGAGTCCTCCGGCCGGTAGGGTGGAGACAGCACTCTGAGTATAGAGTCCTCCGGCCGGTAGGGTGGAGACAGCACTCGGAGTATAGAGTCCTCCGGCCGATAGGACGGAGACAGCATTCGGACAATAGAGTCCTCCGGCCGGTAGGGCGGAGACAGCACTCGGACAATAGAGTCCTCCGGCTGGTAGGGCGGAGACAGCACTCGGACAATAGAGTCCTCCGGCCGGTAGGGCGGAGACAGCACTCGGAGTATAGAGTCCTCCGGCCGATCGGACGGAGACAGCACTCGGAGAATAGAGTCCTCCGGCCGGTAGGGCGGAGACAGCACTCGGACAATACAGTCCTCCGGCCGGTAGGGCCGTGACAGCACTCGGACAATAGAGTCGTCCGGCCGGTAGGGCGGAGACAGCACTCGGAGTATAGAGTCCTCCGGCCAGAGAGAGCACTCGGACAATAGAGTCCTCTGGCTGGTAGGGCGGAGACAGCACTCGGAGTATAGAGTCCTCCGGCCAGAGAGAGCACTCGGACAATAGAGTCCTCCGGCAGATAGGGAGGAGACAGCACTCGGAATATAGAGTCCTCCGGCCAGTTGGGCGGAGACAGCACTCGGACAATAGAATCCTCCGGCCGGTAGGGCGGAGACAGCACTCAGAGTATAGAGTCCTCTGGCCGGTAGGGCGGAGACAGCACTCGGAAAATAGAGTCCTCTCACCGGTAGGGCGGAGACAGCACTCGGACAATAGAGTCCTCCGGCCGGTAGGGCGGAGACAGCACTCGGACAATAGAGTCCTCCGGCCGGTAGGGCGGAGACAGCACTTGGACTATAGAGTTCTCCGGCCGGTAGGGCGGAGACAGCACTCGGACAATAGAGTCCTCTCACCGGTTGGGCGGAGACAGCTTTCAGAGTATAGAGTCCACCGTCCGGTAGGCGGAGACTGCACTCGGAGTACAGATTCCACCGGCCAATGGGGCAGAGACAGCACTGTGAGTTTAGAGTCCTCCGGCCAGTAGGGCGGAGACAGCACTCAGAGTACAGATTCCACCGGCCAGTGGGGCAGAGATAGCACTGTGAGTTTAGAGTCCTCCGGCCAGTAGGGCGGAGACATCACTCAGAGTATAGATTCCTCCGTCCGGTGGGCGGAGAGAGCACTCGGACTACAGATTCCACCGGCCAGTGGGGCAGAGACCGCACTGTGAGTTTAGAGTCCTCCGGCCAGTAGGGCGTAGACAGCACTCGGACTATAGAGTCCTCCGGCCGGTTTGGCGGAGACAGCACTCAGAGTATAGAGTCCTCTGGCCGGTAGGGCGGAGACAGCACTCGGAAAATAGAGTCCTCTCACCGGTAGGGCGGAGACAGCACTCGGACAATAGAGTCCTCCGGCCGGTAGGGCGGAGACAGCACTCAGACTATAGAGTTCTCCGGCCGGTAGGGCGGAGACAGCACTCGGACAATAGAGTCCTCTCACCGGTTGGGCGGAGACAGCTTTCAGAGTATAGAGTCCTCTGTCCCGTAGGCGGAGACTGCACTCGGAGTACAGAGTCCTCCGGCCGGTAGGGCGGAGGCAGCACTCGGAGAATAGAGTCCTCCGGCCGGTAGGGCGGAGACAGCACTTGGAGTATGGAGTCCTCTGGCCGGTAGGGCGGAGACAGCACTTGGAGTATAGAGTCCACCGGCCGGTAGGACGGAGACAGCACTCAGGCAATAGAGTCCAACGGCCGCTACGGCAGAGACAGCACTCGGAGAATAGAGTCCTCCGGCCCGTAAGGCGGAGACAGCACTCGGACTATTGAGTCCTCCGGCCGGTAGGGCGGAGACAGCACTCGGAGTATAGAGTCCTCTGGCCGGTAGGGCGGAGACAGCAATCAGACAATAGGGTCCTCCGGCCGGTAGGGTGGAGACAGCACTCGGAGAATAGAGTCCTCCGGCCCGTAAGGCGGAGACAGCACTCGGACAATAGAGTCCTCTGGCCTGTAAGGCGGAGACAGCACTCGGACTATAGAGTCCTCCGGCCAGTAGGGCGGAGACAGCATTCTGAGTATAGAGTCCACCGGCCAGTAGGGCGGAGACAGCACTCGGAGTACAGAGTCCTCCGGCCAGTAGGGCGGAGTCAGCACTGGGAATATAGAGTCCTCCGGCCAATAGGGCGGAGACAGCACTCGGACAATAGAGTCCTCCGTCTGGTAGGGCAGAGACAGCACTCGGCGTATAGAGTCCTCCGGCCGGTAGGGCGGAGACAGCACTCAGAGTATAGAGTCCTCCGTCCGGTGGGCGGAGAGAGCACTCGGAGTACAGAGTCCACCGGCCGGTAGGGCGGAGACAGCACTCGGAGAATAGAGTCCTCCGGCCGGTAGGGCGGAGACAGCACTCGGAGTATAGAGTCCTCCGTCCGGTAGGGCGGAGACAGCACTCGGAGAATAGAGTCCTCCGGCCAGTAGGGCGGAGACAGCACTCGGAGTATAGAGTCCTCCGTCCGGTAGGGCGGAGACAGCACTCGGAATATAGAATCCTCCGTCCGGTACGGCGGAGACAGCACTCTGAGTATAGAGTCCTCCGGCCAGTAGGGCGGAGACAGCACTCGGAGTATAGAGTCCTCCGTCCGGTACGGCGGAGACAGCACTCTGAGTATAGAGTCCTCCGGCCAGTAGGGCGGAGGCAGCACTCGGAATATAGAGTCCTCCGTCCGGTAGGGCGGAGACAGCACTCGAACTGTAGAGTCCTCCGGCCGGTAGGGCGGAAACAGCAGTCGGAGTATAGAGTCCTCCGGCCGGTAGGGCGGAGACAGCAGTCGGACAATAGAGTCCTCCGGCCGGTAGGTCGAAGACAGCACTCGGAGTATAGAGTCCTCTGGCCGGTAGGGCGGGACAGCACTCGGACTATCGAGCACTCCAGCCAGAGACAGCACTCGGACAATAGAGTCCTCCGGCCGGTAAGGCGGAGAGAGCACTCGGAGTAGAGAGTCCTCCGGCCGGTAGGGCGGAGACAGCACTCGGAGTATAGAGTCCTCCGGCCATTAGGGCGGAGACAGGTTTCAGAGTATAGAGTCCTCCGGCCGGTAGGGCGGAGACAGGTTTCAGAGTATAGAGTCCTCCGGCCGGCAAGGCGGAGACAGCACTCGGACAATAGAGTCCTCCGGCCGGTAGGGTGGAGACAGCACTCTGAGTATAGAGTCCTCCGGCCGGTAGGGTGGAGACAGCACTCGGAGTATAGAGTCCTCCGGCCGATAGGACGGAGACAGCATTCGGACAATAGAGTCCTCCGGCCGGTAGGGCGGAGACAGCACTCGGACAATAGAGTCCTCCGGCTGGTAGGGCGGAGACAGCACTCGGACAATAGAGTCCTCCGGCCGGTAGGGCGGAGACAGCACTCGGAGTATAGAGTCCTCCGGCCGATCGGACGGAGACAGCACTCGGAGAATAGAGTCCTCCGGCCGGTAGGGCGGAGACAGCACTCGGACAATACAGTCCTCCGGCCGGTAGGGCCGTGACAGCACTCGGACAATAGAGTCGTCCGGCCGGTAGGGCGGAGACAGCACTCGGAGTATAGAGTCCTCCGGCCAGAGAGAGCACTCGGACAATAGAGTCCTCCGGCTGGTAGGGCGGAGACAGCACTCGGAGTATAGAGTCCTCCGGCCAGAGAGAGCACTCGGACAATAGAGTCCTCCGGCAGATAGAGAGGAGACAGCACTCGGAATATAGAGTCCTCCGGCCAGTTGGGCGGAGACAGCACTCGGACAATAGAATCCTCCGGCCGGTAGGGCGGAGACAGCACTCAGAGTATAGAGTCCTCTGGCCGGTAGGGCGGAGACAGCACTCGGAAAATAGAGTCCTCTCACCGGTAGGGCGGAGACAGCACTCGGACAATAGAGTCCTCCGGCCGGTAGGGTGGAGACAGCACTCGGACAATAGAGTCCTCCGGCCGGTAGGGCGGAGACAGCACTTGGACTATAGAGTTCTCCGGCCGGTAGGGCGGAGACAGCACTCGGACAATAGAGTCCTCTCACCGGTTGGGCGGAGACAGCTTTCAGAGTATAGAGTCCACCGTCCGGTAGGGCGGAGACAGCACTCGGAGTATAGAGTCCTCCGGCCATTAGGGCGGAGACAGGTTTCAGAGTATAGAGTCCTCCGGCCGGTAGGGCGGAGACAGGTTTCAGAGTATAGAGTCCTCCGGCCGGCACTGCGGAGACAGCACTCGGACAATAGAGTCCTCCGGCCGGTAGGGTGGAGACAGCACTCTGAGTATAGAGTCCTCCGGCCGGTAGGGTGGAGACAGCACTCGGAGTATAGAGTCCTCCGGCCGATAGGACGGAGACAGCATTCGGACAATAGAGTCCTCCGGCCGGTAGGGCGGAGACAGCACTCGGACAATAGAGTCCTCCGGCTGGTAGGGCGGAGACAGCACTCGGACAATAGAGTCCTCCGGCCGGTAGGGCGGAGACAGCACTCGGAGTATAGAGTCCTCCGGCCGATCGGACGGAGACAGCACTCGGAGAATAGAGTCCTCCGGCCGGTAGGGCGGAGACAGCACTCGGACAATACAGTCCTCCGGCCGGTAGGGCCGTGACAGCACTCGGACAATAGAGTCGTCCGGCGGGTAGGGCGGAGACAGCACTCGGAGTATAGAGTCCTCCGGCCAGAGAGAGCACTCGGACAATAGAGTCCTCCGGCTGGTAGGGCGGAGACAGCACTCGGAGTATAGAGTCCTCCGGCCAGAGAGAGCACTCGGACAATAGAGTCCTCCGGCAGATAGAGAGGAGACAGCACTCGGAATATAGAGTCCTCCGGCCAGTTGGGCGGAGACAGCACTCGGACAATAGAATCCTCCGGCCGGTAGGGCGGAGACAGCACTCAGAGTATAGAGTCCTCTGCCCGGTAGGGCGGAGACAGCACTCGGAAAATAGAGTCCTCTCACCGGTAGGGCGGAGACAGCACTCGGACAATAGAGTCCTCCGGCCGGTAGGGTGGAGACAGCACTCGGACAATAGAGTCCTCCGGCCGGTAGGGCGGAGACAGCACTTGGACTATAGAGTTCTCCGGCCGGTAGGGCGGAGACAGCACTCGGACAATAGAGTCCTCTCACCGGTTGGGCGGAGACAGCTTTCAGAGTATAGAGTCCACCGTCCGGTAGGCGGAGACTGCACTCGGAGTACAGATTCCACCGGCCAATGGGGCAGAGACAGCACTGTGAGTTTAGAGTCCTCCGGCCAGTAGGGCGGAGACAGCACTCAGAGTACAGATTCCACCGGCCAGTGGGGCAGAGACAGCACTGTGAGTTTAGAGTCCTCCGGCCAGTAGGGCGGAGACATCACTCAGAGTATAGAGTCCTCCGTCCGGTGGGCGGAGAGAGCACTCGGACTACAGATTCCACCGGCCAGTGGGGCAGAGACCGCACTGTGAGTTTAGAGTCCTCCGGCCAGTAGGGCGTAGACAGCACTCGGACTATAGAGTCCTCCGGCCGGTTGGGCGGAGACAGCACTCAGAGTATAGAGTCCTCTGGCCGGTAGGGCGGAGACAGCACTCGGAAAATAGAGTCCTCTCACCGGTAGGGCGGAGACAGCACTCGGACAATAGAGTCCTCCGGCCGGTAGGGCGGAGACAGCACTCGGACTATAGAGTTCTCCGGCCGGTAGGGCGGAGACAGCACTCGGACGATAGAGTCCTCTCACCGGTTGGGCGGAGACAGCTTTCAGAGTATAGAGTCCTCTGTCCCGTAGGCGGAGACAGCACTCTGAGTATAGAGTCCTCCGGCCAGTAGGGCGGAGGCAGCACTCGGAATATAGAGTCCTCCGTCCGGTAGGGCGGAGACAGCACTCGAACTGTAGAGTCCTCCGGCCGGTAGGGCGGAAACAGCAGTCGGAGTATAGAGTCCTCCGGCCGGTAGGGCGGAGACAGCAGTCGTACAATAGAGTCCTCCGGCCGGTAGGTCGAAGACAGCACTCGGAGTATAGAGTCCTCTGGCCGGTAGGGCGGGACAGCACTCGGACTATAGAGCACTCCAGCCAGAGACAGCACTCGGACAATAGAGTCCTCCGGCCGGTAAGGCGGAGAGAGCACTCGGAGTAGAGAGTCCTCAGGCCGGTAGGGCGGAGACAGCACTCGGAGTATAGAGTCCTCCGGCCATTAGGGCGGAGACAGGTTTCAGAGTATAGAGTCCTCCGGCCGGTAGGGCGGAGACAGGTTTCAGAGTATAGAGTCCTCCGGCCGGCAAGGCGGAGACAGCACTCGGACAACAGAGTCCTCCGGCCGGTAGGGTGGAGACAGCACTCTGAGTATAGAGTCCTCCGGCCGGTAGGGTGGAGACAGCACTCGGAGTATAGAGTCCTCCGGCCGATAGGACGGAGACAGCATTCGGACAATAGAGTCCTCCGGCCGGTAGGGCGGAGACAGCACTCGGACAATAGAGTCCTCCGGCTGGTAGGGCGGAGACAGCACTCGGACAATAGAGTCCTCCGGCCGGTAGGGCGGAGACAGCACTCGGAGTATAGAGTCCTCCGGCCGATCGGACGGAGACAGCACTCGGAGAATAGAGTCCTCCGGCCGGTAGGGCGGAGACAGCACTCGGACAATACAGTCCTCCGGCCGGTAGGGCCGTGACAGCACTCGGACAATAGAGTCGTCCGGCCGGTAGGGCGGAGACAGCACTCGGAGTATAGAGTCCTCCGGCCAGAGAGAGCACTCGGACAATAGAGTCCTCTGGCTGGTAGGGCGGAGACAGCACTCGGAGTATAGAGTCCTCCGGCCAGAGAGAGCACTCGGACAATAGAGTCCTCCGGCAGATAGGGAGGAGACAGCACTCGGAATATAGAGTCCTCCGGCCAGTTGGGCGGAGACAGCACTCGGACAATAGAATCCTCCGGCCGGTAGGGCGGAGACAGCACTCAGAGTATAGAGTCCTCTGGCCGGTAGGGCGGAGACAGCACTCGGAAAATAGAGTCCTCTCACCGGTAGGGCGGAGACAGCACTCGGACAATAGAGTCCTCCGGCCGGTAGGGCGGAGACAGCACTCGGACAATAGAGTCCTCCGGCCGGTAGGGCGGAGACAGCACTTGGACTATAGAGTTCTCCGGCCGGTAGGGCGGAGACAGCACTCGGACAATAGAGTCCTCTCACCGGTTGGGCGGAGACAGCTTTCAGAGTATAGAGTCCACCGTCCGGTAGGCGGAGACTGCACTCGGAGTACAGATTCCACCGGCCAATGGGGCAGAGACAGCACTGTGAGTTTAGAGTCCTCCGGCCAGTAGGGCGGAGGCAGCACTCAGAGTACAGATTCCACCGGCCAGTGGGGCAGAGATAGCACTGTGAGTTTAGAGTCCTCCGGCCAGTAGGGCGGAGACATCACTCAGAGTATAGATTCCTCCGTCCGGTGGGCGGAGAGAGCACTCGGACTACAGATTCCACCGGCCAGTGGGGCAGAGACCGCACTGTGAGTTTAGAGTCCTCCGGCCAGTAGGGCGTAGACAGCACTCGGACTATAGAGTCCTCCGGCCGGTTTGGCGGAGACAGCACTCAGAGTATAGAGTCCTCTGGCCGGTAGGGCGGAGACAGCACTCGGAAAATAGAGTCCTCTCACCGGTAGGGCGGAGACAGCACTCGGAGTATAGAGTCCTCCGGCCGATCGGACGGAGACAGCACTCGGAGAATAGAGTCCTCCGGCCGGTAGGGCGGAGACAGCACTCGGACAATACAGTCCTCCGGCCGGTAGGGCCGTGACAGCACTCGGACAATACAGTCGTCCGGCCGGTAGGGCGGAGACAGCACTCGGAGTATAGAGTCCTCCGGCCAGAGAGAGCACTCGGACAATAGAGTCCTCCGGCTGGTAGGGCGGAGACAGCACTCGGAGTATAGAGTCCTCCGGCCAGAGAGAGCACTCGGACAATAGAGTCCTCCGGCAGATAGAGAGGAGACAGCACTCGGAATATAGAGTCCTCCGGCCAGTTGGGCGGAGACAGCACTCGGACAATAGAATCCTCCGGCCGGTAGGGCGGAGACAGCACTCAGAATATAGAGTCCTCTGGCCGGTAGGGCGGAGACAGCACTCGGAAAATAGAGTCCTCTCACCGGTAGGGCGGAGACAGCACTCGGACAATAGAGTCCTCCGGCCGGTAGGGTGGAGACAGCACTCGGACAATAGAGTCCTCCGGCCGGTAGGGCGGAGACAGCACTTGGACTATAGAGTTCTCCGGCCGGTAGGGCGGAGACAGCACTCGGACAATAGAGTCCTCTCACCGGTTGGGCGGAGACAGCTTTCAGAGTATAGAGTCCACCGTCCGGTAGGCGGAGACTGCACTCGGAGTACAGATTCCACCGGCCAATGGGGCAGAGACAGCACTGTGAGTTTAGAGTCCTGCGGCCAGTAGGGCGGAGACAGCACTCAGAGTACAGATTCCACCGGCCAGTGGGGCAGAGACAGCACTGTGAGTTTAGAGTCCTCCGGCCAGTAGGGCGGAGACATCACTCAGAGTATAGAGTCCTCCGTCCGGTGGGCGGAGAGAGCACTCGGACTACAGATTCCACCGGCCAGTGGGGCAGAGACCGCACTGTGAGTTTAGAGTCCTCCGGCCAGTAGGGCGTAGACAGCACTCGGACTATAGAGTCCTCCGGCCGGTTGGGCGGAGACAGCACTCAGAGTATAGAGTCCTCTGGCCGGTAGGGCGGAGACAGCACTCGGAAAATAGAGTCCTCTCACCGGTAGGGCGGAGACAGCACTCGGACAATAGAGTCCTCCGGCCGGTAGGGCGGAGACAGCACTCGGACTATAGAGTTCTCCGGCCGGTAGGGCGGAGACAGCACTCGGACAATAGAGTCCTCTCACCGGTTGGGCGGAGACAGCTTTCAGAGTATAGAGTCCTCTGTCCCGTAGGCGGAGACAGCACTCTGAGTATAGAGTCCTCCGGCCAGTAGGGCGGAGGCAGCACTCGGAATATAGAGTCCTCCGTCCGGTAGGGCGGAGACAGCACTCGAACTGTAGAGTCCTCCGGCCGGTAGGGCGGAAACAGCAGTCGGAGTATAGAGTCCTCCGGCCGGTAGGGCGGAGACAGCAGTCGTACAATAGAGTCCTCCGGCCGGTAGGTCGAAGACAGCACTCGGAGTATAGAGTCCTCTGGCCGGTAGGGCGGGACAGCACTCGGACTATAGAGCACTCCAGCCAGAGACAGCACTCGGACAATAGAGTCCTCCGGCCGGTAAGGCGGAGAGAGCACTCGGAGTAGAGAGTCCTCAGGCCGGTAGGGCGGAGACAGCACTCGGAGTATAGAGTCCTCCGGCCATTAGGGCGGAGACAGGTTTCAGAGTATAGAGTCCTCCGGCCGGTAGGGCGGAGACAGGTTTCAGAGTATAGAGTCCTCCGGCCGGCAAGGCGGAGACAGCACTCGGACAACAGAGTCCTCCGGCCGGTAGGGTGGAGACAGCACTCTGAGTATAGAGTCCTCCGGCCGGTAGGGTGGAGACAGCACTCGGAGTATAGAGTCCTCCGGCCGATAGGACGGAGACAGCATTCGGACAATAGAGTCCTCCGGCCGGTAGGGCGGAGACAGCACTCGGACAATAGAGTCCTCCGGCTGGTAGGGCGGAGACAGCACTCGGACAATAGAGTCCTCCGGCCGGTAGGGCGGAGACAGCACTCGGAGTATAGAGTCCTCCGGCCGATCGGACGGAGACAGCACTCGGAGAATAGAGTCCTCCGGCCGGTAGGGCGGAGACAGCACTCGGACAATACAGTCCTCCGGCCGGTAGGGCCGTGACAGCACTCGGACAATAGAGTCGTCCGGCCGGTAGGGCGGAGACAGCACTCGGAGTATAGAGTCCTCCGGCCAGAGAGAGCACTCGGACAATAGAGTCCTCTGGCTGCTAGGGCGGAGACAGCACTCGGAGTATAGAGTCCTCCGGCCAGAGAGAGCACTCGGACAATAGAGTCCTCCGGCAGATAGGGAGGAGACAGCACTCGGAATATAGAGTCCTCCGGCAAGTTGGGCGGAGACAGCACTCGGACAATAGAATCCTCCGGCCGGTAGGGCGGAGACAGCACTCAGAGTATAGAGTCCTCTGGCCGGTAGGGCGGAGACAGCACTCGGAAAATAGAGTCCTCTCACCGGTAGGGCGGAGACAGCACTCGGACAATAGAGTCCTCCGGCCGGTAGGGCGGAGACAGCACTCGGACAATAGAGTCCTCCGGCCGGTAGGGCAGAGACAGCACTTGGACTATAGAGTTCTCCGGCCGGTAGGGTGGTGACAGCACTCGGACAATAGAGTCCTCTCACCGGTTGGGCGGAGACAGCTTTCAGAGTATAGAGTCCACCGTCCGGTAGGCGGAGACTGCACTCGGAGTACAGATTCCACCGGCCAATGGGGCAGAGACAGCACTGTGAGTTTAGAGTCCTCCGGCCAGTAGGGCGGAGGCAGCACTCAGAGTACAGATTCCACCGGCCAGTGGGGCAGAGATAGCACTGTGAGTTTAGAGTCCTCCGGCCAGTAGGGCGGAGACATCACTCAGAGTATAGATTCCTCCGTCCGGTGGGCGGAGAGAGCACTCGGACTACAGATTCCACCGGCCAGGGGGGCAGAGACCGCACTGTGAGTTTAGAGTCCTCCGGCCAGTAGGGCGTAGACAGCACTCGGACTATAGAGTCCTCCGGCCGGTTTGGCGGAGACAGCACTCAGAGTATAGAGTCCTCTGGCCGGTAGGGCGGAGACAGCACTCGGAAAATAGAGTCCTCTCACCGGTAGGGCGGAGACAGCACTCGGACAATAGAGTCCTCCGGCCGGTAGGGCGGAGACAGCACTCGGACTATAGAGTTCTCCGGCCGGTAGGGCGGAGACAGCACTCGGACAATAGAGTCCTCTCACCGGTTGGGCGGAGACAGCTTTCAGAGTATAGAGTCCTCTGTCCCGTAGGCGGAGACTGCACTCGGAGTACAGAGTCCACCGGCCAATGGGACAGAGACAGCACTGTGAGTATAGAGTCCTCCGGCCAGTAGGGCGGGGACAGCACTCGGAGTATAGAGTCCTCCGGCTGGTAGGGCGGAGACAGCACTCAGAGTATAGAGTCCACCGTCCGGTGGGCGGAGAGAGCACTCGGAGTATAGAGTCCTCCGGCCGGTAGGGCGGAGACAGCACTCGGAGAATAGAGTCCTCCGGCCGGTAGGGCGGAGACAGCACTTGGAGTATGGAGTCCTCCGGCCGGTAGGGCGGAGACAGCACTCGGAGTACAGATTGCGCCGGCCGGTAGCGCCGAGACAGCACTCGCACTATAGAATCCTCCGGCAGGTCGGGAGGAGACAGCACTCGGACAATAGAATCCTCCGGCCGGTAGGGCGGAGACAGCACTCGGAGTATAGAGTCCTCCGTCCGGTAGGGCGGAGACAGCACTCGGAGAATAGAGTCCTCCGGCCAGTAGGGCGGAGACAGCACTCGGAGTATAGAGTCCTCCGTCCGGTAGGGCGGAGACAGCACTCGGAATATAGAATCCTCCGTCCGGTACGGCGGAGACAGCACTCTGAGTATAGAGTCCTCCGGCCAGTAGGGCGGAGACAGCACTCGGAGTATAGAGTCCTCCGTCCGGTACGGCGGAGACAGCACTCTGAGTATAGAGTCCTCCGGCCAGTAGGGCGGAGACAGCAATCGAACTGTAGAGTACTCCGGCCGGTAGGGCGGAAACAGCACTCGGAGTATAGAGTCCTCCGGCCGGTAGGGTGGAGACAGCACTCTGAGTATAGAGTCCTCCGGCCAGTAGGGCGGAGACAGCACTCAGAGTATAGAATCCTCCGGCCGGTTGGGCGGAGACAGCACTCGGAGTATAGAGTCCTCCGGCCGATAGGACGGAGACAGCACTCGGACAATAGAGTCCTCCAGCCGGTAGGGCGGAGACAGCACTCGGACAATAGAGTCCTCCGGCTGGTAGGGCGGAGACAGCACTCGGACAATAGAGTCCTCCGGCCGGTAGGGCGGAGACAGCACTCGGAGTACAGATTCCACCGGCCAATGGGGCAGAGACAGCACTGTGAGTTTAGAGTCCTCCGGCCAGTAGGGCGGAGGCAGCACTCAGAGTACAGATTCCACCGGCCAGTGGGGCAGAGATAGCACTGTGAGTTTAGAGTCCTCCGGCCAGTAGGGCGGAGACATCACTCAGAGTATAGATTCCTCCGTCCGGTGGGCGGAGAGAGCACTCGGACTACAGATTCCACCGGCCAGTGGGGCAGAGACCGCACTGTGAGTTTAGAGTCCTCCGGCCAGTAGGGCGTAGACAGCACTCGGACTATAGAGTCCTCCGGCCGGTTTGGCGGAGACAGCACTCAGAGTATAGAGTCCTCTGGCCGGTAGGGCGGAGACAGCACTCGGAAAATAGAGTCCTCTCACCGGTAGGGCGGAGACAGCACTCGGAGTATAGAGTCCTCCGGCCGATCGGACGGAGACAGCACTCGGAGAATAGAGTCCTCCGGCCGGTAGGGCGGAGACAGCACTCGGACAATACAGTCCTCCGGCCGGTAGGGCCGTGACAGCACTCGGACAATACAGTCGTCCGGCCGGTAGGGCGGAGACAGCACTCGGAGTATAGAGTCCTCCGGCCAGAGAGAGCACTCGGACAATAGAGTCCTCCGGCTGGTAGGGCGGAGACAGCACTCGGAGTATAGAGTCCTCCGGCCAGAGAGAGCACTCGGACAATAGAGTCCTCAGGCAGATAGAGAGGAGACAGCACTCGGAATATAGAGTCCTCCGGCCAGTTGGGCGGAGACAGCACTCGGACAATAGAATCCTCCGGCCGGTAGGGCGGAGACAGCACTCAGAATATAGAGTCCTCTGGCCGGTAGGGCGGAGACAGCACTCGGAAAATAGAGTCCTCTCACCGGTAGGGCGGAGACAGCACTCGGACAATAGAGTCCTCCGGCCGGTAGGGTGGAGACAGCACTCGGACAATAGAGTCCTCCGGCCGGTAGGGCGGAGACAGCACTTGGACTATAGAGTTCTCCGGCCGGTAGGGCGGAGACAGCACTCGGACAATAGAGTCCTCTCACCGGTTGGGCGGAGACAGCTTTCAGAGTATAGAGTCCACCGTCCGGTAGGCGGAGACTGCACTCGGAGTACAGATTCCACCGGCCAATGGGGCAGAGACAGCACTGTGAGTTTAGAGTCCTCCGGCCAGTAGGGCGGAGACAGCACTCAGAGTACAGATTCCACCGGCCAGTGGGGCAGAGACAGCACTGTGAGTTTAGAGTCCTCCGGCCAGTAGGGCGGAGACATCACTCAGAGTATAGAGTCCTCCGTCCGGTGGGCGGAGAGAGCACTCGGACTACAGATTCCACCGGCCAGTGGGGCAGAGACCGCACTGTGAGTTTAGAGTCCTCCGGCCAGTAGGGCGTAGACAGCACTCGGACTATAGAGTCCTCCGGCCGGTTGGGCGGAGACAGCACTCAGAGTATAGAGTCCTCTGGCCGGTAGGGCGGAGACAGCACTCGGAAAATAGAGTCCTCTCACCGGTAGGGCGGAGACAGCACTCGGACAATAGAGTCCTCCGGCCGGTAGGGCGGAGACAGCACTCGGACTATAGAGTTCTCCGGCCGGTAGGGCGGAGACAGCACTCGGACGATAGAGTCCTCTCACCGGTTGGGCGGAGACAGCTTTCAGAGTATAGAGTCCTCTGTCCCGTAGGCGGAGACAGCACTCTGAGTATAGAGTCCTCCGGCCAGTAGGGCGGAGGCAGCACTCGGAATATAGAGTCCTCCGTCCGGTAGGGCGGAGACAGCACTCGAACTGTAGAGTCCTCCGGCCGGTAGGGCGGAAACAGCAGTCGGAGTATAGAGTCCTCCGGCCGGTAGGGCGGAGACAGCAGTCGTACAATAGAGTCCTCCGGCCGGTAGGTCGAAGACAGCACTCGGAGTATAGAGTCCTCTGGCCGGTAGGGCGGGACAGCACTCGGACTATAGAGCACTCCAGCCAGAGACAGCACTCGGACAATAGAGTCCTCCGGCCGGTAAGGCGGAGAGAGCACTCGGAGTAGAGAGTCCTCAGGCCGGTAGGGCGGAGACAGCACTCGGAGTATAGAGTCCTCCGGCCATTAGGGCGGAGACAGGTTTCAGAGTATAGAGTCCTCCGGCCGGTAGGGCGGAGACAGGTTTCAGAGTATAGAGTCCTCCGGCCGGCAAGGCGGAGACAGCACTCGGACAACAGAGTCCTCCGGCCGGTAGGGTGGAGACAGCACTCTGAGTATAGAGTCCTCCGGCCGGTAGGGTGGAGACAGCACTCGGAGTATAGAGTCCTCCGGCCGATAGGACGGAGACAGCATTCGGACAATAGAGTCCTCCGGCCGGTAGGGCGGAGACAGCACTCGGACAATAGAGTCCTCCGGCTGGTAGGGCGGAGACAGCACTCGGACAATAGAGTCCTCCGGCCGGTAGGGCGGAGACAGCACTCGGAGTATAGAGTCCTCCGGCCGATCGGACGGAGACAGCACTCGGAGAATAGAGTCCTCCGGCCGGTAGGGCGGAGACAGCACTCGGACAATACAGTCCTCCGGCCGGTAGGGCCGTGACAGCACTCGGACAATAGAGTCGTCCGGCCGGTAGGGCGGAGACAGCACTCGGAGTATAGAGTCCTCCGGCCAGAGAGAGCACTCGGACAATAGAGTCCTCTGGCTGCTAGGGCGGAGACAGCACTCGGAGTATAGAGTCCTCCGGCCAGAGAGAGCACTCGGACAATAGAGTCCTCCGGCAGATAGGGAGGAGACAGCACTCGGAATATAGAGTCCTCCGGCCAGTTGGGCGGAGACAGCACTCGGACAATAGAATCCTCCGGCCGGTAGGGCGGAGACAGCACTCAGAGTATAGAGTCCTCTGGCCGGTAGGGCGGAGACAGCACTCGGAAAATAGAGTCCTCTCACCGGTAGGGCGGAGACAGCACTCGGACAATAGAGTCCTCCGGCCGGTAGGGCGGAGACAGCACTCGGACAATAGAGTCCTCCGGCCGGTAGGGCAGAGACAGCACTTGGACTATAGAGTTCTCCGGCCGGTAGGGCGGAGACAGCACTCGGACAATAGAGTCCTCTCACCGGTTGGGCGGAGACAGCTTTCAGAGTATAGAGTCCACCGTCCGGTAGGCGGAGACTGCACTCGGAGTACAGATTCCACCGGCCAATGGGGCAGAGACAGCACTGTGAGTTTAGAGTCCTCCGGCCAGTAGGGCGGAGGCAGCACTCAGAGTACAGATTCCACCGGCCAGTGGGGCAGAGATAGCACTGTGAGTTTAGAGTCCTCCGGCCAGTAGGGCGGAGACATCACTCAGAGTATAGATTCCTCCGTCCGGTGGGCGGAGAGAGCACTCGGACTACAGATTCCACCGGCCAGGGGGGCAGAGACCGCACTGTGAGTTTAGAGTCCTCCGGCCAGTAGGGCGTAGACAGCACTCGGACTATAGAGTCCTCCGGCCGGTTTGGCGGAGACAGCACTCGGAAAATAGAGTCCTCTCACCGGTAGGGCGGAGACAGCACTCGGACAATAGAGTCCTCCGGCCGGTAGGGCGGAGACAGCACTCGGACTATAGAGTTCTCCGGCCGGTAGGGCGGAGACAGCACTCGGACAATAGAGTCCTCTCACCGGTTGGGCGGAGACAGCTTTCAGAGTATAGAGTCCTCTGTCCCGTAGGCGGAGACTGCACTCGGAGTACAGAGTCCACCGGCCAATGGGACAGAGACAGCACTGTGAGTATAGAGTCCTCCGGCCAGTAGGGCGGGGACAGCACTCGGAGTATAGAGTCCTCCGGCTGGTAGGGCGGAGACAGCACTCAGAGTATAGAGTCCACCGTCCGGTGGGCGGAGAGAGCACTCGGAGTATAGAGTCCTCCGGCCGGTAGGGCGGAGACAGCACTCGGAGAATAGAGTCCTCCGGCCGGTAGGGCGGAGACAGCACTTGGAGTATGGAGTCCTCCGGCCGGTAGGGCGGAGACAGCACTCGGAGTACAGATTGCGCCGGCCGGTAGCGCCGAGACAGCACTCGCACTATAGAATCCTCCGGCAGGTCGGGAGGAGACAGCACTCGGAAAATAGAGTCCTCTCACCGGTAGGGCGGAGACAGCACTCGGACAATAGAGTCCTCCGGCCGGTAGGGTGGAGACAGCACTCGGACAATAGAGTCCTCCGGCCGGTAGGGCGGAGACAGCACTTGGACTATAGAGTTCTCCGGCCGGTAGGGCGGAGACAGCACTCGGACAATAGAGTCCTCTCACCGGTTGGGCGGAGACAGCTTTCAGAGTATAGAGTCCACCGTCCGGTAGGCGGAGACTGCACTCGGAGTACAGATTCCACCGGCCAATGGGGCAGAGACAGCACTGTGAGTTTAGAGTCCTCCGGCCAGTAGGGCGGAGACAGCACTCAGAGTACAGATTCCACCGGCCAGTGGGGCAGAGACAGCACTGTGAGTTTAGAGTCCTCCGGCCAGTAGGGCGGAGACATCACTCAGAGTATAGAGTCCTCCGTCCGGTGGGCGGAGAGAGCACTCGGACTACAGATTCCACCGGCCAGTGGGGCAGAGACCGCACTGTGAGTTTAGAGTCCTCCGGCCAGTAGGGCGTAGACAGCACTCGGACTATAGAGTCCTCCGGCCGGTTGGGCGGAGACAGCACTCAGAGTATAGAGTCCTCTGGCCGGTAGGGCGGAGACAGCACTCGGAAAATAGAGTCCTCTCACCGGTAGGGCGGAGACAGCACTCGGACAATAGAGTCCTCCGGCCGGTAGGGCGGAGACAGCACTCGGACTATAGAGTTCTCCGGCCGGTAGGGCGGAGACAGCACTCGGACGATAGAGTCCTCTCACCGGTTGGGCGGAGACAGCTTTCAGAGTATAGAGTCCTCTGTCCCGTAGGCGGAGACAGCACTCTGAGTATAGAGTCCTCCGGCCAGTAGGGCGGAGGCAGCACTCGGAATATAGAGTCCTCCGTCCGGTAGGGCGGAGACAGCACTCGAACTGTAGAGTCCTCCGGCCGGTAGGGCGGAAACAGCAGTCGGAGTATAGAGTCCTCCGGCCGGTAGGGCGGAGACAGCAGTCGTACAATAGAGTCCTCCGGCCGGTAGGTCGAAGACAGCACTCGGAGTATAGAGTCCTCTGGCCGGTAGGGCGGGACAGCACTCGGACTATAGAGCACTCCAGCCAGAGACAGCACTCGGACAATAGAGTCCTCCGGCCGGTAAGGCGGAGAGAGCACTCGGAGTAGAGAGTCCTCAGGCCGGTAGGGCGGAGACAGCACTCGGAGTATAGAGTCCTCCGGCCATTAGGGCGGAGACAGGTTTCAGAGTATAGAGTCCTCCGGCCGGTAGGGCGGAGACAGGTTTCAGAGTATAGAGTCCTCCGGCCGGCAAGGCGGAGACAGCACTCGGACAACAGAGTCCTCCGGCCGGTAGGGTGGAGACAGCACTCTGAGTATAGAGTCCTCCGGCCGGTAGGGTGGAGACAGCACTCGGAGTATAGAGTCCTCCGGCCGATAGGACGGAGACAGCATTCGGACAATAGAGTCCTCCGGCCGGTAGGGCGGAGACAGCACTCGGACAATAGAGTCCTCCGGCTGGTAGGGCGGAGACAGCACTCGGACAATAGAGTCCTCCGGCCGGTAGGGCGGAGACAGCACTCGGAGTATAGAGTCCTCCGGCCGATCGGACGGAGACAGCACTCGGAGAATAGAGTCCTCCGGCCGGTAGGGCGGAGACAGCACTCGGACAATACAGTCCTCCGGCCGGTAGGGCCGTGACAGCACTCGGACAATAGAGTCGTCCGGCCGGTAGGGCGGAGACAGCACTCGCAGTATAGAGTCCTCCGGCCAGAGAGAGCACTCGGACAATAGAGTCCTCTGGCTGCTAGGGCGGAGACAGCACTCGGAGTATAGAGTCCTCCGGCCAGAGAGAGCACTCGGACAATAGAGTCCTCCGGCAGATAGGGAGGAGACAGCACTCGGAATATAGAGTCCTCCGGCCAGTTGGGCGGAGACAGCACTCGGACAATAGAATCCTCCGGCCGGTAGGGCGGAGACAGCACTCAGAGTATAGAGTCCTCTGGCCGGTAGGGCGGAGACAGCACTCGGAAAATAGAGTCCTCTCACCGGTAGGGCGGAGACAGCACTCGGACAATAGAGTCCTCCGGCCGGTAGGGCGGAGACAGCACTCGGACAATAGAGTCCTCCGGCCGGTAGGGCAGAGACAGCACTTGGACTATAGAGTTCTCCGGCCGGTAGGGCGGAGACAGCACTCGGACAATAGAGTCCTCTCACCGGTTGGGCGGAGACAGCTTTCAGAGTATAGAGTCCACCGTCCGGTAGGCGGAGACTGCACTCGGAGTACAGATTCCACCGGCCAATGGGGCAGAGACAGCACTGTGAGTTTAGAGTCCTCCGGCCAGTAGGGCGGAGGCAGCACTCAGAGTACAGATTCCACCGGCCAGTGGGGCAGAGATAGCACTGTGAGTTTAGAGTCCTCCGGCCAGTAGGGCGGAGACATCACTCAGAGTATAGATTCCTCCGTCCGGTGGGCGGAGAGAGCACTCGGACTACAGATTCCACCGGCCAGGGGGGCAGAGACCGCACTGTGAGTTTAGAGTCCTCCGGCCAGTAGGGCGTAGACAGCACTCGGACTATAGAGTCCTCCGGCCGGTTTGGCGGAGACAGCACTCGGAAAATAGAGTCCTCTCACCGGTAGGGCGGAGACAGCACTCGGACAATAGAGTCCTCCGGCCGGTAGGGCGGAGACAGCACTCGGACTATAGAGTTCTCCGGCCGGTAGGGCGGAGACAGCACTCGGACAATAGAGTCCTCTCACCGGTTGGGCGGAGACAGCTTTCAGAGTATAGAGTCCTCTGTCCCGTAGGCGGAGACTGCACTCGGAGTACAGAGTCCACCGGCCAATGGGACAGAGACAGCACTGTGAGTATAGAGTCCTCCGGCCAGTAGGGCGGGGACAGCACTCGGAGTATAGAGTCCTCCGGCTGGTAGGGCGGAGACAGCACTCAGAGTATAGAGTCCACCGTCCGGTGGGCGGAGAGAGCACTCGGAGTATAGAGTCCTCCGGCCGGTAGGGCGGAGACAGCACTCGGAGAATAGAGTCCTCCGGCCGGTAGGGCGGAGACAGCACTTGGAGTATGGAGTCCTCCGGCCGGTAGGGCGGAGACAGCACTCGGAGTACAGATTGCGCCGGCCGGTAGCGCCGAGACAGCACTCGCACTATAGAATCCTCCGGCAGGTCGGGAGGAGACAGCACTCGGACAATAGAATCCTCCGGCCGGTAGGGCGGAGACAGCACTCGGAGTATAGAGTCCTCCGTCCGGTAGGGCGGAGACAGCACTCGGAGAATAGAGTCCTCCGGCCAGTAGGGCGGAGACAGCACTCGGAGTATAGAGTCCTCCGTCCGGTAGGGCGGAGACAGCACTCGGAATATAGAATCCTCCGTCCGGTACGGCGGAGACAGCACTCTGAGTATAGAGTCCTCCGGCCAGTAGGGCGGAGACAGCACTCGGAGTATAGAGTCCTCCGTCCGGTACGGCGGAGACAGCACTCTGAGTATAGAGTCCTCCGGCCAGTAGGGCGGAGACAGCAATCGAACTGTAGAGTACTCCGGCCGGTAGGGCGGAAACAGCACTCGGAGTATAGAGTCCTCCGGCCGGTAGGGTGGAGACAGCACTCTGAGTATAGAGTCCTCCGGCCAGTAGGGCGGAGACAGCACTCAGAGTATAGAATCCTCCGGCCGGTTGGGCGGAGACAGCACTCGGAGTATAGAGTCCTCCGGCCGATAGGACGGAGACAGCACTCGGACAATAGAGTCCTCCAGCCGGTAGGGCGGAGACAGCACTCGGACAATAGAGTCCTCCGGCTGGTAGGGCGGAGACAGCACTCGGACAATAGAGTCCTCCGGCCGGTAGGGCGGAGACAGCACTCGGAGTATAGTGTCCTCCGGCCGATAGGGCGGAGACAGCACTCGGAGAATAGAGTCCTCCGGCCGGTAGGGCGGAGACAGCACTCGGACAATACAGTCCTCCGGCCGGTAGGGCCGTGACAGCACTCGGACAATAGAGTCCTCCGGCCGGTAGGGCGGAGACAGCACTCGGAGTATAGAGTCCTACGGCCAGAGAGAGCACTCGGACAATAGAGTCCTCCGGCTGGTAGGGCGGAGACAGCACTCGGAGTATAGAGTCCTCCGGCCAGAGAGAGCACTCGGACAATAGAGTCCTCCGGCAGATAGGGAGGAGACAGCACTCGGAATATAGAGTCCTCCGGCCAGTTGGGCGGAGACAGCACTCGGACAATAGAATCCTCCGGCCGGTAGGGCGGAGACAGCACTCAGAGTATAGAGTCCTCTGGCCGGTAGGGCGGAGACAGCACTCGGAAAATAGAGTCCTCTCACCGGTAGGGCGGAGACAGCACTCGGACAATAGAGTCCTCCGGCCGGTAGGGCGGAGACAGCACTCGGACAATAGAGTCCTCCGGCCGGTAGGGCGGAGACAGCACTTGGACTATAGAGTTCTCCGGCCGGTAGGGCGGAGACAGCACTCGGACAATAGAGTCCTCTCACCGGTTGGGCGGAGACAGCTTTCAGAGTATAGAGTCCTCCGTCCGGTAGGCGGTGACTGCACTCGGAGTACAGATTCCACCGGCCAGTGGGGCAGAGACAGCACTCGGAGTATAGAGTCCTCCAGCCAGTAGGGCGGAGACAGCACTCGGAGTATAGAGTCCTCCGGCTGGTAGGGCGGAGACAGCACTCAGAATATAGAATCCTCCGTCCGGTGGGCGGAGAGAGCACTCGGACTACAGAGTCCACCGGCCGGTAGGGCGGAGACAGCACTCGGAGAATAGAGTCCTCCGGCCAGTAGGGCAGAGACAGCACTCTGAGTATAGAGTCCTCCGTCCGGTAGGGCGGAGACAGCACTCGGAATATAGAGTCCTCCGTCCGGTACGGCGGAGACAGCACTCTGAGTATAGAGTCCTCCGGCCAGTAGGGTGGAGACAGCACTCGAACTATAGAGTCCTCCGGCCGTTAGGGCGGAAACAGCAGTCGGAGTATAGAGTCCTCCGGCCGGTAGGGCGGAGACAGCAGTCGGACAATAGAGTCCTCCGGCCGGTAGGTCGAAGACAGCACTCGGAGTATAGAGACCTCTGGCCGGTAGGGCGGGACAGCACTCGGACTATAGAGCCCTCCGGCCAGAGACAGCACTCGGACAATAGAGTCCTCCGGCCGGTAGGGCGGAGACAGCACTCGGAGTACAGTGTCCACCGGCAGTAGGGCGGAGACAGCACTCGGAGTACAGAGTGCGCCGGCCGGTAGGGCCGAGACAGCACTCGGACTATAGAATCCTCCGGCCGGTCGGGCGGAGACAGCACTCGGACAATAGAGTCCTCCGGCCGGTAGGGCGGAGACAGCACTCAGAGTATAGAATCCTCCGGCCGGTAGGGCGGAGACAGCACTCGGAGTATAGAGTCCTCCGGCCGATAGGACGGAGACAGCACTCGGACAATAGAGTCCTCCGGCCGGTAGGGCGGAGACAGCACTCGAACTGTAGAGTCCTCCGGCCGGTAGGGCGGAGACAGCACTCGGACAATAGAGTCCTCCGGCCGGTAGGGCGGAGACAGCATTTGGACAATAGAGTTCTCCGGCCGGTAGGGCGGAGATAGCACTCGGACAATAGAGTCCTCTCACCGGTTGGGCGGAGACAGCTTTCAGAGTATAGAGTCCTCCGTCCGGTAGGCGGAGACTGCACTCGGAGTACAGATTCCACCGGCCAGTGGGGCAGAGACAGCACTCGGAGTATAGAGTCCTCCGGCCAGTAGGGCGGAGACAGCACTCGGAGTATAGAGTCCTCCGGCTGGTAGGGCGGAGACAGCACTCAGAATATAGAATCCTCCGTCCGGTGGGCGGAGAGAGCACTCAGACTACAGAGTCCACCGGCCGGTAGGGCGGAGACAGCACTCGGAGAATAGAGTCCTCCGGCCAGTAGGGCGGAGACAGCACTCGGAGTATAGAGTCCTCCGTCCGGTAGGGCGGAGAAGAACTCGGAATATAGAGTCCTCCGTCCGGTACGGCGGAGACAGCACTCTGAGTATAGAGTCCTCCGGCAGGTAGGGTGGAGACAGCACTCGAACTATAGAGTCCTCCGGCCATTAGGGCGGAAACAGCAGTCGGAGTATAGAGTCCTCCGGCCGGTATGGCGGAGACAGCAGTCGGACAATAGAGTCCTCCGGCCGGTAGGTCGAAGACAGCACTCGGAGTACAGAGTCCTCTGGCCGGTACGGCGGGACAGCACTCGGACTATAGAGCCCTCCGGCCAGAGACAGCACTCGGACAATAGAGTCCTCCGGCCGGTAGGGCGGAGACAGCACTCGGAGTACAGTGTCCACCGGCAGTAGGGCGGAGACAGCAATCGGAGTATAGAGTCCTCCGGCCGGTAGGGCGGAGACAGCAGTCGGACAATAGAGTCCTCCGGCCGGTAGGGCGGAGACAGCACTCGGAGTATAGAGTCCTCCGGCCGATAGGGCGGAGACAGCACTCAGAGTATAGAGTCCTCTGGCCGGTAGGGCGGAGACAGCACTCGGAAAATAGAGTCCTCTCACCGGTAGGGCGGAGACAGCACTCGGACAATAGAGTCCTCCGGCCAGTAGGGCGGAGACAGCACTCGGACAATAGAGTCCTCCGGCCGGTAGGCCGGAGACAGCACTTGGACTATAGAGTTCTCCGGCCGGTAGGGCGGAGACAGCACTCGGACAATAGAGTCCTCTCACCGGTTGGGCGGAGACAGCTTTCAGAGTATAGAGTCCTCCGTCCGGTAGGCGGAGACTGCACTCGGAGTACAGATTCCACCGGCCAGTGGGGCAGAGACAGCACTCGGAGTATAGAGTCCTCCAGCCAGTAGGGCGGAGACAGCACTCGGAGTATAGAGTCCTCCGGCTGGTAGGGCGGAGACAGCACTCAGAATATAGAATCCTCCGTCCGTTGGGCGGAGAGAGCACTCGGACTACAGAGTCCACCGGCCGGTAGGGCGGAGACAGCACTCGGAGAATAGAGTCCTCCGGCCAGTAGGGCGGAGACAGCACTCGGAGTATAGAGTCCTCCGTCCGGTAGGGCGGAGACAGCACTCGGAATATAGAGTCCTCCGTCCGGTACAGCGGAGACAGCACTCTGAGTATAGAGTCCTCCGGCCAGTAGGGTGGAGACAGCACTCGAACTATAGAGTCCTCCGGCCGTTAGGGCGGAAACAGCAGTCGGAGTATAGAGTCCTCCGGCCGGTAGGGCGGAGACAGCACTCGGAAAATAGAGTCCTCTCACCGTTGGGCCGTGACAGCACTCGGACAATAGAGTCCTCCGGCCGGTAGGGCGGAGACAGCACTCGGACAATAGAGTCCTCCGGCAGATAGGGCGGAGACAGCATTCGGAATATAGAGTCCTCCGGCCAGTAGCGCGGAGACAGCACTCGGACAATAGAATCCTCCGGCTTTTAGGGCGGAGACAGCACTCAGAGTATAGTGTCCTCCGGCCGGTAGGGCGGAGGCAGCACTCAGAGTATAGAGTCCTCTGGCCGGTAGGGCGGAGACAGCACTCGGAAAATAGAGTCCTCTCACCGGTAGGGCGGAGACAGCACTCGGACAATAGAGTCCTCCGGCCGGTAGGGCGGAGACAGCACTCGGACTATAGAGTTCTCCGGCCGGTAGGGCAGAGACAGCACTCGGACAATAGAGTCCTCTCACCGGTTGGGCGGAGACAGCTTTCAGAGTATAGAGTCCTCTGTCCGGTAGGCGGAGACTGCACTCGGAGTACAGAGTCCACCGGCCAATGGGACAGAGACAGCACTGTGAGTATAGAGTCCTCCGGCTGGTAGGGCGGAGACAGCACTCGGACAATAGAGTCCTCCGGCCGGGAGGGCGGAGACAGCACTCGGAGTATAGAGTCCTCCGGCCGATAGGGCGGAGACAGCACTCGGAGAATTGAGTCCTCCGGCCGGTAGGGCGGAGACAGCACTCGGACAATACAGTCCTCCGGCCGGTAGGGCCGTGACAGCACTCGGACAATAGAGTCCTCCGGCCGGTAGGGCGGAGACAGCACTCGGAGTATAGAGTCCTCCGGCCAGAGAGAGCACTCGGACAATAGAGTCCTCCGGCTGGTAGGGCGGAGACAGCACTCGGAGTATAGAGTCCTCCGGCCAGAGAGAGCACTCGGACAATAGAGTCCTCCGGCAGATAGGGAGGAGACAGCACTCGGAATATAGAGTCCTCCGGCCAGTTGGGCGGAGACAGCACTCGGACAATAGAATCCTCCGGCCGGTAGGGCGGAGACAGCACTCAGAGTATAGAGTCCTCTGGCCGGTAGGGCGGAGACAGCACTCGGAAAATAGAGTCCTCTCACCGGTAGGGCGGAGACAGCACTCGGACAATAGAGTCCTCCGGCCGGTAGGGCGGAGACAGCACTCGGACAATAGAGTCCTCCGGCCGGTAGGGCGGAGACAGCACTTGGACTATAGAGTTCTCTGGCCGGTAGGGCGGAGACAGCACTCGGACAATAGAGTCCTCTCACCGGTTGGGCGGAGACAGCTTTCAGAGTATAGAGTCCTCCGTCCGGTAGGCGGAGACTGCACTCGGAGTACAGATTCCACCGGCCAGTGGGGCAGAGACAGCACTCGGACTATAGAGTCCTCCGGCCAGTAGGGCGGAGACAGCACTCGGAGTATAGAGTCCTCCGGCTGGTAGGGCGGAGACAGCACTCAGAATATAGAATCCTCCGTCCGGTGGGCGGAGAGAGCACTCGGACTACAGAGTCCACCGGCCGGTAGGGCGGAGACAGCACTCGGAGAATAGAGTCCTCCGGCCAGTAGGGCGGAGAGAGCACTCGGAGTATAGAGTCCTCCGTCCGGTAGGTCGGAGAAGCACTCGGAATATAGAGTCCTCCGTCCGGTACGGCGGAGACAGCACTCTGAGTATAGAGTCCTCCGGCCAGTAGGGTGGAGACAGCACTCGAACTATAGAGTCCTCCGGCCGTTAGGGCGGAAACAGCAGTCGGAGTATAGAGTCCTCCGGCCGGCAGGGCGGAGACAGCAGTCGGACAATAGAGTCCTCCGGCCGGTAGGTCGAAGACAGCACTCGGAGTACAGAGTCCTCTGGCCGGTAGGGCGGGACAGCACTCGGACTATAGAGCCCTCCGGTCAGAGACAGCACTCGGGCTATAGAGTCCTCCGGCCGGTAAGGCGGAGACAGCACTCGGAGTATAGAGTCCTCCGGCCAGTAGGGCGGAGACAGGTTTCAGAGTATAGAGTCCTCCGGCCGGTAGGGCGGAGAAAGGTTTCAGAGTATAGAGTCCTCCGGCCGGTAAGGCGGAGACAGCACTCGGACAATAGAGTCCTCCAGCCGGTAGGGTGGAGACAGCACTCTGAGTATAGAGTCCTCCGGCCAGTAGGGCGGAGACAGCACTCAGAGTATAGAATCCTCCGGCAGGTAGGGCGGAGACAGCACTCGGAGTATAGAGTCCTCCGGCCGATAGGACGGAGACAGCACTCGGACAATAGAGTCCTCCGGCCGGTAGGGCGGAGACAGCACTCGGAATATAGAGTCCTCCGTCCGGTAGGGCGGAGACAGCACTCGAACTGTAGAGTCCTCCGGCCGGTAGGGCGGAAACAGCAGTCGGAGTATAGAGTCCTCCGGTCGGTAGGGCGGAGACAGCAGTCGGACAATAGAGTCCTCCGGCCGGTAGGGCGGAGACAGCACTCGGTGTATAGAGTCCTCCGGCCGATAGGGCGGAGACAGCACTCAGAGTATAGAGTCCTCTGGCCGGTAGGGCGGAGACAGCACTCGGAAAATAGAGTCCTCTCACCGGTAGGGCGGAGACAGGACTCGGACAATAGAGTCCTCCGGCCGGTAGGGCGGAGACAGCACTCGGAGAATAGAGTCCTCTCACCGGTAGGGCCGTGACAGCACTCGGACAATAGAGTCCTCCAGCCGGTAGGGCGGAGACAGCACTCAGAGTATAGAGTCCTCTGGCCGGTAGGGCGGAGACAGCACTCGGAAAATAGAGTCCTCTCACCGGTAGGGCCGTGACAGCACTCGGACAATAGAGTCCTCCGGCCGGTAGGGCGGAGACAGCACTCGGAGTATTGAGTTCTCCGGCCAGAGACAGCACTCGGACAATAGAGTCCTCTGGCAGATAGGGCGGAGACAGCACTCGGAATATAGAGTCCTCCGGCCAGTAGGGCGGAGACAGCACTCGGACAATAGAATCCTCCGGCTGTTAGGGCGGAGACAGCACTCGGAGTATAGAGTCCTCCGGCCAGTAGGGCGGAGTCAGCACTCGGAGTATAGAGTCCTCCGGCTGGTAGGGCGGAGACAGCACTCAGAATATAGAATCCTCCGTCCGGTGGGCGGAGAGAGCACTCGGACTACAGAGTCCACCGGCCGGTAGGGCGGAGACAGCACTCGGAGAATAGAGTCCTCCGGCCAGTAGGGCGGAGACAGCACTCGGAGTATAGAGTCCTCCGTCCGGTAGGGCGGAGAAGCACTCGGAATATAGAGTCCTCCGTCTGGTACGGCGGAGACAGCACTCTGAGTATAGAGTCCTCCGGCCAGTAGGGTGGAGACAGCACTCGAACTATAGAGTCCTCCGGCCGTTAGGGCGGAAACAGCAGTCGGAGTATTGAGTCCTCCGGCCGGTAGGGCGGAGACAGCAGTCGGACAATAGAGTCCTCCGGCCGGTAGGTCGAAGACAGCACTCGGAGTACAGAGTCCTCTGGCCGGTAGGGCGGGACAGCACTCGGACTATAGAGCCCTACGGCCAGAGAGAGCACTCGGACAATAGAGTCCTCCGGCCGGTAGGGCGGAGACAGCACTCGGAGTACAGTGTCCACCGGCAGTAGGGCGGAGACAGCACTCGGAGTACAGTGTGCGCCGGCCGGTAGGGCCGAGACAGCACTCGGACTATAGAATCGTCCGGCCGGTCGGGCGGAGACAGCACTCGGACAATAGAGTCCTTCGGCCGGTAAGGCGGAGACAGCACTCGGAGTATAGAGTCCTCCGGCCAGTAGGGCGGAGACAGGTTTCAGAGTATAGAGTCCTCCGGCCGGTAGGGCGGAGACAGGTTTCAGAGTATAGAGTCCTCCGGCCGGTAAGGCGGAGACAGCACTCGGACAATAGAGTCCTCCAGCCGGTAGGGTGGAGACAGCACTCTGAGTATAGAGTCCTCCGGCCAGTAGGGCGGAGACAGCACTCAGAGTATAGAATCCTCCGGCCGGTAGGGCGGAGACAGCACTCGGAGTATAGAGTCCTCCGGCCGAAAGGACGGAGACAGCACTCGGACAATAGAGTCCTCCGGCCGGTAGGGCCGTGACAGCACTCGGACAATAGAGTCCTCCGGCCGGTAGGGCGGAGACAGCACTCGGAGTATAGAGTCCTCCGGCCAGAGAGAGCACTCGGACAATAGAGTCCTCCGGCTGGTAGGGCGGAGACAGCACTCGGAGTATAGAGTCCTCCGGCCAGAGAGAGCACTTGGACAATAGAGTCCTCCGGCAGATAGGGAGGAGACAGCACTCGGAATATAGAGTCCTCCGGCCAGTTGGGCGGAGACAGCACTCGGACAATAGAATCCTCCGGCCGGTAGGGCGGAGACAGCACTCAGAGTATAGAGTCCTCTGGCCGGTAGGGCGGAGACAGCACTCGGAAAATAGAGTCCTCTCACCGGTAGGGCGGAGACAGCACTCGGACAATAGAGTCCTCCGTCCGGTAGGGCGGAGACAGCACTCGGACAATAGAGTCCTCCGGCCGGTAGGGCGGAGACAGCACTTGGACTATAGAGTTCTCCGGCCGGTAGGGCGGAGACAGCACTCGGACAATAGAGTCCTCTCACCGGTTGGGCGGAGACAGCTTTCAGAGTATAGAGTCCTCCGTCCGGTAGGCGGAGACTGCACTCGGCGTACAGATTCCACCGGCCAGTGGGGCAGAGACAGCACTCGGAGTATAGAGTCCTCCGGCCAGTAGGGCGGGGACAGCACTCGGAGTATAGAGTCCTCCGGCTGGTAGGGCGGAGACAGCACTCAGAATATAGAATCCTCCGTCCGGTGGGCGGAGAGAGCACTCGGACTACAGAGTCCACCGGCCGATAGGGCGGAGACAGCACTCGGAGAATAGAGTCCTCCGGCCAGTAGGGCGGAGACAGCACTCGGAGTATAGAGGCCTCCGTCCGGTAGGTCGGAGAAGCACTCGGAATATAGAGTCCTCCGTCCGGTACGGCGGAGACAGCACTCTGAGTATAGAGTCCTCCGGCCAGTAGGGTGGAGACAGCACTCGAACTATAGAGTCCTCCGGCCGTTAGGGCGGAAACAGCAGTCGGAGTATAGAGTCCTCCGGCCGGCAGGGCGGAGACAGCAGTCGGACAATAGAGTCCTCCGGCCGGTAGGTCGAAGACAGCACTCGGAGTACAGAGTCCTCTGGCCGGTAGGGCGGGACAGCACTCGGACTATAGAGCCCTCCGGCCAGAGACAGCACTCGGGCTATAGAGTCCTCCGGCCGGTAGGGCGGAGACAGCACTCGGAGTACAGTGTCCACCGGCAGTAGGGCGGAGACAGCACTCGGAGTACAGAGTGCGCCGGCCGGTAGGGCCGAGACAGCACTCGGACTATAGAATAGTCCGGCCGGTCGGGCGGAGACAGCACTCGGACAATAGAGTCCTCCGGCCGGTAAGGCGGAGACAGCACTCGGAGTATAGAGTCCTCCGGCCAGTAGGGCGGAGACAGGTTTCAGAGTATAGAGTCCTCCGGCCGGTAGGGCGGAGACAGGTTTCAGAGTATAGACTCCTCCGGCCGGTAAGGCGGAGACAGCACTCGGACAATAGAGTCCTCCAGCCGGTAGGGTGGAGACAGCACTCTGAGTATAGAGTCCTCCGGCCAGTAGGGCGGAGACAGCACTCAGAGTATAGAATCCTCCGGCAGGTAGGGCGGAGACAGCACTCGGAGTATAGAGTCCTCCGGCCGATAGGACGGAGACTGCACTCGGACAATAGAGTCCTCCGGCCGGTAGGGCGGAGACAGCACTTGGAATATAGAGTCCTCCGTCCGGTAGGGCGGAGACAGCACTCGAACTGTAGAGTCCTCAGCCGGTAGGGCGGAGACAGCAGTCGGACAATAGAGTCCTCCGGCCGGTAGGTCGAAGACAGCACTCGGAGTACAGAGTCCTCTGGCCGGTAGGGCGGGACAGCACTCGGACTATAGAGCCCTACGGCCAGAGAGAGCACTCGGACAATAGAGTCCTCCGGCCGGTAGGGCGGAGACAGCACTCGGAGTACAGTGTCCACCGGCAGTAGGGCGGAGACAGCACTCGGAGTACAGTGTGCGCCGGCCGGTAGGGCCGAGACAGCACTCGGACTATAGAATCGTCCGGCCGGTCGGGCGGAGACAGCACTCGGACAATAGAGTCCTTCGGGCGGTAAGGCGGAGACAGCACTCGGAGTATAGAGTCCTCCGGCCAGTAGGGCGGAGACAGGTTTCAGAGTATAGAGTCCTCCGGCCGGTAGGGCGGAGACAGGTTTCAGAGTATAGAGTCCTCCGGCCGGTAAGGCGGAGACAGCACTCGGACAATAGAGTCCTCCAGCCGGTAGGGTGGAGACAGCACTCTGAGTATAGAGTCCTCCGGCCAGTAGGGCGGAGACAGCACTCAGAGTATAGAATCCTCCGGCCGGTAGGGCGGAGACAGCACTCGGAGTATAGAGTCCTCCGGCCGAAAGGACGGAGACAGCACTTGGACAATAGAGTCCTCCGGCCGGTAGGGCCGTGACAGCACTCGGACAATAGAGTCCTCCGGCCGGTAGGGCGGAGACAGCACTCGGAGTATAGAGTCCTCCGGCCAGAGAGAGCACTCGGACAATAGAGTCCTCCGGCTGGTAGGGCGGAGACAGCACTCGGAGTATAGAGTCCTCCGGCCAGAGAGAGCACTTGGACAATAGAGTCCTCCGGCAGATAGGGAGGAGACAGCACTCGGAATATAGAGTCCTCCGGCCAGTTGGGCGGAGACAGCACTCGGACAATAGAATCCTCCGGCCGGTAGGGCGGAGACAGCACTCAGAGTATAGAGTCCTCTGGCCGGTAGGGCGGAGACAGCACTCGGAAAATAGAGTCCTCTCACCGGTAGGGCGGAGACAGCACTCGGACAATAGAGTCCTCCGGCCGGTAGGGCGGAGACAGCACTCGGACAATAGAGTCCTCCGGCCGGTAGGGCGGAGACAGCACTTGGACTATAGAGTTCTCCGGCCGGTAGGGCGGAGACAGCACTCGGACAATAGAGTCCTCTCACCGGTTGGGCGGAGACAGCTTTCAGAGTATAGAGTCCTCCGTCCGGTAGGCGGAGACTGCACTCGGCGTACAGATTCCACCGGCCAGTGGGGCAGAGACAGCACTCGGAGTATAGAGTCCTCCGGCCAGTAGGGCGGGGACAGCACTCGGAGTATAGAGTCCTCCGGCTGGTAGGGCGGAGACAGCACTCAGAATATAGAATCCTCCGTCCGGTGGGCGGAGAGAGCACTCGGACTACAGAGTCCACCGGCCGATAGGGCGGAGACAGCACTCGGAGAATAGAGTCCTCCGGCCAGTAGGGCGGAGACAGCACTCGGAGTATAGAGGCCTCCGTCCGGTAGGTCGGAGAAGCACTCGGAATATAGAATCCTCCGTCCGGTACGGCGGAGACAGCACTCTGAGTATAGAGTCCTCCGGCCAGTAGGGTGGAGACAGCACTCGAACTATAGAGTCCTCCGGCCGTTAGGGCGGAAACAGCAGTCGGAGTATAGAGTCCTCCGGCCGGCAGGGCGGAGACAGCAGTCGGACAATAGAGTCCTCCGGCCGGTAGGTCGAAGACAGCACTCGGAGTACAGAGTCCTCTGGCCGGTAGGGCGGGACAGCACTCGGACTATAGAGCCCTCCGGCCAGAGACAGCACTCGGGCTATAGAGTCCTCCGGCCGGTAGGGCGGAGACAGCACTCGGAGTACAGTGTCCACCGGCAGTAGGGCGGAGACAGCACTCGGAGTACAGAGTGCGCCGGCCGGTAGGGCCGAGACAGCACTCGGACTATAGAATAGTCCGGCCGGTCGGGCGGAGACAGCACTCGGACAATAGAGTCCTCCGGCCGGTAAGGCGGAGACAGCACTCGGAGTATAGAGTCCTCCGGCCAGTAGGGCGGAGACAGGTTTCAGAGTATAGAGTCCTCCGGCCGGTAGGGCGGAGACAGGTTTCAGAGTATAGACTCCTCCGGCCGGTAAGGCGGAGACAGCACTCGGACAATAGAGTCCTCCAGCCGGTAGGGTGGAGACAGCACTCTGAGTATAGAGTCCTCCGGCCAGTAGGGCGGAGACAGCACTCAGAGTATAGAATCCTCCGGCAGGTAGGGCGGAGACAGCACTCGGAGTATAGAGTCCTCCGGCCGATAGGACGGAGACTGCACTCGGACAATAGAGTCCTCCGGCCGGTAGGGCGGAGACAGCACTTGGAATATAGAGTCCTCCGTCTGGTAGGGCGGAGACAGCACTCGAACTGTAGAGTCCTCCGGCCGGTAGGGCGGAAACAGCAGTCGGAGTATAGAGTCCTCCGGTCGGTAGGGGGGAGACAGCAGTCGGACAATAGAGTCCTCCGGCCGGTAGGGCGGAGACAGCACTCGGTGTATAGAGTCCTCCGGCCGATAGGGCGGAGACAGCACTCAGAGTATAGAGTCCTCTGGCCGGTAGGGCAGAGACAGCACTCGGAAAATAGAGTCCTCTCACCGGTAGGGCGGAGACAGGACTCGGACAATAGAGTCCTCCGGCCGGTAGGGCGGAGACAGCACTCGGAGAATAGTGTCCTCTCACCGGTAGGGCCGTGACAGCACTCGGACAATAGAGTCCTCCAGCCGGTAGGGCGGAGACAGCACTCAGAGTATAGAGTCCTCTGGCCGGTAGGGCGGAGACAGCACTCGGAAAATAGAGTCCTCTCACCGGTAGGGCCGTGACAGCACTCGGACAATAGAGTCCTCCGGCCGGTATGGCGGAGACAGCACTCGGAGTATTGAGTCCTCCGGCCAGAGAGAGCACTCGGACAATAGAGTCCTCCGGCAGATAGGGTGGAGACAGCACTCGGAATATAGAGTCCTCCGGCCAGTAGGGCGGAGACAGCACTCGGACAATGGAATCCTTCGGCTCTTAGGGCGGAGACAGCACTCGGAGTATAGAGTCCTCCGGCCAGTAGGGCGGAGACAGCACTCGGAGTATAGAGTCCTCCGGCTGGTAGGGCGGAGACAGCACTCAGAATATAGAATCCTCCGTCCGGTGGGCGGAGAGAACACTCGGACTACAGAGTCCACCGGCCGGTAGGGCGGAGACAGCACTCGGAGAATAGAGTCCTCCGGCCAGTAGGGCGGAGACAGCACTCGGAGTATAGAGTCCTCCGTCCGGTAGGGCGGAGAAGCACTCGGAATATAGAGTCCTCCGTCCGGTACGGCGGAGACAGCACTCTGAGTATAGAGTCCTCCGGCCAGTAGGGTGGAGACAGCACTCGAACTATAGAGTCCTCCGGCCGTTAGGGCGGAAACAGCAGTCGGAGTATAGAGTCCTCCGGCCGGTAGGGCGGAGACAGCAGTCGGACAATAGAGTCCTCCGGCCGGTAGATCGAAGACAGCACTCGGAGTACAGAGTCCTCTGGCCGGTAGGGCGGGACAGCACTCGGACTATAGAGCCCTACGGCCAGAGAGAGCACTCGGACAATAGAGTCCTCCGGCCGGTAGGGCGGAGACAGCACTCGGAGTACAGTGTCCACCGGCAGTAGGGCGGAGACAGCACTCGGAGTACAGAGTGCGCCGGCCGGTAGGGCCGAGACAGCACTCGGACTATAGAATCGTCCGGCCGTTCTGGCGGAGACAGCACTCGGACAATAGAGTCCTCCGGCCGGTAAGGCGGAGACAGCACTCGGAGTATAGAGTCCTCCGGCCAGTAGGGCGGAGACAGGTTTCAGAGTATAGAGTCCTCCGGCCGGTAGGGCGGAGACAGGTTTCAGAGTATAGAGTCCTCCGGCCGGTAAGGCGGAGACAGCACTCGGACAATAGAGTCCTCCAGCCGGTAGGGTGGAGACAGCACTCTGAGTATAGAGTCCTCTGGCCAGTAGGGCGGAGACAGCACATAGAGTATAGAATCCTCCGGCCGGTAGGGCGGAGACAGCACTCGGAGTATAGAGTCCTCCGGCCGATAGGACGGAGACAGCACTCGGACAATAGAGTCCTCCGGCCGGTAGGGCGGAGACAGCACTCGGAATATAGAGTCCTCCGTCCGGTAGGGCGGAGACAGCACTCGAAGTGTAGAGTCCTCCGGCCGGTAGGGCGGAAACAGCAGTCGGAGTATAGAGTCCTCCGGTCGGTAGGGCGGAGACAGCAGTCGGACAATAGAGTCCTCCGGCCGGTAGGGCGGAGACAGCACTCGGAGTATAGAGTCCTCCGGCCGATAGGGCGGAGACAGCACTCAGAGTATAGAGTCCTCTGGCCGGTAGGGCGGAGACAGCACTCGGAAAATAGAGTCCTCTCACCGGTAGGGCGGAGACAGCACTCGGACAATAGAGTCCTCCGGCCGGTAGGGCGGAGACAGCACTCGGAGAATAGAGTCCTCTCACCGGTAGGGCCGTGACAGCACTCGGACAATAGAGTCCTCCAGCCGGTAGGGTGGAGACAGCACTCAGAGTATAGAGTCCTCTGGCCGGAAGGGTGGAGACAGCACTCGGAAAATAGAGTCCTCTCACCGGTAGGGCCGTGACAGCACTCGGACAATAGAGTCCTCCGGCCGGTAGGGCGGAGACAGCACTCGGAGTATTGAGTCCTCCGGCCAGAGAGAGCACTCGGACAATAGAGTCCTCCGGCAGATAGGGCGGAGACAGCACTCGGAATATAGAGTCCTCCGGCCAGTAGGGCGGAGACAGCACTCGGACAATAGAATCCTCCGGCTGTTAGGGCTGAGACAGCACTCAGAGTATAGTGTCCTCCGGCCGGTAGGGCGGAGACAGCACTCAGAGTATAGAGTCCTCTGGCCGGTAGGGCAGAGACAGCACTCGGAAAATAGAGTCCTCTCACCGGTAGGGCGGAGACAGCACTCGGACAATAGAGTCCTCCGGCCGGTAGGGCGGAGACAGCACTCGGACTATAGAGTTCTCCGGCCGGTAGGGCAGAGACAGCACTCGGACAATAGAGTCCTCTCACCGGTTGGGCGGAGACAGCTTTCAGAGTATAGAGTCCTCTGTCCGGTAGGCGGAGACTGCACTCGGAGTACAGAGTCCACCGGCCAATGGGACAGAGACAGCACTGTGAGTATAGAGTCCTCCGGCCAGTAGGGCGGGGACAGCACTCGGAGTGTAGAGTCCTCCGGCTGGTAGGGCGGAGACAGCACTCAGAGTATAGAGTCCACCGTCCGGTGGGCGGAGAGAGCACTCGGAGTATAGAGTCCTCCGGCCGGTAGGGCGGAGACAGCACTCGGAGAATAGAGTCCTCCGGCCGGTAGGGCGGAGACAGCACTTGGAGTATGGAGTCCTCCGGCCGGTAGGGCGGGGACAGCACTTGGAGTATAGAGTCCACCGGCCGGTAGGACGGAGACAGCACTCAGGCAATAGAATCCTCCGGCCGCTACGGCAGAGACAGCACTCGGAGAATAGAGTCCTCCGGCCCGTAAGGCGGAGACAGCACTCGGACTATTGAGTCCTCCGGCCGGTAGGGCGGAGACAGCACTCGGAGTATAGAGTCCTCTGGCCGGTAGGGCGGAGACAGCAATCAGACAATAGGGTCCTCCGGCCGGTAGGGCGGAGACAGCACTCGGAGTATAGAGTCCTCCGGCCCGTAAGGCGGAGACAGCACTCGGACAATAGAGTCCTCCGACCTGTAAGGCGGAGACAGCACTCGGACTATAGAGTCCTCCGGCCAGTAGGGCGGAGACAGCATTCTGAGTATAGAGTCCACCGGCTAGTAGGGCGGAGACAGCACTCGGAGTACAGAGTCCTCCGGCCAGTAGGGCGGAGACAGCACTGGGAATATAGAGTCCTCCGGCCAATAGGGCGGAGACAGCACTCGGACAATAGAGTCCTCCGTGTGGTAGGGCAGAGACAGCACTCGGAGTATAGAGTCCTCCGGCCGGTAGGGCGGAGACAGCACTCAGAGTATAGAGTCCTCCGTCCGGTGGGCGGAGAGAGCACTCGGAGTACAGAGTCCACCGGCCGGTAGGGCGGAGACAGCACTCGGAGAATAGAGTCCTCCGGCCGGTAGGGCGGAGACAGCACGCGGAGTATAGAGATCTCCGTCCGGTAGGGCGGAGACAGCACTCGGAGAATAGAGTCCTCCGGCCAGTAGGGCGGAGACAGCACTCGGAGTATAGAGTCCTCCGTCCGGTAGGGCGGAGACAGCACTCGGAATATATAATCCTCCGTCCGGTACGGCGGAGACAGCACTCTGAGTATAGAGTCCTCCGGCCAGTAGGGCGGAGACAGCACTTGGAGTATAGAGTCCTCCGTCCGGTACGGCGGAGACAGCACTCTGAGTATAGAGTCCTCCGGCCAGTAGGGCGGAGACAGCACTCGGAATATAGAGTCCTCCGTCCGGTAGGGCGGAGACAGCACTCGAACTGTAGAGTCCTCCGGCCGGTAGGGCGGAAACAGCAGTCGGAGTATAGAGTCCTCCGGCCGGTAGGGCGGAGACAGCAGTCGGACAATAGAGTCCTCCGGCCGGTAGGTCGAAGACAGCACTCTGAGTATAGAGTCCTCTGGCCGGTAGGGCGGGACAGCACTCGGATTATAGAGCACTCCAGCCAGAGACAGCACTCGGACAATAGAGTCCTCCGGCCGGTAAGGCGGAGACAGCACTCGGAGTATAGAGTCCTCCGGCCGGTAGGGCGGAGACAGCACTCGGAGTATAGAGTCCTCCGGCCATTAGGGCGGAGAAAGGTTTCAGAGTATAGAGTCCTCCGGCCGGTAGGGCGGAGACAGGTTTCAGAGTATAGAGTCCTCCGGCCGGCAAGGCGGAGACAGCACTCGGACAATAGAGTCCTCCGGCCGGTAGGGTGGAGACAGCACTCTGAGTATAGAGTCCTCCGGCCAGTAGGGCGGAGACAGCACTCAGAGTATAGACTCCTCCGGGCGGTAGGGCGGAGACAGCACGCGGAGTATAGAGTCCTCCGGCCGATAGGACGGAGACAGCACTCGGACAATAGAGTCCTCCGGCCGGTAGGGCGGAGACAGCACTCGGACAATAGAGTCCTCCGGCTGGTAGGGCGGAGACAGCACTCGGACAATAGAGTCCTCCGGCCGGTAGGGCGGAGACAGCACTCGGAGTATAGAGTCCTCCGGCCGATAGGGCGGAGACAGCACTCGGACAATAGAGTCCTCCGGCCGGTAGGGCGGAGACAGCACTCGGAGTATTGAGTCCTCCGGCCAGAGAGAGCACTCGGACAATAGAGTCCTCCGGCTGGTAGAGCGGAGACAGCACTCGGAGTATAGAGTCCTCCGGCCAGAGAGAGCACTCGGACAATAGAGTCCTCCGGCAGATAGGGAGGAGACAGCACTCGGAATATAGAGTCCTCCGGCGAGTTGGGCGGAGACAGCACTCGGACAAAGAATCCTCCGGCCGGTAGGGTGGAGACAGCACTCAGAGTATAGAGTCCTCTGGCCGGTAGGGCGGAGACAGCACTCGGAAAATAGAGTCCTCTCACCGGTAGGGCGGAGACAGCACTCGGACAATAGAGTCCTCCGGCCGGTAGGGCGGAGACAGCACTCGGACAATAGAGTCCTCCGGCCGGTAGGGCGGAGACAGCACTTGGACTATAGAGTTCTCCGGCCGGTAGGGCGGAGACAGCACTCGGACAATAGAGTCCTCTCACCGGTTGGGCGGAGACAGCTTTCAGAGTATAGAGTCCACCGTCCGGTAGGCGGAGACTGCACTCGGAGTACAGATTCCACCGGCCAATGGGGCAGAGACAGCACTGTGAGTTTAGAGTCCTCCGGCCAGTAGGGCGGAGACAGCACTCAGAGTACAGATTCCACCGGCCAGTGGGGCAGAGACAGCACTGTGAGTTTAGAGTCCTCCGGCCAGTAGGGCGGAGACATCACTCAGAGTATAGAGTCCTCCGTCCGGTGGGCGGAGAGAGCACTCGGACTACGGATTCCACCGGCCAGAGGGGCAGAGACAGCACTGTGAGTTTAGAGTCCTCCGGCCAGTAGGGCGGAGACAGCACTCAGAGTATAGAGTCCTCCGTCCGGTGGGCGGAGAGAGCACTCGGAGTACAGAGTCCACCAGCCGGTAGGGCGGAGACAGCACTCGGACTATAGAGTCCTCTGGCCGGTAGGGGGGAGACAGCACTCGGAGTATAGAGTCCTCCGTCCGGTAGGGCGGAGACAGCACTCGGAGAATAGAGTCCTCCGGCCAGTAGGGCGGAACAGCACTCGGAGTATAGAGTCCTCTGGCCGGTAGGGCGGAGACAGCACTCGGAGTATAGAGTCCTCCGGCCAGAGAGAGCACTCGGACAATAGAGTCCTCCGGCAGATAGGGCGGAGACAGCACTCGGAATATAGAGTCCTCCGGCCAGTAGGGCGGAGACAGCACTCGGACAATAGAATCCTCCGGCTGTTAGGGCGGGACAGCACTCGGACTATAGAGCCCTCCGGCCAGAGACAGCACTCGGACAATAGAGTCCTCCGGCCGGTAGGGCGGAGACAGCACTCGGAGTACAGTGTCCACCGGCAGTAGGGCGGAGACAGCAATCGGAGTATAGAGTCCTCCGGCCGGTAGGGCGGAGACAGCAGTCAGACAATAGAGTCCTCCGGCCGGTAGGGCGGAGACAGCACTCGGAGTATAGAGTCCTCCGGCCGATAGGGCGGAGACAGCACTCAGAGTATAGAGTCCTCTGGCCGGTAGGGCGGAGACAGCACTCGGAAAATAGAGTCCTCTCACCGGTAGGGCGGAGACAGCACTCGGACAATAGAGTCCTCCGGCCAGTAGGGCGGAGACAGCACTCGGACAATAGTGTCCTCCGGCCGGTAGGGCGGAGACAGCACTTGGACTATAGAGTTCTCCGGCCGGTAGGGCGGAGACAGCACTCGGACAATAGAGTCCTCTCACTGGTTGGGCGGAGACAGTTTTCAGAGTATAGAGTCCTCCGTCCGGTAGGCGGAGACTGCACTCGGAGTACAGATTCCACCGGCCAGTGGGGCAGAGACAGCACTCGGAGTATAGAGTCCTCCAGCCAGTAGGGCGGAGACAGCACTCGGAGTATAGAGTCCTCCGGCTGGTAGGGCGGAGACAGCACTCAGAATATAGAATCCTCCGTCCGGTGGGCGGAGAGAGCACTCGGACTACAGAGTCCACCGGCCGGTAGGGCGGAGACAGCACTCGGAGAATAGAGTCCTCCGGCCAGTAGGGCGGAGACAGCACTCGGAGTATAGAGTCCTCCGTCCGGTAGGGCGGAGACAGCACTCGGAATATAGAGTCCTCCGTCCGGTACAGCGGAGACAGCACTCTGAGTATAGAGTCCTCCGGCCAGTAGGGTGGAGACAGCACTCGAACTATAGAGTCCTCCGGCCGTTAGGGCGGAAACAGCAGTCGGAGTATAGAGTCCTCCGGCCGGTAGGGCGGAGACAGCAGTTGGACAATAGAGTCCTCCGGCCGTTAGGTCGAAGACAGCACTCGGAGTATAGAGTCCTCTGGCCGGTAGGGCGGGACAGCACTCGGACTATAGAGCCCTCCGGCCAGAGACAGCACTCGGACAATAGAGTCCTCCGGCCGGTAGGGCGGAGACAGCACTCGGAGTACAGTGTCCACCGGCAGTAGGGCGGAGACAGCACTCGGAGTACAGAGTGCGCCGGCCGGTAGGGCCGAGACAGCACTCGGACTATAGAATCGTCCGGCCGGTCGGGCGGAGACAGTACTCGGACAATAGAGTCCTCCGGCCGGTAGGGCGGAGACAGCACTCAGAGTATAGAATCCTCCGGCCGGTAGGGCGGAGACAGCACTCGGAGTATAGAGTCCTCCGGCCGATAGGACGGAGACAGCACTCGGACAATAGAGTCCTCCGGCCGGTAGGGCGGAGACAGCACTCGGAAAATAGAGTCCTCCGTCCGGTAGGGCGGAGACAGCACTCGAACTGTAGAGTCCTCCGGCCGGTAGGGCGGAGACAGCACTCGGACTATAGAGTCCTCCGGCCGATAGGGTGGAGACAGCACTCAGAGTATAGAGTCCTCTGGCCGGTAGGGCGGAGACAGCACTCGGAAAATAGAGTCCTCTCCCCATTAGGGCGGAGACAGCACTCGGACAATAGAGTCCTCTGGCCGGTAGGGCGGAGACAGCACTCGGAGAATAGAGTCCTCTCACCGGTAGGGCCGTGACAGCACTCGGACAATAGAGTCCTCCAGCCGGTAGGGCGGAGATAGCACTCAGAGTATAGAGTCCTCTGGCCGGTAGGGCGGAGACAGCACTCGGAAAATAGAGTCCTCTCACCGTTGGGCCGTGACAGCACTCGGACAATAGAGTCCTCCGGCCGGTAGGGCGGAGACAGCACTCGGAGTATAGAGTCCTCCGGCCAGAGAGAGCACTCGGACAATAGAGTCCTCCGGCAGATAGGGCGGAGACAGCATTCGGAATATAGAGTCCTCCGGCCAGTAGCGCGGAGACAGCACTCGGACAATAGAATCCTCTGGCTTTTAGGGCGGAGACAGCACTCAGAGTATAGTGTCCTCCGGCCGGTAGGGCGGAGGCAGCACTCAGAGTATAGAGTCCTCTGGCCGGTAGGGCGGAGACAGCACTCGGAAAATAGAGTCCTCTCACCGGTAGGGCGGAGACAGCACTCGGACAATAGAGTCCTCCGGCCGGTAGGGTGGAGACAGCACTCGGACTATAGAGTTCTCCGGCCGGTAGGGCAGAGACAGCACTCGGACAATAGAGTCCTCTCACCGGTTGGGCGGAGACAGCTTTCAGAGTATAGAGTCCTCTGTCCGGTAGGCGGAGACTGCACTCGGAGTACAGAGTCCACCGGCCAATGGGACAGAGACAGCACTGTGAGTATAGAGTCCTCCGGCTGGTAGGGCGGAGACAGCACTCGGACAATAGAGTCCTCCGGCCGGGAGGGCGGAGACAGCACTCGGAGTATAGAGTCCTCCGGCCGATAGGGCGGAGACAGCACTCGGAGAATTGAGTCCTCCGGCCGGTAGGGCGGAGACAGCACTCGGACAATACAGTCCTCCGGCCGGTAGGGCCGTGACAGCACTCGGGCAATAGAGTCCTCCGGCCGGTAGGGCGGAGACAGCACTCGGAGTATAGAGTCCTCCGGCCAGAGAGAGCACTCGGACAATAGAGTCCTCCGGCTGGTAGGGCGGAGACAGCACTCGGAGTATAGAGTCCTCCGGCCAGAGAGAGCACTCGGACAATAGAGTCCTCCGGCAGATAGGGAGGAGACAGCACTCGGAATATAGAGTCCTCCGGCCAGTTGGGCGGAGACAGCACTCGGACAATAGAATCCTCCGGCCGGTTTTAGCGGAGACAGCACTCAGAGTATAGAGTCCTCTGGCCGGTAGGGCGGAGACAGCACTCGGAAAATAGAGTCCTCTCACCGGTAGGGCGGAGACAGCACTCGGACAATAGAGTCCTCCGGCCGGTAGGGCGGAGACAGCACTCGGACAATAGAGTCCTCCGGCCGGTAGGGCGGAGACAGCACTTGGACTATAGAGTTCTCTGGCCGGTAGGGCGGAGACAGCACTCGGACAATAGAGTCCTCTCACCGGTTGGGCGGAGACAGCTTTCAGAGTATAGAGTCCTCCGTCCGGTAGGCGGAGACTGCACTCGGAGTACAGATTCCAACGGCCAGTGGGGCAGAGACAGCACTCGGAGTATAGAGTCCTCCGGCCAGTAGGGCGGAGACAGCACTCGGAGTATAGAGTCCTCCGGCTGGTAGGGCGGAGACAGCACTCAGAATATAGAATCCTCCGTCCGGTGGGCGGAGAAAGCACTCGGACTACAGAGTCCACCGGCCGGTAGGGCGGAGACAGCACTCGGAGAATAGAGTCCTCCGGCCAGTAGGGCGGAGACAGCACTCGGAGTATAGAGTCCTCCGTCCGGTAGGTCGGAGAAGCACTCGGAATATAGAGTCCTCCGTCCGGTACGGCGGAGACAGCACTCTGAGTATAGAGTCCTCCGGCCAGTAGGGTGGAGACAGCACTCGAACTATAGAGTCCTCCGGCCGTTAGGGCGGAAACAGCAGTCGGAGTATAGAGTCCTCCGGCCGGCAGGGCGGAGACAGCAGTCGGACAATAGAGTCCTCCGGCCGGTAGGTCGAAGACAGCACTCGGAGTACAGAGTCCTCTGGCCGGTAGGGCGGGACAGCACTCGGACTATAGAGCCCTCCGGCCAGAGACAGCACTCGGGCTATAGAGTCCTCCGGCCGGTAGGGCGGAGACAGCACTCGGAGTACAGTGTCCACCGGCAGTAGGGCGGAGACAGCACTCGGAGTACAGAGTGCGCCGGCCGGTAGGGCCGAGACAGCACTCGGACTATAGAATAGTCCGGCCGGTCGGGCGGAGACAGCACTCGGACAATAGAGTCCTCCGGCCGGTAAGGCGGAGACAGCACTCGGAGTATAGAGTCCTCCGGCCAGTAGGGCGGAGACAGGTTTCAGAGTATAGAGTCCTCCGGCCGGTAGGGCGGAGACAGGTTTCAGAGTATAGAGTCCTCCGGCCGGTAAGGCGGAGACAGCACTCGGACAATAGAGTCCTCCAGCCGGTAGGGTGGAGACAGCACTCTGAGTATAGAGTCCTCCGGCCAGTAGGGCGGAGACAGCACTCAGAGTATAGAATCCTCCGGCAGGTAGGGCGGAGACAGCACTCGGAGTATAGAGTCCTCCGGCCGATAGGACGGAGACAGCACTCGGACAATAGAGTCCTCCGGCCGGTAGGGCGGAGACAGCACTCGGAATATAGAGTCCTCCGGTCGGTAGGGCGGAGACAGCAGTCGGACAATAGAGTCCTCCGGCTGGTAGGGCGGAGACAGCACTCGGTGTATAGAGTCCTCCGGCCGATAGGGCGGAGACAGCACTCAGAGTATAGAGTCCTCTGGCCGGTAGGGCGGAGACAGCACTCGGAAAATAGAGTCCTCTCACCGGTAGGGCGGAGACAGGACTCGGACAATAGAGTCCTCCGGCCGGTAGGGCGGAGACAGCACTCGGAGAATAGAGTCCTCTCACCGGTAGGGCCGTGACAGCACTCGGACAATAGAGTCCTCCAGCCGGTAGGGCGGAGACAGCACTCAGAGTATAGAGTCCTCTGGCCGGTAGGGCGGGGACAGCACTCGGAAAATAGAGTCCTCTCACCGGTAGGGCCGTGACAGCACTCGGACAATAGAGTCCTCCGGCCGGTAGGGCGGAGACAGCACTCGGAGTATTGAGTCCTCCGGCCAGAGAGAGCACTCGGACAATAGAGTCCTCCGGCAGATAGGGCGGAGACAGCACTCGGAATATAGAGTCCTCCGGCCAGTAGGGCGGAGACAGCACTCGGACAATAGAATCCTCCGGCTGTTAGGGCGGAGACAGCACTCGGAGTATAGAGTCCTCCGGCCAGTAGGGCGGAGTCAGCACTCGGAGTATAGAGTCCTCCGGCTGGTAGGGCGGAGACAGCACTCAGAATATAGAATCCTCCGTCCGGTGGGCGGAGAGAGCACTCGGACTACAGAGTCCACCGGCCGATAGGGCGGAGACAGCACTCGGAGAATAGAGTCCTCCGGCCAGTAGGGCGGAGACAGCACTCGGAGTATAGAGTCCTCCGTCCGGTAGGGCGGAGAAGCACTCGGAATATAGAGTCCTCCGTCCGGTACGGCGGAGACAGCACTCTGAGTATAGAGTCCTCCGGCCAGTAGGGTGGAGACAGCACTCGAACTATAGAGTCCTCCGGCCGTTAGGGCGGAAACAGCAGTCGGAGTATAGAGTCCTCCGGCCGGTAGGGCGGAGACAGCAGTCGGACAATAGAGTCCTCCGGCCGGTAGGTCGAAGACAGCACTCGGAGTACAGAGTCCTCTGGCCGGTAGGGCGGGACAGCACTCGGACTATAGAGCCCTACGGCCAGAGAGAGCACTCGGACAATAGAGTCCTCCGGCCGGTAGGGCGGAGACAGCACTCGGAGTACAGTGTCCACCGGCAGTAGGGCGGAGACAGCACTCGGAGTACAGAGTGCGCCGGCCGGTAGGGCCGAGACAGCACTCGGACTATAGAATCGTCCGGCCGGTCGGGCGGAGACAGCACTCGGACAATAGAGTCCTTCGGCCGGTAAGGCGGAGACAGCACTCGGAGTATAGAGTCCTCCGGCCAGTAGGGCGGAGACAGGTTTCAGAGTATAGAGTCCTCCGGCCGGTAGGGCGGAGACAGGTTTCAGAGTATAGAGTCCTCCGGCCGGTAAGGCGGAGACAGCACTCGGACAATAGAGTCCTCCAGCCGGTAGGGTGGAGACAGCACTCTGAGTATAGAGTCCTCCGGCCAGTAGGGCGGAGACAGCACTCAGAGTATAGAATCCTCCGGCCGGTAGGGCGGAGACAGCACTCGGAGTATAGAGTCCTCCGGCCGAAAGGACGGAGACAGCACTCGGACAATAGAGTCCTCCGGCCGGTAGAGCCGTGACAGCACTCGGACAATAGAGTCCTCCGGCCGGTAGGGCGGAGACAGCACTCGGAGTATAGAGTCCTCCGGCCAGAGAGAGCACTCGGACAATAGAGTCCTCCGGCTGGTAGGGCGGAGACAGCACTCGGAGTATAGAGTCCTCAGGCCAGAGAGAGCACTCGGACAATAGAGTCCTCCGGCAGATAGGGAGGAGACAGCACTCGGAATATAGAGTCCTCCGGCCAGTTGGGCGGAGACAGCACTCGGACAATAGAATCCTCCGGCCGGTAGGGCGGAGACAGCACTCAGAGTATAGAGTCCTCTGGCCGGTAGGGCGGAGACAGCACTCGGAAAATAGAGTCCTCTCACCGGTAGGGCGGAGACAGCACTCGGACAATAGAGTCCTCCGGCCGGTAGGGCGGAGACAGCACTCGGACAATAGAGTCCTCCGGCCGGTAGGGCGGAGACAGCACTTGGACTATAGAGTTCTCCGGCCGGTAGGGCGGAGGCAGCACTCGGACAATAGAGTCCTCTCACCGGTTGGGCGGAGACAGCTTTCAGAGTATAGAGTCCTCCGTCCGGTAGGCGGAGACTGCACTCGGAGTACAGATTCCAACGGCCAGTGGGGCAGAGACAGCACTCGGAGTATAGAGTCCTCCGGCCAGTAGGGCGGAGACAGCACTCGGAGTATAAAGTCCTCCGGCTGGTAGGGCGGAGACAGCACTCAGAATATAGAATCCTCCGTCCGGTGGGCGGAGAGAGCACTCGGACTACAGAGTCCACCGGCCGATAGGGCGGAGACAGCACTCGGAGAATAGAGTCCTCCGGCCAGTAGGGCGGAGACAGCACTCGGAGTATAGAGGCCTCCGTCCGGTAGGTCGGAGAAGCACTCGGAATATAGAGTCCTCCGTCCGGTACGGCGGAGACAGCACTCTGAGTATAGAGTCCTCTGGCCAGTAGGGTGGAGACAGCACTCGAAGTGTAGAGTCCTCCGGCCGTTAGGGCGGAAACAGCAGTCGGAGTATAGAGTCCTCCGGCCGGCAGGGCGGAGACAGCAGTCGGACAATAGAGTCCTCCGGCCGGTAGGTCGAAGACAGCACTCGGAGTACAGAGTCCTCTGGCCGGTAGGGCGGGACAGCACTCGGACTATAGAGCCCTCCGGCCAGAGACAGCACTCGGGCTATAGAGTCCTCCGGCCGGTAGGGCGGAGACAGCACTCGGACTACAGTGTCCACCGGCAGTAGGGCGGAGACAGCACTCGGAGTACAGAGTGCGCCGGCCGGTAGGGCCGAGACAGCACTCGGACTATAGAATAGTCCGGCCGGTCGGGCGGAGACAGCACTCGGACAATAGAGTCCTCCGGCCGGTAAGGCGGAGACAGCACTCGGAGTATAGAGTCCTCCGGCCAGTAGGGCGGAGACAGGTTTCAGAGTATAGAGTCCTCCGGCCGGTAGGGCGGAGACAGGTTTCAGAGTATAGAGTCCTCCGGCCGGTAAGGCGGAGACAGCACTCGGACAATAGAGTCCTCCAGCCGGTAGGGTGGAGACAGCACTCTGAGTATAGAGTCCTCCGGCCAGTAGGGCGGAGACAGCACTCAGAGTATAGAATCCTCCGGCAGGTAGGGCGGAGACAGCACTCGGAGTATAGAGTCCTCCGGCCGATAGGACGGAGACTGCACTCGGACAATAGAGTCCTCCGGCCGGTAGGGCGGAGACAGCACTCGGAATATAGAGTCCTCCGTCCGGTAGGGCGGAGACAGCACTCGAACTGTAGAGTCCTCCGGCCGGTAGGGCGGAAACAGCAGTCGGAGTATAGAGTCCTCCGGTCGGTAGATGGGAGACAGCAGTCGGACAATAGAGTCCTCCGGCCGGTAGGGCGGAGACAGCACTCGGTGTATAGAGTCCTCCGGCCGATAGGGCGGAGACAGCACTCAGAGTATAGAGTCCTCTGGCCGGTAGGGCGGAGACAGCACTCGGAAAATAGAGTCCTCTCCCCATTAGGGCGGAGACAGCACTCGGACAATAGAGTCCTCCGGCCGGTAGGGCGGAGACAGCACTCGGAGAATAGAGTCCTCTCACCGGTAGGGCCGTGACAGCACTCGGACAATAGAGTCCTCCAGCCGGTAGGGCGGAGACAGCACTCAGAGTATAGAGTCCTCTGGCCGGTAGGGCGGAGACAGCACTCGGAAAATAGAGTCCTCTCACCGGTAGTGCCGTGACAGCACTCGGACAATAGAGTCCTCCGGCCGGTAGGGCGGAGACAGCACTCGGAGTATTGAGTCCTCCGGCCAGAGAGAGCACTCGGACAATAGAGTCCTCCGGCAGATAGGGCGGAGACAGCACTCGGAATATAGAGTCCTCCGGCCAGTAGGGCGGAGACAGCACTCGGACAATGGAATCCTCCGGCTCTTAGGGCGGAGACAGCACTCGGAGTATAGAGTCCTCCGGCCAGTAGGGCGGAGACAGCACTCGGAGTATAGAGTCCTCCGGCTGGTAGGGCGGAGACAGCACTCAGAATATAGAATCCTCCGTCCGGTGGGCGGAGAGAACACTCGGACTACAGAGTCCACCGGCCGGTAGGGCGGAGACAGCACTCGGAGAATAGAGTCCTCCGGCCAGTAGGGCGGAGACAGCACTCGGAGTATAGAGTCCTCCGTCCGGTAGGGCGGAGAAGCACTCGGAATATAGAGTCCTCCGTCCGGTACGGCGGAGACAGCACTCTGAGTATAGAGTCCTCCGGCCAGTAGGGTGGAGACAGCACTCGAACTATAGAGTCCTCCGGCCGTTAGGGCGGAAACAGCAGTCGGAGTATAGAGTCCTCCGGCCGGTAGGGCGGAGACAGCAGTCGGACAATAGAGTCCTCCGGCCGGTAGGTCGAAGACAGCACTCGGAGTACAGAGTCCTCTGGCCGGTAGGGCGGGACAGCACTCGGACTATAGAGCCCTACGGCCAGAGAGAGCACTCGGACAATAGAGTCCTCCGGCCGGTAGGGCGGAGACAGCACTCGGAGTACAGTGTCCACCGGCAGTAGGGCGGAGACAGCACTCGGAGTACAGAGTGCGCCGGCCGATAGGGCCGAGACAGCACTCGGACTATAGAATCGTCCGGCCGGTTGGGCGGAGACAGCACTCGGACAATAGAGTCCTCCGGCCGGTAAGGCGGAGACAGCACTCGGAGTATAGAGTCCTCCGGCCAGTAGGGCGGAGACAGGTTTCAGAGTATAGAGTCCTCCGGCCGGTAGGGCGGAGACAGGTTTCAGAGTATAGAGTCCTCCGGCCGGTAAGGCGGAGACAGCACTCGGACAATAGAGTCCTCCAGCCGGTAGGGTGGAGACAGCACTCTGAGTATAGAGTCCTCTGGCCAGTAGGGCGGAGACAGCACTCAGAGTATAGAATCCTCCGGCCGGTAGGGCGGAGACAGCACTCGGAGTATAGAGTCCTCCGGCCGATCGGACGGAGACAGCACTCGGACAATAGAGTCCTCCGGCCGGTAGGGCGGAGACAGCACTCGGAATATAGAGTCCTCCATCCGGTAGGGCGGAGACAGCACTCGAACTGTAGAGTCCTCCGGCCGGTAGGGCGGAAACAGCAGTCGGAGTATAGAGTCCTCCGGTCGGTAGGGCGGAGACAGCAGTCGGACAATAGAGTCCTCCGGCCGGTAGGGCGGAGACAGCACTCGGAGTATAGAGTCCTCCGGCCGATAGGGCGGAGACAGCACTCAGAGTATAGAGTCCTCTGGCCGGTAGGGCGGAGACAGCACTCGGAAAATAGAGTCCTCTCACCGGTAGGGCGGAGACAGCACTCGGACAATAGAGTCCTCCGGCCGGTAGGGCGGAGACAGCACTCGGAGAATAGAGTCCTCTCACCGGTAGGGCCGTGACAGCACTCGGACAATAGAGTCCTCCAGCCGGTAGGCTGGAGACAGCACTCAGAGTATAGAGTCCTCTGGCCGGAAGGGTGGAGACAGCACTCGGAAAATAGAGTCCTCTCACCGGTAGGGCCGTGACAGCACTCGGACAATAGAGTCCTCCGGCCGGTAGGGCGGAGACAGCACTCGGAGTATTGAGTCCTCCGGCCAGAGAGAGCACTCGGACAATAGAGTCCTCCGGCAGATAGGGCGGAGACAGCACTCGGAATATAGAGTCCTCCGGCCAGTAGGGCGGAGACAGCACTCGGACAATAGAATCCTCCGGCTGTTAGGGCTGAGACAGCACTCAGAGTATAGTGTCCTCCGGCCGGTAGGGCGGAGACAGCACTCAGAGTATAGAGTCCTCTGGCCGGTAGGGCAGAGACAGCACTCGGAAAATAGAGTCCTCTCACCGGTAGGGCGGAGACAGCACTCGGACAATAGAATCCTCCGGCTGTTAGGGCTGAGACAGCACTCACAGTATAGTGTCCTCCGGCCGGTAGGGCGGAGACAGCACTCAGAGTATAGAGTCCTCTGGCCGGTAGGGCAGAGACAGCACTCGGAAAATAGAGTCCTCTCACCGGTAGGGCGGAGACAGCACTTGGACAATAGAGTCCTCCGGCCGGTAGGGCGGAGACAGCACTCGGACTATTGAGTTCTCCGGCCGGTAGGGCAGAGACAGCACTCGGACAATAGAGTCCTCTCACCGGTTGGGCGGAGACAGCTTTCAGAGTATAGAGTCCTCTGTCCGGTAGGCGGAGACTGCACTCGGAGTACAGAGTCCACCAGCCAATGGGACAGAGACAGCACTGTGAGTATAGAGTCCTCCGGCCAGTAGGGCGGAGACAGCACTCGGACAATGGAATCCTCCGGCTCTTAGGGCGGAGACAGGACTCGGAGTATAGAGTCCTCCGGCCAGTAGGGCGGAGACAGCACTCGGAGTATAGAGTCCTCCGGCTGGTAGGGCGGAGACAGCATTCAGAATATAGAATCCTCCGTCCGGTGGGCGGAGAGAACACTCGGACTACAGAGTCCACCGGTCGGTAGGGCGGAGACAGCACTCGGAGAATAGAGTCCTCCGGCCAGTAGGGCGGAGACAGCACTCGGAGTATAGAGTCCTCCGTCCGGTAAGGCGGAGAAGCACTCGGAATATAGAGTCCTCCGTCCGGTACGGCGGAGACAGCACTCTGAGTATAGAGTCCTCCGGCCAGTAGGGTGGAGACAGCACTCGAACTATAGAGTCCTCCGGCCGTTAGGGCGGAAACAGCAGTCGGAGTATAGAGTCCTCCGGCCGGTAGGGCGGAGACAGCAGTCGGACAATAGAGTCCTCCGGCCGGTAGGTCGAAGACAGCACTCGGAGTACAGAGTCCTCTGGCCGGTAGGGCGGGACAGCACTCGGACTATAGAGCCCTACGGCCAGAGAGAGCACTCGGACAATAGAGTCCTCCGGCCGGTAGGGCGGAGACAGCACTCGGAGTACAGTGTCCACCGGCAGTAGGGCGGAGACAGCACTCGGAGTACAGAGTGCGCCGGCCGGTAGGGCCGAGACAGCACTCGGACTATAGAATCGTCCGGCCGGTTGGGCGGAGACAGCACTCGGACAATAGAGTCCTCCGGCCGGTAAGGCGGAGACAGCACTCGGAGTATAGAGTCCTCCGGCCAGTAGGGCGGAGACAGGTTTCAGAGTATAGAGTCCTCCGGCCGGTAGGGCGGAGACAGGTTTCAGAGTATAGAGTCCTCCGGCCGGTAAGGCGGAGACAGCACTCGGACAATAGAGTCCTCCAGCCGGTAGGGTGGAGACAGCACTCTGAGTATAGAGTCCTCTGGCCAGTAGGGCGGAGACAGCACTCAGAGTATAGAATCCTCCGGCCGGTAGGGCGGAGACAGCACTCGGAGTATAGAGTCCTCCGGCCGATAGGACGGAGACAGCACTCGGACAATAGAGTCCTCCGGCCGGTAGGGCGGAGACAGCACTCGGAATATAGAGTCCTCCATCCGGTAGGGCGGAGACAGCACTCGAACTGTAGAGTCCTCCGGCCGGTAGGGCGGAAACAGCAGTCGGAGTATAGAGTCCTCCGGTCGGTAGGGCGGAGACAGCAGTCGGACAATAGAGTCCTCCGGCCGGTAGGGCGGAGACAGCACTCGGAGTATAGAGTCCTCCGGCCGATAGGGCGGAGACAGCACTCAGAGTATAGAGTCCTCTGGCCGGTAGGGCGGAGACAGCACTCGGAAAATAGAGTCCTCTCACCGGTAGGGCGGAGACAGCACTCGGACAATAGAGTCCTCCGGCCGGTAGGGCGGAGACAGCACTCGGAGAATAGAGTCCTCTCACCGGTAGGGCCGTGACAGCACTCGGACAATAGAGTCCTCCAGCCGGTAGGGTGGAGACAGCACTCAGAGTATAGAGTCCTCTGGCCGGAAGGGTGGAGACAGCACTCGGAAAATAGAGTCCTCTCACCGGTAGGGCCGTGACAGCACTCGGACAATAGAGTCCTCCGGCCGGTAGGGCGGAGACAGCACTCGGAGTATTGAGTCCTCCGGCCAGAGAGAGCACTCGGACAATAGAGTCCTCCGGCAGATAGGGCGGAGACAGCACTCGGAATATAGAGTCCTCCGGCCAGTAGGGCGGAGACAGCACTCGGACAATAGAATCCTCCGGCTGTTAGGGCTGAGACAGCACTCAGAGTATAGTGTCCTCCGGCCGGTAGGGCGGAGACAGCACTCAGAGTATAGAGTCCTCTGGCCGGTAGGGCAGAGACAGCACTCGGAAAATAGAGTCCTCTCACCGGTAGGGCGGAGACAGCACTCGGACAATAGAGTCCTCCGGCCGGTAGGGCGGAGACAGCACTCGGACTATAGAGTTCTCCGGCCGGTAGGGCAGAGACAGCACTCGGACAATAGAGTCCTCTCACCGGTTGGGCGGAGACAGCTTTCAGAGTATAGAGTCCTCTGTCCGGTAGGCGGAGACTGCACTCGGAGTACAGAGTCCACCGGCCAATGGGACAGAGACAGCACTGTGAGTATAGAGTCCTCCGGCCAGTAGGGCGGGGACAGCACTCGGAGTGTAGAGTCCTCCGGCTGGTAGGGCGGAGACAGCACTCAGAGTATAGAGTCCACCGTCCGGTGGGCGGAGAGAACACTCGGAGTATAGAGTCCTCCGGCCGGTAGGGCGGAGACAGCACTCGGAGAATAGAGTCCTCCGGCCGGTAGGGCGGAGACAGCACTTGGAGTATGGAGTCCTCCGGCCGGTAGGGCGGGGACAGCACTTGGAGTATAGAGTCCACCGGCCGGTAGGACGGAGACAGCACTCAGGCAATAGAGTCCTCCGGCCGCTACGGCAGAGACAGCACTCGGAGAATAGAGTCCTCCGGCCCGTAAGGCGGAGACAGCACTCGGACTATTGAGTCCTCCGGCCGGTAGGGCGGAGACAGCACTCGGAGTATAGAGTCCTCTGGCCGGTAGGGCGGAGACAGCAATCAGACAATAGGGTCCTCCGGCCGGTAGGGCGGAGACAGCACTCGGAGAATAGAGTCCTCCGGCCCGTAAGGCGGAGACAGCACTCGGACAATAGAGTCCTCCGGCCTGTAAGGCGGAGACAGCACTCGGACTATAGAGTCCTCCGGCCAGTAGGGCGGAGACAGCATTCTGAGTATAGAGTCCACCGGCTAGTAGGGCGGAGACAGCACTCGGAGTACAGAGTCCACCGGCCAGTAGGGCGGAGACAGCACTGGGAATATAGAGTCCTCCGGCCAATAGGGCGGAGACAGCACTCGGACAATAGAGTCCTCCGTCTGGTAGGGCAGAGACAGCACTCGGAGTATAGAGTCCTCCGGCCGGTAGGGCGGAGACAGCACTCAGAGTATAGAGTCCTCCGTCCGGTGGGCGGAGAGAGCACTCGGAGTACAGAGTCCACCGGCCGGTAGGGCGGAGACAGCACTCGGAGAATAGAGTCCTCCGGCCGGTAGGGCGGAGACAGCACTCGGAGTATAGAGATCTCCGTCCGGTAGGGCGGAGACAGCACTCGGAGAATAGAGTCCTCCGGCCAGTAGGGCGGAGACAGCACTCGGAGTATAGAGTCCTCCGTCCGGTAGGGCGGAGACAGCACTCGGAATATAGAATCCTCCGTCCAGTACGGCGGAGACAGCACTCTGAGTATAGAGTCCTCCGGCCAGTAGGGCGGAGACAGCACTTGGAGTATAGAGTCCTCCGTCCGGTACGGCGGAGACAGCACTCTGAGTATAGAGTCCTCCGGCCAGTAGGGCGGAGACAGCACTCGGAATATAGAGTCCTCTGTCCGGTAGGGCGGAGACAGCACTCGAACTGTAGAGTCCTCCGGCCGGTAGGGCGGAAACAGCAGTCGGAGTATAGAGTCCTCCGGCCGGTAGGGCGGAGACAGCAGTCGGACAATAGAGTCCTCCGGCCGGTAGGGCGGAGACAGCACTCGGTGTATAGAGTCCTCCGGCCGATAGGGCGGAGACAGCACTCAGAGTATAGAGTCCTCTGGCCGGTAGGGCGGAGACAGCACTCGGAAAATAGAGTCCTCTCACCGGTAGGGCGGAGACAGGACTCGGACAATAGAGTCCTCCGGCCGGTAGGGCGGAGACAGCACTCGGAGAATAGAGTCCTCTCACCGGTAGGGCCGTGACAGCACTCGGACAATAGAGTCCTCCAGCCGGTAGGGCGGAGACAGCACTCAGAGTATATAGTCCTCTGGCCGGTAGGGCGGAGACAGCACTCGGAAAATAGAGTCCTCTCACCGGTAGGGCCGTGACAGCACTCGGACAATAGAGTCCTCCGGCCGGTAGGGCGGAGACAGCACTCGGAGTATTGAGTCCTCCGGCCAGAGAGAGCACTCGGACAATAGAGTCCTCCGGCAGATAGGGCGGAGACAGCACTCGGAATATAGAGTCCTCCGGCCAGTAGGGCGGAGACAGCACTCGGACAATGGAATCCTCCGGCTCTTAGGGCGGAGACAGCACTCGGAGTATAGAGTCCTCCGGCCAGTAGGGCGGAGACAGCACTCGGAGTATAGAGTCCTCCGGCTGGTAGGGCGGAGACAGCACTCAGAATATAGAATCCTCCGTCCGGTGGGCGGAGAGAACACTCGGACTACAGAGTCCACCGGCCGGTAGGGCGGAGACAGCACTCGGAGAATAGAGTCCTCCGGCCAGTAGGGCGGAGACAGCACTCGGAGTATAGAGTCCTCCGTCCGGTAGGGCGGAGAAGCACTCGGAATATAGAGTCCTCCGTCCGGTACGGCGGAGACAGCACTCTGAGTATAGAGTCCTCCGGCCAGTAGGGTGGAGACAGCACTCGAACTATAGAGTCCTCCGGCCGTTAGGGCGGAAACAGCAGTCGGAGTATAGAGTCCTCCGGCCGGTAGGGCGGAGACAGCAGTCGGACAATAGGGTCCTCCGGCCGGTAGGTCGAAGACAGCACTCGGAGTACAGAGTCCTCTGGCCGGTAGGGCGGGACAGCACTCGGACTATAGAGCCCTACGGCCAGAGAGAGCACTCGGACAATAGAGTCCTCCGGCCGGTAGGGCGGAGACAGCACTCGGAGTACAGTGTCCACCGGCAGTAGGGCGGAGACAGCACTCGGAGTACAGAGTGCGCCGGCCGGTAGGGCCGAGACAGCACTCGGACTATAGAATCGTCCGGCCGGTCGGGCGGAGACAGCACTCGGACAATAGAGTCCTCCGGCCGGTAAGGCGGAGACAGCACTCGGAGTATAGAGTCCTCCGGCCAGTAGGGCGGAGACAGGTTTCAGAGTATAGAGTCCTCCGGCCGGTAGGGCGGAGACAGGTTTCAGAGTATAGAGTCCTCCGGCAGGTAAGGCGGAGACAGCACTCGGACAATAGAGTCCTCCAGCCGGTAGGGTGGAGACAGCACTCTGAGTATAGAGTCCTCTGGCCAGTAGGGCGGAGACAGCACTCAGAGTATAGAATCCTCCGGCCGGTAGGGCGGAGACAGCACTCGGAGTATAGAGTCCTCCGGCCGATAGGACGGAGACAGCACTCGGACAATAGAGTCCTCCGGACGGTAGGGCGGAGACAGCACTCGGAATATAGAGTCCTCCATCCGGTAGGGCGGAGACAGCACTCGAACTGTAGAGTCCTCCGGCCGGTAGGGCGGAAACAGCAGTCGGAGTATAGAGTCCTCCGGTCGGTAGGGCGGAGACAGCAGTCGGACAATAGAGTCCTCCGGCCGGTAGGGCGGAGACAGCACTCGGAGTATAGAGTCCTCCGGCCGATAGGGCGGAGACAGCACTCAGAGTATAGAGTCCTCTGGCCGGTAGGGCGGAGACAGCACTCGGAAAATAGAGTCCTCTCACCGGTAGGGCGGAGACAGCACTCGGACAATAGAGTCCTCCGGCCGGTAGGGCGGAGACAGCACTCGGAGAATAGAGTCCTCTCACCGGTAGGGCCGTGACAGCACTCGGACAATAGAGTCCTCCAGCCGGTAGGGTGGAGACAGCACTCAGAGGATAGAGTCCTCTGGCCGGAAGGGTGGAGACAGCACTCGGAAAATAGAGTCCTCTCACCGGTAGGGCCGTGACAGCACTCGGACAATAGAGTCCTCCGGCCGGTAGGGCGAAGACAGCACTCGGAGTATTGAGTCCTCCGGCCAGAGAGAGCACTCGGACAATAGAGTCCTCCGGCAGATAGGGCGGAGACAGCACTCGGAATATAGAGTCCTCCAGCCAGTAGGGCGGAGACAGCACTCGGACAATAGAATCCTCCGGCTGTTAGGGCTGAGACAGCACTCAGAGTAAGGTGTCCTCCGGCCGGTAGGGCGGAGACAGCACTCAGAGTATAGAGTCCTCTGGCCGGTAGGGCAGAGACAGCACTCGGAAAATAGAGTCCTCTCACCGGTAGGGCGGAGACAGCACTCGGACAATAGAGTCCTCCGGCCGGTAGGGCGGAGACAGCACTCGGACTATAGAGTTCTCCGGCCGGTAGGGCAGAGACAGCACTCGGACAATAGAGTCCTCTCACCGGTTGGGCGGAGACAGCTTTCAGAGTATAGAGTCCTCTGTCCGGTAGGCGGAGACTGCACTCGGAGTACAGAGTCCACCGGCCAATGGGACAGAGACAGCACTGTGAGTATAGAGTCCTCCGGCCAGTAGGGCGGGGACAGCACTCGGAGTGTAGAGTCCTCCGGCTGGTAGGGCGGAGACAGCACTCAGAGTATAGAGTCCACCGTCCGGTGGGCGGAGAGAGCACTCGGAGTATAGAGTCCTCCGGCCGGTAGGGCGGAGACAGCACTCGGAGAATAGAGTCCTCCGGCCGGTAGGGCGGAGACAGCACTTGGAGTATGGAGTCCTCCGGCCGGTAGGGCGGGGACAGCACTTGGAGTATAGAGTCCACCGGCCGGTAGGACGGAGACAGCACTCAGGCAATAGAGTCCTACGGCCGCTACGGCAGAGACAGCACTCGGAGAATAGAGTCCTCCGGCCCGTAAGGCGGAGACAGCACTCGGACTATTGAGTCCTCCGGCCGGTAGGGCAGAGACAGCACTCGGAGTATAGAGTCCTCTGGCCGGTAGGGCGGAGACAGCAATCAGACAATAGGGTCCTCCGGCCGGTAGGGTGGAGACAGCACTCGGAGAATAGAGTCCTCCGGCCCGTAAGGCGGAGACAGCACTCGGACAATAGAGTCCTCCGGCCTGTAAGGCGGAGACAGCACTCGGACTATAGAGTCCTCCGGCCAGTAGGGCGGAGACAGCATTCTGAGTATAGAGTCCACCGGCTAGTAGGGCGGAGACAGCACTCGGAGTACAGAGTCCTCCGGCCAGTAGGGCGGAGACAGCACTGGGAATATAGAGTCCTCCGGCCAATAGGGCGGAGACAGCACTCGGACAATAGAGTCCTCCGTCTGGTAGGGCAGAGACAGCACTCGGAGTATAGAGTCCTCCGGCCGGTAGGGCGGAGACAGCACTCAGAGTATAGAGTCCTCCGTCCGCTGGGCGGAGAGAGCACTCGGAGTACAGAGTCCACCGGCCGGTAGGGCGGAGACAGCACTCGGAGAATAGAGTCCTCCGGCCGGTAGGGCGGAGACAGCACTCGGAGTATAGAGATCTCCGTCCGGTAGGGCGGAGACAGCACTCGGAGAATAGAGTCCTCCGGCCAGCAGGGCGGAGACAGCACTCTGAGTATAGAGTCCTCCGGCCAGTAGGGCGGAGACAGCACTTGGAGTATAGAGTCCTCCGTCCGGTACGGCGGAGACAGCACTCTGAGTATAGAGTCCTCCGGCCAGTAGGGCGGAGACAGCACTCGGAATATAGAGTCCTCTGTCCGGTAGGGCGGAGACAGCACTCGAACTGTAGAGTCCTCTGGCCGGTAGGGCGGAAACAGCAGTCGGAGTATAGAGTCCTCCGGCCGGTAGGGCGGAGACAGCAGTCGGACAATAGAGTCCTCCGGCCGGTAGGTCGAAGACAGCACTCTGAGTATAGAGTCCTCTGGCCGGTAGGGCGGGACAGCACTCGGATTATAGAGCACTCCAGCCAGAGACAGCACTCGGACAATAGAGTCCTCCGGCCGGTAAGGCGGAGACAGCACTCGGAGTATAGAGTCCTCCGGCCGGTAGGGCGGAGACAGCACTCGGAGTATAGAGTCCTCCGGCCATTAGGGCGGAGACAGGTTTCAGAGTATAGAGTCCTCCGGCCGGTAGGGCGGAGACTGGTTTCAGAGTATAGAGTCCTCCGGCCGGCAAGGCGGAGACAGCACTCGGACAATAGAGTCCTCCGGCCGGTAGGGTGGAGACAGCACTTGGATTATAGAGCACTCCAGCCAGAGACAGCACTCGGACAATAGAGTCCTCCGGCCGGTAAGGCGGAGACAGCACTCGGAGTATAGAGTCCTCCGGCCGGTAGGGCGGCGACAGCACTCGGAGTATAGAGTCCTCCGGCCATTAGGGCGGAGACAGCACTCAGAGTATAGACTCCTCCGGGCGGTAGGGCGGAGACAGCACTCGGAGTATAGAGTCCTCCGGCCGATAGGACGGAGACAGCACTCGGACAATAGAGTCCTCCGGCCGGTAGGGCGGAGACAGCACTCGGACAATAGAGTCCTCCGGCTGGTAGGGCGGAGACAGCACTCGGACAATAGAGTCCTCCGGCCGGTAGGGCGGAGACAGCACTCGGAGTATAGAGTCCTCCGGCCGATAGGGCGGAGACAGCACTCGGAGAATAGAGTCCTCCGGCCGGTAGGGCGGAGACAGCGCTCGGACAATACAGTCCTCCGGCCGGTAGGGCCGTGACAGCACTCGGACAATAGAGTCCTCCGGCCGGTAGGGCGGAGACAGCACTCGGAGTATAGCGTCCTCCGGCCAGAGAGAGCACTCGGACAATAGAGTCCTCCGGCTGGTAGAGCGGAGACAGCACTCGGAGTATAGAGTCCTCCGGCCAGAGAGAGCACTCGGACAATAGAGTCCTCCGGCAGATAGGGAGGAGACAGCACTCGGAATATAGAGTCCTCCGGCGAGTTGGGCGGAGACAGCACTCGGACAAAGAATCCTCCGGCCGGTAGGGTGGAGACAGCACTCAGAGTATAGAGTCCTCTGGCCGGTAGGGCGGAGACAGCACTCGGAAAATAGAGTCCTCTCACCGGTAGGGCGGAGACAGCACTCGGACAATAGAGTCCTCCGGCCGGTAGGGCGGAGACAGCACTCGGACAATAGAGTCCTCCGGCCGGTAGGGCGGTGACAGCACTTGGACTATAGAGTTCTCCGGCCGGTAGGGCGGAGACAGCACTCGGACAATAGAGTCCTCTCACCGGTTGGGCGGAGACAGCTTTCAGAGTATAGAGTCCACCGTCCGGTAGGCGGAGACTGCACTCGGAGTACAGATTCCACCGGCCAATGGGGCAGAGACAGCACTGTGAGTTTAGAGTCCTCCGGCCAGTAGGGCGGAGACAGCACTCAGAGTACAGATTCCACCGGCCAGTGGGGCAGAGACAGCACTGTGAGTTTAGAGTCCTCCGGCCAGTAGGGCGGAGACATCACTCAGAGTATAGAGTCCTCCGTCCGGTGGGCGGAGAGAGCACTCGGACTACGGATTCCACCGGCCAGAGGGGCAGAGACAGCACTGTGAGTTTAGAGTCCTCCGGCCAGTAGGGCGGAGACAGCACTCAGAGTATAGAGTCCTCCGTCCGGTGGGCGGAGAGAGCACTTGGAGAACAGAGTCCACCAGCCAGTAGGGCGGAGACAGCACTCGGAGAATAGAGTACTCCGGCCGGTAGGCGGAGACTGCACTCAGAGTACAGATTCCACCGGCCAGTGGGGCAGAGACAGCACTGTGAGTTTAGAGTCCTCCGGCCAGTAGGGCGGAGACAGCACTCGGAGTATAGAGTCCTCTGGCTGGTAGGGCGGAGACAGCACTCAGAGTATAGAGTCCTCCGTCCGGTGGGCGGAGACAGCACTCGGACTATAGAGTCCTCTGGCCGGTAGGGGGGAGACAGCACTCGGAGTATAGAGTCCTCCGTCCGGTAGGGCGGAGACAGCACTCGGAGAATAGAGTCCTCCGGCCAGTAGGGCGGAACAGCACTCGGAGTATAGAGTCCTCCGGCCGGTAGGGCGGAGACAGCACTCGGAGTATAGAGTCCTCCGGCCAGAGAGAGCACTCGGACAATAGAGTCCTCCGGCAGATAGGGCGGAGACAGCACTCGGAATATAGAGTCCTCCGGCCAGTAGGGCGGAGACAGCACTCGGACAATAGAATCCTCCGGCTGTTAGGGCGGAGACAGCACTCAGAGTATAGTGTCCTCCGGCCGGTAGGGCGGAGACAGCACTCAGAGTATAGAGTCCTCTGGCCGGTAGGGCGGAGACAGCACTCGGAAAATAGAGTCCTCTCACCGGTAGGGCGGAGACAGCACTCGGACAATAGAGTCCTCCGGCCGGTAGGGCGGAGACAGCACTCGGACTATAGAGTTCTCCGGCCGGTAGGGCAGAGACAGCACTCGGACAATAGAGTCCTCTCACCGGTTGGGCAGAGACAGCTTTCAGAGTATAGAGTCCTCTGTCCGATAGGCGGAGACGGCACTCGGAGTACAGAGTCCACCGGCCAATGGGACAGAGACAGCACTGTGAGTATAGAGTCCTCCGGCCAGTAGGGCGGGGACAGCACTCGGAGTATAGAGTCCTCCGGCTGGTAGGGCGGAGACAGCACTCAGAGTATAGAGTCCACCGTCCGGTGGGCGGAGAGAGCACTCGGAGTATAGAGTCCTCCGGCCGGTAGGGCGGAGACAGCACTCGGAGAATAGAGTCCTCCGGCCGGTAGGGCGGAGACAGCACTTGGAGTATGGAGTCCTCCGGCCGGTAGGGTGGAGACAGCACTTGGAGTATAGAGTCCACCGGCCGGTAGGACGGAGACAGCACTCAGGCAATGGAGTCCTCCGGCCGCTACGGCAGAGACAGCACTCGGAGAATAGAGTCCTCCGGCCCGTAAGGCGGAGACAGCACTCGGACTATTGAGTCCTCCGGCCGGTAGGGCGGAGACAGCACTCGGAGTATAGAGTCCTCTGGCCGGTAGGGCGGTGACAGCAATCAGACAATAGGGTCCTCCGGCCGGTAGGGCGGAGACAGCACTCGGAGAATAGAGTCCTCCGGCCCGTAAGGCGGAGACAGCACTCGGACAATAGAGTCCTCCGGCCTGTAAGGCGGAGACAGCACTCGGACTATAGAGTCCTCCGGCCAGTAGGGCGGAGACAGCATTCTGAGTATAGAGTCCACCGGCCAGTAGGGCGGAGACAGCACTCGGAGTACAGAGTTCTCCGGCCAGTAGGGCGGAGACAGCACTGGGAATATAGAGTCCTCCGGCCAATAGGGCGGAGACAGCACTCGGACAATAGAGTCCTCCGTCTGGTAGGGCAGAGACAGCACTCGGAGTATAGAGTCCTCCGGCCGGTAGGGCGGAGACAGCACTCAGAGTATAGAGTCCTCCGTCCGGTGGGCGGAGAGAGCACTCGGAGTACAGAGTCCACCGGCCGGTAGGGCGGAGACAGCACTCGGAGAATAGAGTCCTCCGGCCGGTAGGGCGGAGACAGCACTCGGAGTATAGAGTCCTCCGTCCGGTAGGGCGGAGACAGCACTCGGAGAATAGAGTCCTCCGGCAAGTAGGGCGGAGACAGCACTCGGAGTATAGAGTCCTCCGTCCGGTAGGGCGGAGACAGCACTCGGAATATAGAATCCTCCGTCCGGTACGGCGGAGACAGCACTCTGAGTATAGAGTCCTCCGGCCAGTAGGGCGGAGACAGCACTCGGAGTATAGAGTCCTCCGTCCGGTACGGCGGAGACAGCACTCTGAATATAGAGTCCTCCGGCCAGTAGGGCGAAGACAGCACTCGGAATATAGAGTCCTCCGTCCGGTAGGGCGGAGACAGCACTCGAACTGTAGAGTCCTCCGGCCGGTAGGGCGGAAACAGCAGTCGGAGTATAGAGTCCTCCGGCCGGTAGGGCGGAGACAGCAGTCGGACAATAGAGTCCACCGGCCGGTAGGTCGAAGACAGCACTCTGAGTATAGAGTCCTCTGGCCGGTAGGGCGGGAGAGCACTCGGACTATAGAGCACTCCAGCCAGAGACAGCACTCGGACAATAGCGTCCTCCGGCCGGTAAGGCGGATACAGCACTCGTAGTATAGAGTCCTCCGGCCGGTAGGGCGGAGACAGCACTCGGAGTATAGAGTCCTCCGGCCATTAGGGCGGAGACAGGTTTCAGAGTATAGAGTCCTCCGGCCGGTAGGGCGGAGACAGGTTTCAGAGTATAGAGTCCTCCGGCCGGCAAGGCGGAGACAGCACTTGGACAATAGAGTCCTCCGGCTGGTAGGGTGGAGACAGCACTCTGAGTATAGAGTCCTCCAGCCAGTAGGGCGGAGACAGCACTCAGAGTATAGAATCCTCCGGCCGGTAGGGCGGAGACAGCACTCGGAGTACAGAGTCCTCCGGCCGATAGGACGGAGACAGCACTCGGACAATAGAGTCCTCCGGCCGGTAGGGCGGAGACAGCACTCGGACTATAGAGTCCTCTGGCCGGTAGGGGGGAGACAGCACTCGGAGTATAGAGTCCTCCGTCCGGTAGGGCGGAGACAGCACTCGGAGAATAGAGTCCTCCGGCCAGTAGGGCGGAACAGCACTCGGAGTATAGAGTCCTCCGGCCGGTAGGGCGGAGACAGCACTCGGAGTATAGAGTCCTCCGGCCAGAGAGAGCACTCGGACAATAGAGTCCTCCGGCAGATAGGGCGGAGACAGCACTCGGAATATAGAGTCCTCCGGCCAGTAGGGCGGAGACAGCACTCGGACAATAGAATCCTCCGGCTGTTAGGGCGGAGACAGCACTCAGAGTATAGTGTCCTCCGGCCGGTAGGGCGGAGACAGCACTCAGAGTATAGAGTCCTCTGGCCGGTAGGGCGGAGACAGCACTCGGAAAATAGAGTCCTCTCACCGGTAGGGCGGAGACAGCACTCGGACAATAGAGTCCTCCGGCCGGTAGGGCGGAGACAGCACTCGGACTATAGAGTTCTCCGGCCGGTAGGGCAGAGACAGCACTCGGACAATAGAGTCCTCTCACCGGTTGGGCAGAGACAGCTTTCAGAGTATAGAGTCCTCTGTCCGGTAGGCGGAGACTGCACTCGGAGTACAGAGTCCACCGGCCAATGGGACAGAGACAGCACTGTGAGTATAGAGTCCTCCGGCCAGTAGGGCGGGGACAGCACTCGGAGTATAGAGTCCTCCGGCTGGTAGGGCGGAGACAGCACTCAGAGTATAGAGTCCACCGTCCGGTGGGCGGAGAGAGCACTCGGAGTATAGAGTCCTCCGGCCGGTAGGGCGGAGACAGCACTCGGAGAATAGAGTCCTCCGGCCGGTAGGGCGGAGACAGCACTTGGAGTATGGAGTCCTCCGGCCGGTAGGGTGGAGACAGCACTTGGAGTATAGAGTCCACCGGCCGGTAGGACGGAGACAGCACTCAGGCAATGGAGTCCTCCGGCCGCTACGGCAGAGACAGCACTCGGAGAATAGAGTCCTCCGGCCCGTAAGGCGGAGACAGCACTCGGACTATTGAGTCCTCCGGCCGGTAGGGCGGAGACAGCACTCGGAGTATAGAGTGCTCTGGCCGGTAGGGCGGAGACAGCAATCAGACAATAGGGTCCTCCGGCCGGTAGGGCGGAGACAGCACTCGGAGAATAGAGTCCTCCGGCCCGTAAGGCGGAGACAGCACTCGGACAATAGAGTCCTCCAGCCTGTAAGGCGGAGACAGCACTCGGACTATAGAGTCCTCCGGCCAGTAGGGCGGAGACAGCATTCTGAGTATAGAGTCCACCGGCCAGTAGGGCGGAGACAGCACTCGGAGTACAGAGTCCTCCGGCCAGTAGGGCGGAGACAGCACTTGGAGTATGGAGTCCTCCGGCCGGTAGGGCGGGGACAGCACTTGGAGTATAGAGTCCACCGGCCGGTAGGACGGAGACAGCACTCAGGCAATAGAGTCCTCTGGCCGCTACGGCAGAGACAGCACTCGGAGAATAGAGTCCTCCGGCCCGTAAGGCGGAGACAGCACTCGGAGTATAGAGTCCTCTGGCCGGTAGGGCGGAGACAGCAATCAGACAATAGGGTCCTCCGGCCGGTAGGGCGGAGACAGCACTCGGAGAATAGAGTCCTCCGGCCCGTAAGGCGGAGACAGCACTCGGACAATAGAGTCCTCCAGCCTGTAAGGCGGAGACAGCACTCGGACTATAGAGTCCTCCGGCCAGTAGGGCGGAGACAGCATTCTGAGTATAGAGTCCACCGGCCAGTAGGGCGGAGACAGCACTCGGAGTACAGAGTCCTCCGGCCAGTAGGGCGGAGACAGCACTGGGAATATAGAGTCCTCCGGAAAATAGGGCGGAGACAGCACTCGGAGAATAGAGTCCTCCGTCTGGTAGGGCAGAGACAGCACTCGGAGTATAGAGTCCTCCGGCCGGTAGGGCGGAGACAGCACTCAGAGTATAGAGTCCTCCGTCCGGTGGGCGGAGAGAGCACTCGGAGTACAGAGTCCACCGGCCGGTAGGGCGGAGACAGCACTCGGAGAATAGAGTCCTCCGGCCGGTAGGGCGGAGACAGCACTCGGAGTATAGAGATCTCCGTCCGGTAGGGCGGAGACAGCACTCGGAGAATAGAGTCCTCCGGCCAGTAGGGCGGAACAGCACTCGGAGTATAGAGTCCTCCGGCCGGTAGGGCGGAGACAGCACTCGGAGTATAGAGTCCTCCGGCCAGAGAGAGCACTCGGACAATAGAGTCCTCCGGCAGATAGGGCGGAGACAGCCCTCGGAATATAGAGTCCTCCGGCCAGTAGGGCGGAGACAGCACTCGGACAATAGAATCCTCCGGCTGTTAGGGCGGAGACAGCACTCAGAGTATAGTGTCCTCCGGCCGGTAGGGCGGAGACAGCACTCCGAGTATAGAGTCCTCTGGCCGGTAGGGCGGAGACAGCACTCGGAAAATAGAGTCCTCTCACCGGTAGGGCGGAGACAGCACTCGGACAATAGAGTCCTCCGGCCGGTAGGGCGGAGACAGCACTCGGAGTATAGAGTCCTCCGTCCGGTAGGGCGGAGACAGCACTCGGAGTATAGAGTCCTCCGGCCGGTAGGGCGGAGACAGCACTCGGAGTATAGAGATCTCCGTCCGGTAGGGCGGAGACAGCACTCGGAGAATAGAGTCCTCCGGCCAGTAGGGCGGAACAGCACTCGGAGTATAGAGTCCTCCGGCCGGTAGGGCGGAGACAGCACTCGGAGTATAGAGTCCTCCGGCCAGAGAGAGCACTCGGACAATAGAGTCCTCCGGCAGATAGGGCGGAGACAGCACCCGGAATATAGAGTCCTCCGGCCAGTAGGGCGGAGACAGCACTCGGACAATAGAATCCTCCGGCTGTTAGGGCGGAGACAGCACTCAGAGTATAGTGTCCTCCGGCCGGTAGGGCGGAGACAGCACTCAGAGTATAGAGTCCTCTGGCCGGTAGGGCGGAGACAGCACTCGGAAAATAGAGTCCTCTCACCGGTAGGCGGAGACAGCACTCGGACAATAGAGTCCACCGGCTGGTAGGGCGGAGACAGCACTCGGAGTATAGAGTCCTCCGTCCGGTAGGGCGGAGACAGCACTCGGAGTATAGAGTCCTCCGGCCGGTAGGGCGGAGACAGCACTCAGAGTATAGAGTCCTCCGGCCATTAGGGCGGAGACAGGTTTCAGAGTATAGAGTCCTCCGGCCGGTAGGGCGGAGACAGGTTTCAGAGTATAGAGTCCTCCGGCCGGCAAGGCGGAGACAGCACTCGGACAATAGAGTCCTCCGGCCGGTAGGGTGGAGACAGCACTCTGAGTATAGAGTCCTCCGGCCAGTAGGGCGGAGACAGCACTCAGAGTATAGACTCCTCCGGCCGGTAGGGCGGAGACAGCACTCGGAGTATAGAGTCCTCCGGCCGATAGGACGGAGACAGCACTCGGACAATAGAGTCCTCCGGCCGGTAGGGCGGAGACAGCACTCGGAGTATAGAGATCTCCGTCCGGTAGGGCGGAGACAGCACTCGGAGAATAGAGTCCTCCGGCCAGTAGGGCGGAACAGCACTCGGAGTATAGAGTCCTCCGGCCGGTAGGGCGGAGACAGCACTCGGAGTATAGAGTCCTCCGGCCAGAGAGAGCACTCGGACAATAGAGTCCTCCGGCAGATAGGGCGGAGACAGCACTCGGAATATAGAGTCCTCCGGCCAGTAGGGCGGAGACAGCACTCGGACAATAGAATCCTCCGGCTGTTAGGGCGGAGACAGCACTCAGAGTATAGTGTCCTCCGGCCGGTAGGGCGGAGACAGCACTCAGAGTATAGAGTCCTCTGGCCGGTAGGGCGTAGACAGCACTCGGAAAATAGAGTCCTCTCACCGGTAGGGCGGAGACAGCACTCGGACAATAGAGTCCTCCGGCCGGTAGGGCGGAGACAGCACTCGGAGTATAGAGTCCTCCGTCCGGTAGGGCGGAGACAGCACTCGGAGTATAGAGTCCTCCGGCCGGTAGGGCGGAGACAGCACTCAGAGTATAGAGTCCTCCGGCCATTAGGGCGGAGACAGGTTTCAGAGTATAGAGTCCTCCGGCCGGTAGGGCGGAGACAGGTTTCAGAGTATAGAGTCCTCCGGCCGGCAAGGCGGAGACAGCACTCGGACAATAGAGTCCTCCGGCCGGTAGGGTGGAGACAGCACTCTGAGTATAGAGTCCTCGGGCCAGTAGGGCAGAGACAGCACTCAGAGTATAGACTCCTCCGGCCGGTAGGGCGGAGACAGCACTCGGAGTATAGAGTCCTCCGGCCAATAGGACGGAGACAGCACTCGGACAATAGAGTCCTCCGGCCGGTAGGGCGGAGACAGCACTCGGACAATAGAGTCCTCCGGCTGGTAGGGCGGAGACAGCACTCGGACAATAGAGTCCACCGGCCGGTAGGCCGGAGACAGCACTCGGAGTATAGAGTCCTCCGGCCGATAGGGCGGAGACAGCACTCGGAGAATAGAGTCCTCCGGCCGGTAGGTCGGAGACAGCGCTCGGACAATACAGTCCTCCGGCCGGTAGGGCCGTGACAGCACTCGGACAATAGAGTCCTCCGGCCGGTAGGGCGGAGACAGCACTCGGAGTATAGAGTCCTCCGGCCAGAGAGAGCACTCGGACAATAGAGTCCTTCGGCTGGTAGAGCGGAGACAGCACTCGTAGTATAGAGTCCTCCGGCCAGAGAGAGCACTCGGACAATAGAGTCCTCCGGCAGATAGGGAGGAGACAGCACTCGGAATATAGAGTCCTCCGGCGAGTTGTGCGGAGACAGCACTCGGACAAAGAATCCTCCGGCCGGTAGGGTGGAGACAGCACTCAGAGTATAGAGTACTCTGGCCGGTAGGGCGGAGACAGCACTCGGAAAATAGAGTCCTCTCACCGGCAGGGCGGAGACAGCACTCGGACAATAGAGTCCTCCGGCCGGTAGGGCGGAGACAGCACTCGGACAATAGAGTCCTCCGGCCGGTAGGGCGGAGACAGCACTTGGACTATAGAGTTCTCCGGCCGGTAGGGCGGAGACAGCACTCGGACAATAGAGTCCTCTCACCGGTTGGGCGGAGACAGCTTTCAGAGTATAGAGTCCACCGTCCGGTAGGCGGAGACTGCACTCGGAGTACAGATTCCACCGGCCAGTGGGGCAGAGACAGCACTGTGAGTTTAGAGTCCTCCGGCCAGTAGGGCGGAGACAGCACTCAGAGTACAGATTCCACCGGCCAATGGGGCAGAGACAGCACTGTGAGTTTAGAGTCCTCCGGCCAGTAGGGCGGAGACAGCACTCAGAGTACAGATTCCACCGGCCAGTGGGGCAGAGACAGCACTGTGAGTTTAGAGTCCTCCGGCCAGTAGGGCGGAGACATCACTCAGAGTATAGAGTCCTCCGTCCGGTGGGCGGAGAGAGCACTCGGACTACGGATTCCACCGGCCAGAGGGGCAGAGACAGCACTGTGAGTTTAGAGTCCTCCGGCCAGTAGGGCGGAGACAGCACTCAGAGTATAGAGTCCTCCGTCCGGTGGGCGGAGAGAGCACTCGGAGAACAGAGTCCACCAGCCAGTAGGGCGGAGACAGCACTCGGAGAATAGAGTACTCCGGCCGGTAGGCGGAGACTGCACTCAGAGTACAGATTCCACCGGCCAGTGGGGCAGAGACAGCACTGTGAGTTTAGAGTCCTCCGGCCAGTAGGGCGGAGACATCACTCAGAGTATAGAGTCCTCCGTCCGGTGGGCGGAGAGAGCACTCGGACTACGGATTCCACCAGCCAGAGGGGCAGAGACAGCACTGTGAGTTTAGAGTCCTCCGGCCAGTAGGGCGGAGACAGCACTCAGAGTATAGAGTCCTCCGTCCGGTGGGCGGAGAGAGCACTCGGAGAACAGAGTCCACCAGCCAGTAGGGCGGAGACAGCACTCGGAGAATAGAGTACTCCGGCCGGTAGGCGGAGACTGCACTCAGAGTACAGATTCCACCGGCCAGTGGGGCAGAGACAGCACTGTGAGTTTAGAGTCCTCCGGCCAGTAGGGCGGAGACAGCACTCGGAGTATAGAGTCCTCTGGCTGGTAGGGCGGAGACAGCACTCAGAGTATAGTGTCCTCCGTCCGGTGGGCGGAGAGAGCACTCGGAGTACAGAGTCCACCGGCCGGTAGGGCGGAGAAAGCACTCGGACTATAGAGTCCTCTGGCCGGTAGGGGGGAGACAGCACTCGGAGTATAGAGTCTTCCGTCCGGTAGGGCGGAGACAGCACTCGGAGAATAGAGTCCTCCGGCCAGTAGGGCGGAACAGCACTCGGAGTATAGAGTCCTCCGGCCGGTAGGGCGGAGACAGCACTCGGAGTATAGAGTCCTCCGGCCAGAGAGAGCACTCGGACAATAGAGTCCTCCGGCAGATAGGGCGGAGACAGCACTCGGAATATAGAGTCCTCCGGCCAGTAGGGCGGAGACAGCACTCGGACAATAGAATCCTCCGGCTGTTAGGGCGGAGACAGCACTCAGAGTATAGTGTCCTCCGGCCGGTAGGGCGGAGACAGCACTCAGAGTATAGAGTCCTCTGGCCGGTAGGGCGGAGATAGCACTCGGAAAATAGAGTCCTCTCACCGGTAGGGCGGAGACAGCACTCGGACAATAGAGTCCTCCGGCCGGTAGGGCGGAGACAGCACTCGGACTATAGAGTTCTCCGGCCGGTAGGGCAGAGACAGCACTCGGACAATAGAGTCCTCTCACCGGTTGGGCGGAGACAGCACTCAGAGTATAGAGTCCTCTGTCCGGTAGGCGGAGACTGCACTCGGAGTACAGAGTCCACCGGCCAATGGGACAGAGACAGCACTGTGAGTATAGAGTCCTCCGGCCAGTAGGGCGGGGACAGCACTCGGAGTATAGAGTCCTCCGGCTGGTAGGACGGAGACAGCACTCAGAGTATAGAGTCCACCGTCCGGTGGGCGGAGAGAGCACTCGGAGTATAGAGTCCACCGGTCGGTAGGGCGGAGACAGCACTCAGAGTATAGAGTCCTCCGTCCGGTGGGCGGAGAGAGCACTCGGACTACAGATTCCACCGGCCAGTGGGGCAGAGACAGCACTGTGAGTTTAGAGTCCTCCGGCCAGTAGGGCGGAGACAGCACTCAGAGTATAGAGTCCTCCGTCCGGTGGGCGGAGAGAGCTCTCGGAGAACAGATTCCACCAGCCAGTAGGGCGGAGACAGCACTCGGAGTATAGAGTACTCCGGCTGGTAGCGCGGAGACAGCACTCAGAGTATAGAGTCCACCGTCCGGTGGGCGGAGAGAGCACTCGGAGTATAGAGTCCTCCGGCCGGTAGGGCGGAGACAGCACTCGGAGAATAGAGTCCTCCAGCCGGTAGGGCGGAGACAGCACTTGGAGTATGGAGTCCTCCGGCCGGTAGGGTGGAGACAGCACTTGGAGTATAGAGTCCACCGGCCGGTAGGACGGAGACAGCACTCAGGCAATAGAGTCCTCCGGCCGCTACGGCAGAGACAGCACTCGGAGAATAGAGTCCTCCGGCCCGTAAGGCGGAGACAGCACTCGGACTATTGAGTCCTCCGGCCGGTAGGGCGGAGACAGCACTCGGAGTATAGAGTCCTCTGGCCGGTAGGGCGGAGACAGCAATCAGACAATAGGGTCATCCGTCCGGTAGGGCGGAGACAGCACTCGGAGAATAGAGTCCTCCGGCCCGTAAGGCGGAGACAGCACTCGGACAATAGAGTCCTCCGGCCTGTAAGGCGGAGACAGCACTCGGACTATAGAGTCCTCCGGCCAGTAGGGCGGAGACAGCATTCTGAGTATAGAGTCCACCGGCCAGTAGGGCGGAGACAGCACTCGGAGTACAGAGTCCTCCGGCCAGTAGGGCGGAGACAGCACTTGGAATATAGCGTCCTCCGGCCAATAGGGCGGAGACAGCACTCGGACAATAGAGTCCTCCGTCTGGTAGGGCAGAGACAGCACTCGGAGTATAGAGTCCTCCGGCCGGTAGGGCGGAGACAGCACTCAGAGTATAGAGTCCTCCGTCCGGTGGGCGGAGAGAGCACTCGGGGTACAGAGTCCACCGGCCGGTAGGGCGGAGACAGCACTCGGAGAATAGAGTCCTCCGGCCGGTAGGGCGGAGACTGCACTCAGAGTATAGAGTCCTCCGTCTGGTAGGGCGGAGACAGCACTCGGAGAATAGATTCCTCCGGCCAGTAGGGCGGAGTCAGCACTCGGAGTATAGAGTCCTCCGTCCGGTAGGGCGGAGACAGCACTCGGAATATAGAATCGTCCGTCCGGTACGGCGGAGACAGCACTCTGAGTATAGAGTCCTCCGGCCAGTAGGGCGGAGACAGCACTCGGAGTATAGAGTCCTCCGTCCGGTACGGCGGAGACAGCACTCTGAGTATAGAGTCCTCCGGCCAGTAGGGCGGAGACAGCACTCGGAATATAGAGTCCTCCGTCCGGTAGGGCGGAGACAGCACTCGAACTGTAGAGTCCTCCGGCCGGTAGGGCGGAAACAGCAGTCGGAGTATAGAGTCCTCCGGCCGGTAGGGCGGAGACAGCAGTCGGACAATAGAGTCCTCCGGCCGGTAGGGTGGAGACAGCACTCTGAGTATAGAGTCCTCCGGCCAGTAGGGCGGAGACAGCACTCAGAGTATAGAATCCTCCGGCCGGTAGGGCGGAGACAGCACTCGGAGTATAGAGTCCTCCGGCCGATAGGGCGGAGACAGCACTCGGAGAATAGAGTCCTCCGGCCGGTAGGGCGGAGACAGCACTCGGACAATAGAGTCCTCCGGCCGGTAGGGCGGAGACAGCACTCGGAGTATAGAGTCCTCCGGCCAGAGAGAGCACTCGGACAATAGAGACCTCCGGCAGATAGGGAGGAGACAGCACTCGGAATATAGAGTCCTCCGGCCAGTTGGGCGGAGACAGCACTCGGACAATAGAATCCTCCGGCCGGTAGGGCGGAGACAGCACTCAGAGTATAGAGTCCTCTGGCCGGTAGGGCGGAGACAGCACTCGGGAAATAGAGTCCTCTCACCGGTAGGGCGGAGACAGCACTCGGACAATAGAGTCCTCCGGCCGGTAGGGCGGAGACAGCACTCGGACAATAGAGTCCTCCGGCCGGTAGGGCGGAGACAGCACTTGAACTATAGAGTTCTCCGGCCGGTAGGGCGGAGACAGCACTCAGAGTATAGAGTCCTCCGTCCGGTGGGCGGAGAGAGTACTCGGAGAACAGAGTCCACCAGCCAGTAGGGCGGAGACAGCACTCGGAGAATAGAGTACTCCGGCCGGTAGGCGGAGACTGCACTCAGAGTACAGATTCCACCGGCCAGTGGGGCAGAGACAGCACTGTGAGTTTAGAGTCCTCCGGCCAGTAGGGCGGAGACAGCACTCGGAGTATAGAGTTCTCTGGCTGGTAGGGCGGAGACAGCACTCAGAGTATAGAGTCCTCCGTCCGGTGGGCGGAGAGAGCACTCGGAGTACAGAGTCCACCGGCCGGTAGGGCGGAGACAGCACTCGGACTATAGAGTCCTCTGGCCGGTAGGGGGGAGACAGCACTCGGAGTATAGAGTCCTCCGTCCGGTAGGGCGGAGACAGCACTCGGAGAATAGAGTCCTCTGGCCAGTAGGGCGGAACAGCACTCGGAGTATAGAGTCCTCCGGCCGGTAGGGCGGAGACAGCACTCGGAGTATAGAGTCCTCCGGCCAGAGAGAGCACTCGGACAATAGAGTCCTCCGGCAGATAGGGCGGAGACAGCACTCGGAATATAGAGTCCTCCGGCCAGTAGGGCGGAGACAGCACTCGGACAATAGAATCCTCCGGCTGTTAGGGCGGAGACAGCACTCAGAGTATAGTGTCCTCCGGCCGGTAGGGCGGAGACAGCACTCAGAGTATAGAGTCCTCTGGCCGGTAGGGCGGAGACAGCACTCGGAAAATAGAGTCCTCTCACCGGTAGGGCGGAGACAGCACTCGGACAATAGAGTCCTCCGGCCGGTAGGGCGGAGACAGCACTCGGACTATAGAGTTCTCCGGCCGGTAGGGCAGAGACAGCACTCGGACAATAGAGTCCTCTCACCGGTTGGGCGGAGACAGCTTTCAGAGTATAGAGTCCTCTGTCCGGTAGGCGGAGACTGCACTCGGAGTACAGAGTCCACCGGCCAATGGGACAGAGACAGCACTGTGAGTATAGAGTCCTCCGGCCAGTAGGGCGGGGACAGCACTCGGAGTATAGAGTCCTCCGGCTGGTAGGGCGGAGACAGCACTCGGAGAATAGAGCCCTCCGGCCGGTAGGGCGGAGACAGCACTTGGAGTATGGAGTCCTCCGGCCGGTAGGGTGGAGACAGCACTTGGAGTATAGAGTCCACCGGCCGGTAGGACGGAGACAGCACTCAGGCAATAGAGTCCTCCGGCCGCTACGGCAGAGACAGCACTCGGAGAATAGAGTCCTCCGGCCCGTAAGGCGGAGACAGCACTCGGACTATTGAGTCCTCCGGCCGGTAGGGCGGAGACAGCACTCGGAGTATAGAGTCCTCTGGCCGGTAGGGCGGAGACAGCAATCAGACAATAGGGTCCTCCGGCCGGTAGGGCGGAGACAGCACTCGGAGAATAGAGTCCTCCGGCCCGTAAGGCGGAGACAGCACTCGGACAATAGAGTCCTCCGGCCTGTAAGGCGGAGACAGCACTCGGACTATAGAGTCCTCCGGCCAGTAGGGCGGAGACAGCATTCTGAGTATAGAGTCCACCGGCCAGTAGGGCGGAGACAGCACTCGGAGTACAGAGTTCTCCGGCCAGTAGGGCGGAGACAGCACTGGGAATATAGAGTCCTCCGGCCAATAGGGCGGAGACAGCACTCGGACAATAGAGTCCTCCGTCTGGTAGGGCAGAGACAGCACTCGGAGTATAGAGTCCTCCGGCCGGTAGGGCGGAGACAGCACTCAGAGTATAGAGTCCTCCGTCCGGTGGGCGGAGAGAGCACTCGGAGTACAGAGTCCTCCGTCCGGTAGGGCGGAGACAGCACTCGGAATATAGAATCCTCCGTCCGGTACGGCGGAGACAGCACTCTGAGTATAGAGTCCTCCGGCCAGTAGGGCGGAGACAGCACTCGGAGTATAGAGTCCTCCGTCCGGTACAGCGGAGACAGCACTCTGAGTATAGAGTCCTCCGGCCAGTAGGGCGGAGACAGCACTCGGAATATAGAGTCCTCCGTCCGGTAGGGCGGAGACAGCACTCGAACTGTAGAGTCCTCCGGCCGGTAGGGCGGAAACAGCAGTCGGAGTATAGAGTCCTCCGGCCAGTAGGGCGGAGACAGCACTCGGACAATAGAATCCTCCGGCTGTTAGGGCTGAGACAGCACTCAGAGTATAGTGTCCTCCGGCCGGTAGGGCGGAGACAGCACTCGGAAAATAGAGTCCTCTCACCGGTAGGGCGGAGACAGCACTCGGACAATAGAGTCCTCCGGCCGGTAGGGCGGAGACAGCACTCGGACAATAGAGTCCTCCGGCCGGTAGGGCGGAGACAGCACTTGGACTATAGAGTTCTCCGGCCGGTAGTGCGGAGACAGCACTCGGACAATAGAGTCCTCTCACCGGTTGGGCGGAGACAGCTTTCAGAGTATAGAGTCCACCGTCCGGTAGGCGGAGACTGCACTCGGAGTACAGATTCCACCGGCCAATGGGGCAGAGACAGCACTGTGAGTTTAGAGTCCTCCGGCCAGTAGGGCGGAGACAGCACTCAGAGTACAGATTCCACCGGCCAGTGGGGCAGAGACAGCACTGTGAGTTTAGAGTCCTCCGGCCAGTAGGGCGGAGACATCACTCAGAGTATAGAGTCCTCCGTCCGGTGGGCGGAGAGAGCACTCGGACTACAGATTCCACCGGCCAGTGGGGCAGAGACAGCACTGTGAGTTTAGAGTCCTCCGGCCAGTAGGGCGGAGACAGCACTCAGAGTATAGAGTCCTCCGTCCGGTGGGCGGAGAGAGCACTCGGAGAACAGAGTCCACCAGCCAGTAGGGCGGAGACAGCACTCGGAGAATAGAGTACTCCGGCCGGTAGGCGGAGACTGAACTCAGAGTACAGATTCCACCGGCCAGTGGGGCAGAGACAGCACTGTGAGTTTAGAGTCCTCCGGCCAGTAGGGCGGAGACAGCACTCGGAGTATAGAGTCCTCCGGCTGGTAGGGCGGAGACAGCACTCAGAGTATAGACTCCTCCGTCCGGTGGGCGGAGAGAGCACTCGGAGTACAGAGTCCACCGGCCGGTAGGGCGGAGACAGCACTCGGAATATAGAGTCCTCTGGCCGGTAGGGGGGAGACAGCACTCGGAGTATAGAGTCCTCCGTCCGGTAGGGCGGAGACAGCACTCGAACTGTAGAGTCCTCCGGCCGGTAGGGCGGAAACAGCAGTCGGAGTATAGAGTCCTCCGGCCGGTAGGGCGGAGACAGCAGTCGGACAATAGAGTCCACCGGCCGGTAGGTCGAAGACAGCACTCTGAGTATAGAGTCCTCTGGCCGGTAGGGCGGGAGAGCACTCGGACTATAGAGCACTCCAGCCAGAGACAGCACTCGGACAATAGAGTCCTCCGGCCGGTAAGGCGGATAAAGCAATCGGAGTATAGAGTCCTCCGGCCGGTAGGGCGGAGACAGCACTCGGAGTATAGAGTCCTCCGGCCAGTAGGGCGGAGAGAGGTTTCAGAGTATAGAGTCCTCCGGCCGGTAGGGCGGAGACAGGTTTCAGAGTATAGAGTCCTCCGGCCGGCAAGGCGGAGACAGCAATTGGACAATAGAGTCCTCCAGCCAGTAGGGCGGAGACAGCACTCAGAGTATAGAATCCTCCGGCCGGTAGGGCGGAGACAGCACTCGGAGTATAGAGTCCTCCGGCCGATAGGACGGAGACAGCACTCGGACAATAGAGTCCTCCGGCCGGTAGGGCGGAGACAGCACTCGGACAATAGAGTCCTCCGGCTGGTAGGGCGGAGACAGCACTCGGACAATAGAGTCCTCCGGCCTGTAGGGCGGAGACAGCACTCGGAGTATAGAGTCCTCCGGCCGATAGGGCGGAGACAGCACTCGGAGAATAGAGTCCTCCGGCCGGTAGTGCGGAGACAGCGCTCGGACAATACAGTCCTCCGGCCGGTAGGGCCGTGACAGCACTCGGACAATAGAGTCCTCCGGCCAGTAGGGCGGAGACAGCACTCGGAGTATAGAGTCCTCCGGCTGGTAGGGCGGAGACAGCACTCAGAGTATAGAGTCCTCCGTCCGGTGGGCGGAGAGAGCACTCGGAGTACAGAGTCCACCGGCCGGTAGGGCGGAGACAGCACTCGGAATATAGAGTCCTCTGGCCGGTAGGGGGGAGACAGCACTCGGAGTATAGAGTCCTCCGTCCGGTAGGGCGGAGACAGCACTCGAACTGTAGAGTCCTCCGGCCGGTAGGGCGGAAACAGCAGTAGGAGTATAGAGTCCTCCGGCCGGTAGGGCGGAGACAGCAGTCGGACAATAGAGTCCACCGGCCGGTAGGTCGAAGACAGCACTCTGAGTATAGAGTCCTCTGGCCGGTAGGGCGGGAGAGCACTCGGACTATAGAGCACTCCAGCCAGAGACAGCACTCGGACAATAGAGTCCTCCGGCCGGTAAGGCGGATAAAGCAATCGGAGTATAGAGTCCTCCGGCCGGTAGGGCGGAGACAGCACTCGGAGTATAGAGTCCTCCGGCCATTAGGGCGGAGAGAGGTTTCAGAGTATAGAGTCCTCCGGCCGGTAGGGCGGAGACAGGTTTCAGAGTATAGAGTCCTCCGGCCGGCAAGGCGGAGACAGCAATTGGACAATAGAGTCCTCCAGCCAGTAGGGCGGAGACAGCACTCAGAGTATAGAATCCTCCGGCCGGTAGGGCGGAGACAGCACTCGGAGTATAGAGTCCTCCGGCCGATAGGACGGAGACAGCACTCGGACAATAGAGTCCTCCGGCCGGTAGGGCGGAGACAGCACTCGGACAATAGAGTCCTCCGGCTGGTAGGGCGGAGACAGCACTCGGACAATAGAGTCCTCCGGCCTGTAGGGCGGAGACAGCACTCGGAGTATAGAGTCCTCCGGCCGATAGGGCGGAGACAGCACTCGGAGAATAGAGTCCTCCGGCCGGTAGGGCCGTGACAGCACTCGGACAATAGAGTCCTCCGGCCGGTAGGGCGGAGACAGCACTCGGAGTATAGAGTCCTCCGCCCAGAGAGAGCACTCGGACAATAGAGTCCTGCGGCCGGTAGGGCGGAGACAGCACTCGGACAATAGAGTCCTCTCACCGGTTGGGCGGAGACAGCTTTCAGAGTATAGAGTCCACCGTCCGGTAGGCGGAGACTGCACTCGGAGTACAGATTCCACCGGCCAATGGGGCAGAGACAGCACTGTGAGTTTAGAGTCCTCCGGCCAGTAGGGCGGAGACAGCACTCAGAGTACAGATTCCACCGGCCAGTGGGGCAGAGACAGCACTGTGAGTTTAGAGTCCTCCGGCCAGTAGGGCGGAGACATCACTCAGAGTATAGAGTCCTCCGTCCGGTGGGCGGAGAGAGCACTCGGACTACGGATTCCACCGGCCAGAGGGGCAGAGACAGCACTGTGAGTTTAGAGTCCTCCGGCCAGTAGGGCGGAGACAGCACTCAGAGTATAGAGTCCTCCGTCCGGTGGGCGGAGAGAGCACTCGGAGAACAGAGTCCACCAGCCAGTAGGGCGGAGACAGCACTCGGAGAATAGAGTACTCCGGCCGGTAGGCGGAGACTGCACTCAGAGTACAGATTCCACCGGCCAGTGGGGCAGAGACAGCACTGTGAGTTTAGAGTCCTCCGGCCAGTAGGGCGGAGACAGCACTCGGAGTATAGAGTCCTCTGGCTGGTAGGGCGGAGACAGCACTCAGAGTATAGAGTCCTCCGTCCGGTGGGCGGAGAGGGCACTCGGAGTACAGAGTCCACCGGCCGGTAGGGCGGAGACAGCACTCGGACTATAGAGTCCTCTGGCCGGTAGGGGGGAGACAGCACTCGGAGTATAGAGTCCTCCGTCCGGTAGGGCGGAGACAGCACTCGGAGAATAGAGTCCTCCGGCCAGTAGGGCGGAACAGCACTCGGAGTATAGAGTCCTCCGGCCGGTAGGGCGGAGACAGCACTCGGAGTATAGAGTCCTCCGGCCAGAGAGAGCACTCGGACAATAGAGTCCTCCGGCAGATAGGGCGGAGACAGCACTCGGAATATAGAGTCCTCCGGCCAGTAGGGCGGAGACAGCACTCGGACAATAGAATCCTCCGGCTGTTAGGGCGGAGACAGCACTCAGAGTATAGTGTCCTCCGGCCGGTAGGGCGGAGACAGCACTCAGAGTATAGAGTCCTCTGGCCGGTAGGGCGTGGACAGCACTCGGAAAATAGAGTCCTCTCACCGGTAGGGCGGAGACAGCACTCGGACAATAGAGTCCTCCGGCCGGTAGGGCGGAGACAGCACTCGGACTATAGAGTTCTCCGGCCGGTAGGGCAGAGACAGCACTCGGACAATAGAGTCCTCTCACCGGTTGGGCGGAGACAGCTTTCAGAGTATAGAATCCTCTGTCCGGTAGGCGGAGACTGCACTCGGAGTACAGAGTCCACCGGCCAATGGGACAGAGACAGCACTGTGAGTATAGAGTCCTCCGGCCAGTAGGGCGGGGACAGCACTCGGAGTATAGAATCCTCCGGCTGGTAGGGCGGAGACAGCACTCAGAGTATAGAGTCCACCGTCCGGTGGGCGGAGAGAGCACTCGGAGTATAGAGTCCACCGGCCGGTAGGGCGGAGACAGCACTTGGAGTATGGAGTCCTCCGGCCGGTAGGGTGGAGACAGCACTTGGAGTATAGAGTCCACCGGCCGGTAGGACGGAGACAGCACTCAGGCAATAGAGTCCTCCGGCCGCGACGGCAGAGACAGCACTCGGAGAATAGAGTCCTCCGGCCCGTAAGGCGGAGACAGCACTCGGACTATTGAGTCCTCCGGCCGGTAGGGCGGAGACAGCACTCGGAGTATAGAGTCCTCTGGCCGGTAGGGCGGAGACAGCAATCAGACAATAGGGTCCTCCGGCCGGTAGGGCGGAGACAGCACTCGGAGAATAGAGTCCTCCGGCCCGTAAGGCGGAGACAGCACTCGGACAATAGAGTCCTCCGGCCTGTAAGGCGGAGACAGCACTCGGACTATAGAGTCCTCCGGCCAGTAGGGCGGAGACAGCATTCTGAGTATAGAGTCCAACGGCCAGTAGGGCGGAGACAGCACTCGGAGTACAGAGTTCTCCGGCCAGTAGGGCGGAGACAGCACTGGGAATATAGAGTCCTCCGGCCAATAGGGCGGAGACAGCACTCGGACAATAGAGTCCTCCGTCTGGTAGGGCAGAGACAGCACTCGGAGTATAGAGTCCTCCGGCCGGTAGGGCGGAGACAGCACTCAGAGTATAGAGTCCTCCGTCCGGTGGGCGGAGAGAGCACTTGGAGTACAGAGTCCACCGGCCGGTAGGGCGGAGACAGCACTCGGAGAATAGAGTCCTCCGGCCGGTAGGGCGGAGACAGCACTCGGAGTATAGAGTCCTCCGTCCGGTAGGCCGGAGACAGCACTCGGAGAATAGAGTCCTGCGGCAAGTAGGGCGGAGACAGCACTCGGAGTATAGAGTCCTCCGTCCGGTAGGGCGGAGACAGCACTCGGAATATAGAATCCTCCGTCCGGTACGGCGGAGACAGCACTCTGAGTATAGAGTCCTCCGGCCAGTAGGGCGGAGACAGCACTCGGAGTGTAGAGTCCTCCGTCCGGTACGGCGGAGACAGCACTCTGAGTATAGAGTCCTCCGGCCAGTAGGGCGGAGACAGCACTCGGAATATAGAGTCCTCCGTCCGGTAGGGCGGAGACAGCACTCGAACTGTAGAGTCCTCCAGCCGGTACGGCGGAGACAGCACTCTGAGTATAGAGTCCTCCGGCCAGTAGGGCGGAGACAGCAGTCGGAGTATAGAGTCCTCCGGCCGGTAGGGCGGAGACAGCAGTCGGACAATAGAGTCCACCGGCCGGTAGGTCGAAGACAGCACTCTGAGTATAGAGTCCTCTGGCCGGTAGGGCGGGAGAGCACTCGGACTATAGAGCACTCCAGCCAGAGACAGCACTCGGACAATAGAGTCCTCCGGCCGGTAAGGCGGATACAGCACTCGGAGTATAGAGTCCTCCGGCCGGTAGGGCGGAGACAGCACTCGGAGTATAGAGTCCTCCGGCCATTAGGGCGGAGACAGGTTTCAGAGTATAGAGTCCTCCGGCCGGTAGGGCGGAGACAGGTTTCAGAGTATAGAGTCCTCCGGCCGGCAAGGCGGAGACAGCACTTGGACAATAGAGTCCTCCGGCCGGTAGGGTGGAGACAGCACTCTGAGTATAGAGTACTCCAGCCAGTAGGGCGGAGACAGCACTCAGAGTATAGAATCCTCCGGCCGGTAGGGCGGAGACAGCACTCGGAGTATAGAGTCCTCCGGCCGATAGGACGGAGACAGCACTCGGACAATAGAGTCCTCCGGCCGGTAGGGCGGAGACAGCACTCGGACAATAGAGTCCTCCGGCTGGTAGGGCGGAGACAGCACTCGGACAATAGAGTCCTCCGGCCGGTAGGGCGGAGACAGCACTCGGAGTATAGAGTCCTCCGGCCGATAGGGCGGAGACAGCACTCGGAGAATAGAGTCCTCCGGCCGGTAGTGCGGAGACAGCGCTCGGACAATACAGTCCTCCGGCCGGTAGGGCCGTGACAGCACTCGGACAATAGAGTCCTCCAGCCGGTAGGGCGGAGACAGCACTCGGAGTATAGAGTCCTCCGGCCAGAGAGAGCACTCGGACAATAGAGTCCTCCGGCTGGTAGGGCGGAGACACCACTCGGAGTATAGAGTCCTCCGGCCAGAGAGAGCACTCGGACAATAGAGTCCTCCGGCAGATAGGGAGGAGACAGCACTCGGAATATAGAGTCCTCCGGCCAGTTGGGTGGAGACAGCACTCGGACAATAGAATCCTCCGGCCGGTAGGGTGGAGACAGCACTCAGAGTATAGAGTCCTCTGGCCGGTAGGGCGGAGACAGCACTCGGAAAATAGAGTCCTCTCACCGGCAGGGCGGAGACAGCACTCGGACAATAGAGTCCTCCGGCCGGTAGGGCGGAGACAGCACTCGGACAATAGAGTCCTCCGGCCGGTAGGGCGGAGACAGCACTTGGACTATAGAGTTCTCCGGCCGGTAGTGCGGAGACAGCACTCGGACAATAGAGTCCTCTCACCGGTTGGGCGGAGACAGCTTTCAGTGTATAGAGTCCACCGTCCGGTAGGCGGAGACTGCACTCGGAGTACAGATTCCACCGGCCAATGGGGCAGAGACAGCACTGTGAGTTTAGAGTCCTCCGGCCAGTAGGGCGGAGACAGCACTCAGAGTACAGATTCCATCGGCCAGTGGGGCAGAGACAGCACTGTGAGTTTAGAGTCCTCCGGCCAGTAGGGCGGAGACATCACTCAGTGTATAGAGTCCTCCGTCCGGTGGGCGGAGAGAGCACTCGGACTACAGATTCCACCGGCCAGTGGGGCAGAGACAGCACTGTGAGTTTAGAGTCCTCCGGCCAGTAGGGCGGAGACAGCACTCAGAGTATAGAGTCCTCCGTCCGTTGGGCGGAGAGAGCACTTGGAGAACAGAGTCCACCAGCCAGTAGGGCGGAGACAGCACTCGGAGAATAGAGTACTCCGGCCGGTAGGCGGAGACTGAACTCAGAGTACAGATTCCACCGGCCAGTGGGGCAGAGACAGCACTGTGAGTTTAGAGTCCTCCGGCCAGTAGGGCGGAGACAGCACTCGGAGTATAGAGTCCTCCGGCTGGTAGGGCGGAGACAGCACTCAGAGTATAGAGTCCTCCGTCCGGTGGGCGGAGAGAGCACTCGGAGTACAGAGTCCACCGGCCGGTAGGGCGGAGACAGCACTCGGAATATAGAGTCCTCTGGCCGGTAGGGGGGAGACAGCACTCGGAGTATAGAGTCCTCCGTCCGGTAGGGCGGAGACAGCACTCGGAGAATAGAGTCCTCCGGCCAGTAGGGTGGAACAGCACTCGGAGTATAGAGTCCTCCGGCCGGTAGGGCGGAGACAGCACTCGGAGTATAGAGTCCTCCGGCCAGAGAGAGCACTCGGACAATAGAGTCCTCCGGCAGATAGGGCGGAGACAGCACTCGGAATATAGAGTCCTCCGGCCAGTAGGGCGGAGACAGCACTCGGACAATAGAATCCTCCGGCTGTTAGGGCGGAGACAGCACTCAGAGTATAGTGTCCTCCGGCCGGTAGGGCGGAGACAGCACTCAGAGTATAGAGTCCTCTGGCCGGTAGGGCCGAGGCAGCACTCGGAAAATAGAGTCCTCTCACCGGTAGGGCGGAGACAGCACTCGGACAATAGAGTCCTCCGGCCGGTAGGGCGGAGACAGCACTCGGACTATAGAGTTCTCCGGCCGGTAGGGCAGAGACAGCACTCGGACAATAGAGTCCTCTCACCGGTTGGGCGGAGACAGCTTTCAGAGTATAGAGTCCTCTGTCCGGTAGGCGGAGACTGCACTCGGAGTACAGAGTCCACCGGCCAATGGGACTGAGACAGCACTGTGAGTATAGAGTCCTCCGGCCAGTAGGGCGGGGACAGCACTCGGAGTATAGAGTCCTCCGGCTGGTAGGGCGGAGACAGCACTCAGAGTATAGAGTCCACCGTCCGGTGGGCGGAGAGAGCACTCGGAGTATAGAGTCCTGCGGCCGGTAAGGCGGAGACAGCACTCGGAGAATAGAGTCCTCCAGCCGGTAGGGCGGAGACAGCACTTGGAGTATAGAGTCCACCGGCCGGTAGGACGGAGACAGCACTCAGGCAATAGAGTCCTCCGGCCGCTACGGCAGAGACAGCACTCGGAGAATAGAGTCCTCCGGCCCGTAAGGCGGAGACAGCACTCGGACTATTGAGTCCTCCGGCCGGTAGGGCGGAGACAGCACTCGGAGTATAGAGTCCTCTGGCCAGTAGGGCGGAGACAGCAATCAGACAATAGGGTCCTCCGGCCGGTAGGGCGGAGACAGCACTCGGAGAATAGAGTCCTCCGGCCCGTAAGGCGGAGACAGCACTCGGACAATAGAGTCCTCCGGCCTGAAAGGCGGAGACAGCACTCGGACTATAGAGTCCACCGGCCAGTAGGGCGGAGACAGCACTCGGAGTACAGAGTCCTCCGGCCAGTAGGGCGGAGACAGCACTGGGAATATAGAGTCCTCCGGCCAATAGGGCGGAGACAGCACTCGGACAATAGAGTCCTCCGTCTGGTAGGGCAGAGACAGCACTCGGAGTATAGAGTCCTCCGGCCGGTAGGGCGGAGACAGCACTCAGAGTATAGAGTCCTCCGTCTGGTGGGCGGAGAGAGCACTCGGAGTACAGAGTCCACCGGCCGGTAGGGCGGAGACAGCACTCGGAGAATAGAGTCCTCCGGCCGGTAGGGCGGAGACTGCACTCAGAGTATAGAGTCCTCCGTCTGGTAGGGCGGAGACAGCACTCGGAGAATAGATTCCTCCGGCCAGTAGGGCGGAGTCAGCACTCGGAGTATAGAGTCCTCCGTCCGGTAGGGCGGAGACAGCACTCGGAATATAGAATCCTCCGTCCGGTACGGCGGAGACAGCACTCTGAGTATAGAGTCCTCCGGCCAGTAGGGCGGAGACAGCACTCGGAGTATAGAGTCCTCAGTCCGGTACGGCGGAGACAGCACTCTGAGTATAGAGTCCTCCGGCCAGTAGGGCGGAGACAGCACTCGGAATATAGAGTCCTCCGTCCGGTAGGGCGGAGACAGCACTCGAACTGTAGAGTCCTCCGGCCGGTAGGGCGGAAACAGCAGTCGGAGTATAGAGTCCTCCGGCCGGTAGGGCGGAGACAGCAGTCGGACAATAGAGTCCTCCGGCCGGTAGGGTGGAGACAGCACTCTGAGTATAGAGTCCTCCGGCCAGTAGGGCGGAGACAGCACTCAGAGTATAGAACCCTCCGGCCGGTAGGGCGGAGACAGCACTCGGAGTATAGAGTCCTCCGGCCGATAGGGCGGAGACAGCACTCGGAGTATAGAGTCCTCCGGCCGGTAGGGCGGAGACAGCACTCGGACAATACAGTCCTCCGGCCGGTAGGGCCGTGACAGCACTCGGACAATAGAGTCCTCCGGCCGGTAGGGCGGAGACAGCACTCGGAGTATAGAGTCCTCCGGCCAGAGAGAGCACTCGGACAATAGAGTCCTCCGGCTGGTAGGGTGGAGACAGCACTCGGAGTATAGAGTCCTCCGGCCAGAGAGAGCACTCGGACAATAGAGTCCTCCGGCAGATAGGGAGGAGACAGCACTCGGAATATAGAGTCCTCCGGCCAGTTGGGCGGAGACAGCACTCGGACAATAGAATCCTCCGGCCGGTAGGGCGGAGACAGCACTCAGAGTATAGAGTCCTCTGGCCGGTAGGGCGGAGACAGCACTCGGAAAATAGAGTCCTCTCACCGGTAGGGCGGAGACAGCACTCGGACAATAGAGTCCTCCGGCCGGTAGGGCAGAGACAGCACTCGGACAATAGAGTCCTCCGGCCGGTAGGGCGGAGACAGCACTTGGACTATAGAGTTCTCCGGCCGGTAGGGCGGAGACAGCACTCAGAGTATAGAGTCCTCCGTCCAGTGGGCGGAGAGAGCACTCGGAGAACAGAGTCCACCAGCCAGTAGGGCGGAGACAGCACTCGGAGAATAGAGTACTCCGGCCGGTAGGCGGAGACTGCACTCAGAGTACAGATTCCACCGGCCAGTGGGGCAGAGACAGCACTGTGAGTTTAGAGTCCTCCGGCCAGTAGGGCGGAGACAGCACTCGGAGTATAGAGTCCTCTGGCTGGTAGGGCGGAGACAGCACTCAGAGTATAGAGTCCTCCGTCCGGTGGGCGGAGAGAGCACTCGTAGTACAGAGTCCACCGGCCGGTAGGGCGGAGACAGCACTCGGACTATAGAGTCCTCTGGCCGGTAGGGGGGAGACAGGACTCGGAGTATAGAGTCCTCCGTCCGGTAGGGCGGAGACAGCACTCGGAGAATAGAGTCCTCCGGCCAGTAGGGCGGAACAGCACTCGGAGTATAGAGTCCTCCGGCCGGTAGGGCGGAGACAGCACTCGGAGTATAGAGTCCTCCGGCCAGAGAGAGCACTCGGACAATAGAGTCCTCCGGCCAGTAGGGCGGAGACAGCACTCGGACAATAGAATCCTCCGGCTGTTAGGGCGGAGACAGCACTCAGAGTATAGTGTCCTCCGGCCGGTAGGGCGGAGACAGCACTCAGAGTATAGAGTCCTCTGGCCGGTAGGGCGGAGACAGCACTCGGAAAATAGAGTCCTCTCACCGGTAGGGCGGAGACAGCACTCGGACAATAGAGTCCTCCGGCCGGTAGGGCGGAGACAGCACTCGGACTATAGAGTTCTCCGGCCGGTAGGGCAGAGACAGCACTCGGACAATAGAGTCCTCTCACCGGTTGGGCGGAGACAGCTTTCAGAGTATAGAGTCCTCTGTCCGGTAGGCGGAGACTGCACTCGGAGTACAGAGTCCACCGGCCAATGGGACAGAGACAGCACTGTGAGTATAGAGTCCTCCGGCCAGTAGGGCGGGGACAGCACTCGGAGTATAGAGTCCTCCGGCTGGTAGGGCGGAGACAGCACTCAGAGTATAGAGTCCACCGTCCGGTGGGCGGAGAGAGCACTCGGAGTATAGAGTCCTCCGGCCGGTAGGGCGGAGACAGCACTCGGAGAATAGAGTCCTCCGGCCGGTAGGGCGGAGACAGCACTTGGAGTATGGAGTCCTCCGGCCGGTAGGGTGGAGACAGCACTTGGAGTATAGAGTCCACCGGCCGGTAGGACGGAGACAGCACTCAGGCAATAGAGTCCTCCGGCCGCTACGGCAGAGACAGCACTCGGAAAATACAGTCCTCCGGCCCGTAAGGCGGAGACAGCACTCGGACTATTGAGTCCTCCGGCCGGTAGGGTGGAGACAGCACTCGGAGTATAGAGTCCTCTGGCCGGTAGGGCGGAGACAGCAATCAGACAATAGGGTCCTCCGGCCGGTAGGGCGGAGACAGCACTCGGAGAATAGAGTCCTCCGGCCCGTAAGGCGGAGAAAGCACTCGGACAATAGAGTCCTCCGGCCTGTAAGGCGGAGACAGCACTCGGACTATAGAGTCCTCCGGCCAGTAGGGCGGAGACAGCATTCTGAGTATAGAGTCCACCGGCCAGTAGGGCGGAGACAGCACTCGGAGTACAGAGTTCTCCGGCCAGTAGGGCGGAGACAGCACTGGGAATATAGAGTCCTCCGGCCAATAGGGCGGAGACAGCACTCGGACAATAGAGTCCTCCGTCTGGTAGGGCAGAGACAGCACTCGGAGTATAGAGTCCTCCGGCCGGTAGGGCGGAGACAGCACTCGGAGAATAGAGTCCTCCGGCAAGTAGGGCGGAGACAGCACTCGGAGTATAGAGTCCTCCGTCCGGTAGGGCGGAGACAGCACTCGGAATATAGAATCCTCCGTCCGGTACGGCGGAGACAGCACTCTGAGTATAGAGTCCTCCGCCCAGTAGGGCGGAGACAGCACTCGGAGTATAGAGTCCTCCGTCCGGTACGGCGGAGACAGCACTCTGAGTATAGAGTCCTCCGTCCAGTAGGGCGGAGACAGCACTCGGAATATAGAGTCCTCCGTCCGGTAGGGCGGAGACAGCACTCGAACTGTAGAGTCCTCCGGCCGGTAGGGCGGAAACAGCAGTCGGAGTATAGAGTCCTCCGGCCGGTAGGGCGGAGACAGCAGTCGGACAATAGAGTCCACCGGCCGGTAGGTCGAAGACAGCACTCTGAGTATAGAGTCCTCTGGCCGGTAGGGCGGGAGAGCACTCGGACTATAGAGCACTCCAGCCAGAGACAGCACTCGGACAATAGAGTCCTCCGGCCGGTAAGGCGGATACAGCACTCGGAGTATAGAGTCCTCCGGCCGGTAGGGCGGAGACAGCACTCGGAGTATTGAGTCCTCCGGCCATTAGGGCGGAGACAGGTTTCAGAGTATAGAGTCCTCCGGCCGGTAGGGCGGAGACAGGTTTCAGAGTATAGAGTCCTCCGGCCGGCAAGGCGGAGACAGCACTTGGACAATAGAGTCCTCCGGCCGGTAGGGTGGAGACAGCACTCTGAGTATAGAGTCCTCCAGCCAGTAGGGCGGAGACAGCACTCAGAGTATAGAATCCTCCGGCCGGTAGGGCGGAGACAGCATAGAACATAGAACATAGAACATTACAGCGCAGAACAGGCCCTTCGGCCCACGATGTTGCACCGACCAGTTAAAAAAGAACTTTGACCCTCCAACCTAAACCAATTTCTTTTCGTCCATGAACCTTTCTACGGATCTCTTAAACGCCCCCAAACTAGGCGCATTTACTACTGATGCTGGCAGGGCATTCCAGTCCCTCACCACCCTCTGGGTAAAGAACCTACCCCTGACATCGGTTCTATAACTACCCCCCCTCAATTTAAAGCCATGCCCCCTCGTGCTGGATTTCTCCATCAGAGGAAAAAGGCTATCACTATCCACCCTATCTAAACCTCTAATCATCTTATATGTTTCAATAAGATCCCCTCTTAGCCGCCGCCTTTCCAGCGAAAACAATCCCAAATCCCTCAGCCTCTCCTCATAGGATCTCCCCTCCATACCAGGCAACATCCTGGTAAACCTCCTCTGCACCCTCTCCAAAGCCTCCACATCCTTCCTGTAATGTGGGGACCAGAACTGCACACAGTACTCCAAGTGCGGCCGCACCAGAGTTGTGTACAGTTGCAACATAACGCTACGACTCCTAAATTCAATCCCCCTACCAATAAACGCCAAGACACCATATGCCTTCTTAACAACCTTATCTACTTGATTCCCAACTTTCAGGGATCTATGCACACATACACCTAGATCCCTCTGCTCCTCCACACTATTCAAAGTCCTCCCGTTAGCCCTATACTCAACACATCTGTTATTCCTACCAAAGTGAATTACCTCACACTTCTCCGCATTAAACTCCATCCGCCACCTCTCGGCCCAACTTTGCAACCTGTCTAAGTCTTCCTGCAAACTACGACACCCTTCCTCACTGTCTACCACACCACCGACTTTGGTGTCATCAGCAAATTTGCTAATCCACCCAACTATACCCTCATCCAGATCATTAATAAATATTACAAACAGCAGTGGCCCCAAAACAGATCCCTGAGGTACACCACTTGTAACCGCACTCCATGATGAATATTTACTATCAACCACCACCCTCTGTTTCCTATCCGCTAGCCAATTCCTGATCCAATTTCCTAGATCACCCCCAATCCCATACATCTGCATTTTCTGCAGAAGCCTACCATGGTGAACCTTATCAAACGCCTTACTAAAATCCATATATACCACGTCCACTGCCTTGCCCCCATCCACCTCCTTGGTCACTTTCTCAAAAAACTCAATAAGGTTAGTAAGGCACGACCTACCTGCCACAAAACCATGCTGACTATCACCTATCAATTCATTACTCTCCAAATAACTATAAATCCTATCCCTTATAATTTTTTCCAACATCTTGCCGACAACAGAAGTGAGACTCACCGGTCTATAATTCCCGGGGAAGTCTCTGTTCCCCTTCTTAAACAATGGGACAACATTCGCTAACCTCCAATCTTCTGGTACTATACCAGAGGCCAACGACGACCTGAAGATCAGAGCCAGAGGCTCTGCAATCACTTCTCTTGCCTCCCAGAGAATCCTTGGATAAATCCCATCCGGACCAGGGGATTTATCTATTTTCAGACCCTCCAGAATATCCTGCGCATCCTCCTTATCAACTGTAATACTGTCTATTCTACTCCCTTGCAACCCAGTGTCCTCCTCAGCTATATTCATGTCCGCTTGCGTGAACACCGAAGAGAAATATTGGTTCAATGCTTCACCAATCTCCTCCGGTTCCACACATAACTTCCCTCTGCCATCTATAACTGGCCCTAAACTTGCCCTAACCAACCTTCTGTTCTTGACATACCTATAGAACGCCTTAGGATTCTCTTTAACCCTATCCGCCAAAGTCTTCTCATGTCCCCTTTTAGCCCTTCTAAGCTTGCTCTTCAACTCCCTCTTAGCCAATCTAAAGCTTTCTAGTGCACTACCCGAGTGCTCACGTCTCATCCGAACATAAGCCTCCTTTTTCTTTTTAACCAACAAAGAAACTTTTTTGGTGCACCACGGTTCCCTAGCCCTACCAATTCCTCCTTGCCTGACAGGGACATACCTATCACAGACTCGCAGTAGCTGCTCCTTGAAAAAACTCCACATGTCGGACGTTCCCAGTCCCTGTAATCTCCTAGTCCAACCTATGTTTCCTAATTCTCTCCTAATAGCCTCATAATTACCCTTCCCCCAGCTAAAACCACTGGCCCGAGGTTCATGCCTATCCCTTTCCATCACTAAGGTGAACGTAACCGAATTGTGGTCACTATCACCAAAATGCACACCAACTTCCAAGTCTAGCACCTGGTCTGGCTCATTTCCCAGCACCAGATCCAATATAGCCTCACCTCTAGTTGGCCTGTCTACATACTGAGTCAAAAAACCTTCCTGCACGCTTTGAACAAAAACTGACCCCTCTAACGAGCTAGAGCTATAACAATTCCAGTCAATATTAGTCAAGTTAAAATCCCCCATAACAATTGCCCTATTACTTTCACTCCTAAGCAGGATTGACTCCGCAATCCTTTCCTCAACCTCTCTAGAACTTTAAGGAGGTCTATAAAAGACTCCCAACAGGGTGACCTCTCCTCTCCTATTTCTAATCTCCGCCCATACTACCTCAACAGATAAGTCCTCATCAAACCTCCTCTCTGACACTGTGATACAATCTCTGACCAATAATGCTACCCCTCCCCCTCTTCTACCTCCTTCCCTACTTCGACTAAAACATTTGAACCCCGGGACCTGCAGCATCCATTCCTGCCCCTGCGCTATCCATGTCTCTGAAATAGCCACAACATCGAAGTCCCAGGTACTGATCCACGCTGCAAGTTCACCCACTTTATTGCGAATACTCCTGGCATTGAAGTATACACATTTCAAACCCTGCTCCACCCCACCTCTGCAATGCCGTGCATTGCAGTCCCCATCCATGCATCCCTCACTTTCAGCCCCACTACTCAGGATCCCTCCCCCCCCCCGAATCAGTTTAAACCTCCCTGCATGGCCTTAGCAAATTTACCCCCCAGGATATTGGTCCCCTTCTGATTAAGGTGTAGACCATCCTTCTCATAGAGGTCACACCTTCCCCAGTACGAGCCCCAATTGCTTAAGTACCTGAACCCCTCCCTCCTGCACCATCCCCTCAGCCATGAATTCAAACCTTCCCTCTCCCTATTCCTCTCTAAACTATCCCGTGGTACAGGCAAGAGTCCAGAGATAACCACTCTGTCAGTCTTGGCCTTTAGTTTCCACCCCAACTCCATAAATCCCTGCCTAATATCCCCTTCCCCTATCCTCCCTATGTCGTGTGTCCCCACATGTACAATAACTTGTGGTTTATCTCCCTCCCCCCTAAGAGTCCTGAATACCCTATCAGACACATCCCGGACCCCAGCCCCTGGTAGGCAACACACCAACCCTGAGTCCCTACCTTTAGTTCCGACCCTCCTATCTGTCCCCTTAATTGTGGAGTCCCCAATCACAAGGCCCAGTCTTTTACAGCCCCTAACCACCTGAGCTTTCTCACTCGGCTCACCCCCAGAGATCTGCTCTCTATGCTCAGTTGATTCCTCCTCAACTGTAGCCTCCAGCACCGAAAACCTATTATGGAGGGGAACCGCCCCAGGGGATTGTCTTCCCGATTGCTTCTTACCCCTCCTCCTGGCATTGACCCAAGCCTCATTTCTAGGAGTTACTATTTCTCTATAACTCCTATCAACTTCCACCTCCGCCTCCCGAATTATGCGGAGTTCCTCTACCTCCCCCTCCAGCTCCTTTACACTCGGACAATAGAGTCCTCCGGCAGATAGGGCGGAGACAGCACTCGGAATATAGAGTCCTCCGGCCAGTAGGGCGGAGACAGCACTCGGACAATAGAATCCTCCGGCTGTTAGGGTGGAGACAGCACTCAGAGTATAGAGTCCTCCGGCCGGTAGGGCGGAGACAGCACTCAGAGTATAGAGTCCTCTGGCCGGTAGGGCGGAGACAGCACTCGGAAAATAGAGTCCTCTCACCGGTAGGGCGGAGACAGCACTCGGACAATAGAGTCCTCCGGCCGGTAGGGCGGAGACAGCACTCGGACTATAGAGTTCTCCGGCCGGTAGGGCGGAGACAGCACTCGGACAATAGAGTCCTCTCACCGGTTGGGCGGAGACAGCTTTCAGAGTATAGAGTCCTCCGTCCGGTAGGCGGAGACTGCACTCGGAGTAGAGAGTCCACCGGCCAATGGGACAGAGACAGCACTGTGAGTATAGAGTCCTCCGGCCAGTAGGGCGGGGACAGCACTCGGAGTATAGAGTCCTCCGGCTGGTAGGGCGGAGACAGCACTCAGAGTATAGAGTCCACCGTCCGGTGGGCGGAGAGAGCACTCGGAGTATAGAGTCCTCCGGCTGGTAGGGCGGAGACAGCACTCAGAGTATAGAGTCCTCCGGCCAGTACGGCGGAGACAGCACTCGGAATATAGAGTCCTCCGTCCAGTAGGGCGGAGACAGCACTCGAACTGTAGAGTCCTCTGGCCGGTAGGGCGGAAACAGCAGTCGGAGTATAGAGTCCTCCGGCTGGTAGGGCGGAAACAGCAGTCGGACAATAGAGTCCTCCGGCCGGTAGGTCGAAGACAGCACTCGGAGTATAGAGTCCTCTGGCCGGTAGGGCGGGACAGCACTCGGACTATAGAGCACTCCGGCCAGAGACAGCACTCGGATAATAGAGTCCTCCGGCCAGTAGGGCGAAGACTGCACTCGGAGTACAGAGTGCGCAGGCCAGTAGGGCCGAGTCAGCACTCGGACTATGGAATCCTCCGGCCGGTAGGGCGGAGACAGCACTCGCACAATAGAGTCCTCCGGCCGGTAAGGCGGAGACAGCACTCGGAGTATAGAGTCCTCCGGCCGGTAGGGCGGAGACAGCACTCGGAGTATAGAGGCCTCCGGCCATTAGGGCGGAGACAGGTTTCAGAGTATAGAGTCCTCCGGCCGGTAGGGCGGAGACAGGTTTCAGAGTATAGAGTCCTCCGGCCGGTAAGGCGGAGACAGCACTCAGACAATAGAGTCCTCCGGCCGGTAGGGTGGAGACAGCACTCTGAGTATAGAGTCCTCCGGCCAGTAGGGCGGAGACAGCACTCAGAGTATAGAATCCTCCGGCCGGTAGGGCGGAGACAGCACTCGGAGTATAGAGTCCTCCGGCCGATAGGACGGAGACAGCACTCGGACAATAGAGTCCTCCGGCCGGTAGGGCGGAGACAGCAGTCGGACAATAGAGTCCTCCGGCTAGTAGGGCGGAGACAGCACTCGGACAATAGAGTCCTCCGGCCGGTAGGGCGGAGACAGCACTCAGAGTATAGAGTCCTCCGGCCGATAGGGCGGAGACAGCACTCGGAGAATAGAGTCCTCCGGCCGTTAGGGCGAAGACAGCACTCGGAAAATAGAGTCCTCTCACCGGTAGGGCCGTGACAGCACTCGGACAATAGAGTCCTCCGGCCAGTAGGGCGGAGACAGCACTCGGAGTATAGAGTCCTCCGGCCAGAGAGAGCACTCGGACAATAGAGTCCTCCGGCAGATAGGGCGGAGACAGCACTCGGAATATAGAGTCCTCCGGCCAGTAGGGCGGAGACAGCACTCGGACAATTGAATCCTCCGGCTGTTAGGGTGGAGACAGCACTCAGAGTATAGAGTCCTCCGGCCGGTAGGGCGGAGACAGCACTCAGAGTATAGAGTCCTCCGGCTGGTAGGGCGGAGACAGCACTCAGAGTATAGAGTCCTCCGGCCAGTACGGCGGAGACAGCACTCGGAATATAGAGTCCTCCGTCCGGTAGGGCGGAGACAGCACTCGAACTGTAGAGTCCTCTGGCCGGTAGGGCGGAAACAGCAGTCGGAGTATAGAGTCCTCCGGCCGGTAGGGCGGAAACAGCAGTCGGACAATAGAGTCCTCCGGCCGGTAGGTCGAAGACAGCACTCGGAGTATAGAGTCCTCTGGCCGGTAGGGCGGGACAGCACTCGGACTATAGAGCACTCCGGCCAGAGACAGCACTCGGATAATAGAGTCCTCCAGCCGGTAGGGCGGAGACACCACTCGGACAATAGAATCCTCCGGCCGGTAGGGCGGAGACTGCACTCGGAGTACAGAGTGCGCCGGCCGGTAGGGCCGAGACAGCACTCGGACAATAGAGGCCTCCGTCTGGTAGGGCGGAGACAGCACTCGGACAATAGAGTCCTCCGGCCGGTAAGGCGGAGACAGCACTCGGAGTATAGAGTCCTCCGGCCAGTATGGTGGAGACAGGTTTCAGAGTATAGAGTCCGCCGGCCGGTAGGGCGGAGACAGGTTTCAGAGTATAGAGTCCTCCGGCCGGTAAGGCGGAGACAGCACTCGGACAATAGAGTCCTCCGGCCGGTAGGGTGGAGACAGCACTGTGAGTATAGAGTCCTCAGGCCAGTAGGGCGGAGACAGCACTCAGAGTATAGAATCCTCCGGCCGGTAGGGCGGAGACAGCACTCGGAGTATAGAGTCCTCCGGCCGATAGGACGGAGACAGCACTCGGACAATAGAGTCCTCCGGCCGGTAGGGCGGAGACAGCACTCGGAATATAGAGTCCTCCGGCCAGTAGGGCGGAGACAGCACTCGGACAATAGAATCCTCCGGCTGTTAGGGTGGAGACAGCACTCAGAGTATAGAGTCCTCCGGCCGGTAGGGCGGAGACAGCACTCAGAGTATAGAGTCCTCTGGCCGGTAGGGCGGAGACAGCACTCGGAAAATAGAGTCCTCTCACCGGTAGGGCGGAGACAGCACTCGGACAATAGAGTCCTCTCACCGGTTGGGCGGAGACAGCTTTCAGAGTATAGAGTCCTCCGTCCGGTAGGCGGAGACTGCACTCGGAGTAGCGAGTCCACCGGCCAATGGGACAGAGACAGCACTGTGAGTATAGAGTCCTCCGGCCAGTAGGGCGGGGACAGCACTCGGAGTATAGAGTCCTCCGGCTGGTAGGGCGGAGACAGCACTCAGAGTATAGAGTCCACCGTCCGGTGGGCGGAGAGAGCACTCGGAGTATAGAGTCCTCCGGCTGGTAGGGCGGAGACAGCACTCAGAGTATAGAGTCCTCCGGCCAGTACGGCGGAGACAGCACTCGGAATATAGAGTCCTCCGTCCAGTAGGGCGGAGACAGCACTCGAACTGTAGAGTCCTCTGGCCGGTAGGGCGGAAACAGCAGTCGGAATATAGAGTCCTCTGACGGTAGGGCGGGACAGCACTCGGACTATAGAGCACTCCGGCCAGAGACAGCACTCGGATAATAGAGTCCTCCGGCCAGTAGGGCGAAGACTGCACTCGGAGTACAGAGTGCGCAGGCCGGTAGGGCCGAGTCAGCACTCGGACTATGGAATCCTCCGGCCGGTAGGGCGGAGACAGCACTCGCACAATAGAGTCCTCCGGCCGGTAAGGCGGAGACAGCACTCGGAGTATAGAGTCCTCCGGCCGGTAGGGCGGAGACAGCACTCGGAGTATAGAGGCCTCCGGCCATTAGGGCGGAGACAGGTTTCAGAGTATAGAGTCCTCCGGCCGGTAGGGCGGAGACAGGTTTCAGAGTATAGAGTCCTCCGGCCGGTAAGGCGGAGACAGCACTCAGACAATAGAGTCCTCCGGCCGGTAGGGTGGAGACAGCACTCTGAGTATAGAGTCCTCCGGCCAGTAGGGCGGAGACAGCACTCAGAGTATAGAATCCTCCGGCCGGTAGGGCGGAGACAGCACTCGGAGTATAGAGTCCTCCGGCCGATAGGACGGAGACAGCACTCGGACAATAGAGTCCTCCGGCCGGTAGGCCGGAGACAGCAGTCGGACAATAGAGTCCTCCGGCTGGTAGGGCGGAGACAGCACTCGGACAATAGAGTCCTCCGGCCGGTAGGGCGGAGACAGCACTCAGAGTATAGAGTCCTCCGGCCGATAGGGCGGAGACAGCACTCGGAGAATAGAGTCCTCCGGCCGGTAGGGCGAAGACAGCACTCGGAAAATAGAGTCCTCTCACCGGTAGGGCCGTGACAGCACTCGGACAATAGAGTCCTCCGGCCAGTAGGGCGGAGACAGCACTCGGAGTATAGAGTCCTCCGGCCAGAGAGAGCACTCGGACAATAGAGTCCTCCGGCAGATAGGGCGGAGACAGCACTCGGAATATAGAGTCCTCCGGCCAGTATGGCGGAGACAGCACTCGGACAATTGAATCCTCCGGCTGTTAGGGTGGAGACAGCACTCAGAGTATAGAGTCCTCCGGCCGGTAGGGCGGAGACAGCACTCAGAGTATAGAGTCCTCCGGCTGGTAGGGCGGAGACAGCATTCAGAGTATAGAGTCCTCCGGCCAGTACGGCGGAGACAGCACTCGGAATATAGAGTCCTCCGTCCGGTAGGGCGGAGACAGCACTCGAACTGTAGAGTCCTCTGGCCGGTAGGGCGGAAACAGCAGTCGGAGTATAGAGTCCTCCGGCCGGTAGGGCGGAAACAGCAGTCGGACAATAGAGTCCTCCGGCCGGTAGGTCGAAGACAGCACTCGGAGTATAGAGTCCTCTGGCCGGTAGGGCGGGACAGCACTCGGACTATAGAGCACTCCGGCCAGAGACAGCACTCGGATAATAGAGTCCTCCAGCCGGTAGGGCGGAGACACCACTCGGACAATAGAATCCTCCGGCCGGTAGGGCGGAGACTGCACACGGAGTACAGAGTGCGCCGGCCGGTAGGGCCGAGACAGCACTCGGACAATAGAGGCCTCCGTCTGGTAGGGCGGAGACAGCACTCGGACAATAGAGTCCTCCGGCCGGTAAGGCGGAGGCAGTACTCGGAGTATAGAGTCCTCCGGCCAGTATGGTGGAGACAGGTTTCAGAGTATAGAGTCCTCCGGCCGGTAAGGCGGAGACAGCACTCGGACAATAGAGTCCTCCGGCCGGTAGGGTGGAGACAGCACTGTGAGTATAGAGTCCTCAGGCCAGTAGGGCGGAGAAAGCACTCAGAGTATAGAATCCTCCGGCCGGTAGGGCGGAGACAGCACTCGGAGTATAGAGTCCTCCGGCCGATAGGACGGAGACAGCACTCGGACAATAGAGTCCTCCGGCCGGTAGGGCGGAGACAGCACTCGGACAATAGAGACCTCCGGCTGGTAGGGCGGAGACAGCACTCGGACAATAGAGTCCTCCGGCCGGTAGGGCGGAGACAGCACTCGGAGTATAGAGTCCTCCGGCCGATAGGGCGGAGACAGCACTCGGAGAATAGAGTCCTCTCACCGGTAGGGCCGTGACAGCACTCGGACAATAGAGTCCTCCAGCCGGTAGGGCGGAGACAGCACTCGGAAAATAGAGTCCTCTCACCGGTTGGGCCGTGACAGCACTCGGACAATAGAGTCCTCCGGCCGGTAGGGCGGAGACAGCACTCGGAGTATAGAGTCCTCCGGCCAGAGAGAGCACTCGGACAATAGAGTTCTCCGGCAGTTAGGGCGGAGACAGCACTCGGAATATAGAGTCCTCCGGCCAGTAGGGCGGAGACAGCACTCGGACAATAGAATCCTCCGGCTGTTAGGGTGGAGACAGCACTCAGAATATAGAGTCCTCCGGCCGGTAGGGCGGAGACAGCACTCAGAGTATAGAGTCCTCTGGCCGGTAGGGCGGCGACAGCACTCGGAAAATAGAGTCCTCTCACCGGTAGGGTGGAGACAGCACTCGGACAATAGAGTCCTCCGGCCGGTAGGGCGGAGACAGCACTCGGACTATAGAGTTCTCCGGCCGGTAGGGCGGAGACAGCACTCGGACAATAGAGTCCTCTCACCGGTTGGGCGGAGACAGCTTTCAGAGTATAGAGTCCTCCGTCCGGTAGGCGGAGACTGCACTCGGAGTACAGAGTCCATCGGCCAATGGGACAGAGACAGCACTGTGAGTATAGAGTCCTCCGGCCAGTAGGGCGGGGACAGCACTCGGAGTATAGAGTCCTCCGGCTGGTAGGGCGGAGACAGCACTCAGAGTATAGAGTCCACCGTCCGGTGGGCGGAGAGAGCACTCGGAGTATAGAGTCCTCCGGCTGGTAGGGCGGAGACAGCACTCAGAGTATAGAGTCCTCCGGCCAGTACGGCGGAGACAGCACTCGGAATATAGAGTCCTCCGTCCGGTAGGGCGGAGACAGCACTCGAACTGTAGAGTCCTCTGGCCGGTAGGGCGGAAACAGCAGTCGGAGTATAGAGTCCTCCGGCCGGTACGGCGGAAACAGCAGTCGGACAATAGAGTCCTCCGGCCGGTAGGTCGAAGACAGCACTCGGAGTATAGAGTCCTCTGGCCGGTAGGGCGGGATGGCACTCGGACTATTGAGCACTCCGGCCAGAGACAGCACTCGGATAATAGAGTCCTCCGGCCAGTAGGGCGAAGACTGCACTCGGAGTACAGAGTGCGCAGGCCGGTAGGGCCGAGTCAGCACTCGGACTATAGAATCCTCCGGCCGGTAGGGCGGAGACAGCACTCGGACAATAGAGTCCTCCGGCCGGTAAGGCGGAGACAGCACTCGGAGTATAGAGTCCTCCGGCCGGTAGGGCGGAGACAGCACTCGGAGTATAGAGGCCTCCGGCCATTAGGGCGGAGACAGGTTTCAGAGTATAGAGTCGTCCGGCCGGTAGGGCGGAGGCAGGTTTCAGAGTATAGAGTCCTCCGGCCGGTAAGGCGGAGACAGCACTCAGACAATAGAGTCCTCCGGCCGGTAGGGTGGAGACAGCACTCTGAGTATAGAGTCCTCCGGCCAGTAGGGCGGAGACAGCACTCAGAGTATAGAATCCTCCGGCCGGTAGGGCGGAGACAGCACTCGGAGTATAGAGTCCTCCGGCCGATAGGACGGAGACAGCACTCGGACAATAGAGTCCTCCGGCCGGTAGGGCGGAGACAGCAGTCGGACAATAGAGTCCTCCGGCTGGTAGGGCGGAGACAGCACTCGGACAATAGAGTCCTCCGGCCGGTAGGGCGGAGACAGCACTCAGAGTGTAGAGTCCTCCGGCCGATAGGGCGGAGACAGCACTCGGAGAATAGAGTCCTCCGGCCGGTAGGGCGAAGACAGCACTCGGAAAATAGAGTCCTCTCACCGGTAGGGCCGTGACAGCACTCGGACAATAGAGTCCTCCGGCCGGTAGGGCGGAGACAGCACTCGGAGTATAGAGTCCTCCGGCCAGAGAGAGCACTCGGACAATAGAGTCCTCCGGCAGATAGGGCGGAGACAGCACTCGGAATATAGAGTCCTCCGGCCAGTAGGGCGGAGACAGCACTCGGACAATAGAATCCTCCGGCTGTTAGGGTGGAGACAGCACTCAGAGTATAGAGTCCTCCGGCCGGTAGGGCGGAGACAGCACTCAGAGTATAGAGTCCTCTGGCCGGTAGGGCGGAGACAGCACTCGGAAAATAGAGTCCTCTCACCGGTAGGGCGGAGACAGCACTCGGACAATAGAGTCCTCCGGCCGGTAGGGCGGAGACAGCACTCGGACTATAGAGTTCTCCGGCCGGTAGGGCGGAGACTGCACTCGGACAATAGAGTCCTCTCACCGGTTGGGCGGAGACAGCTTTCAGAGTATAGAGTCCTCCGTCCGGTAGGCGGAGACTGCACTCGGAGTACAGAGTCCACCGGCCAATGGGACAGAGACAGCACTGTGAGTATAGAGTCCTCCGGCCAGTAGGGCGGGGACAGCACTCGGAGTATAGAGTCCTCCGGCTGGTAGGGCGGAGACAGCACTCAGAGTATAGAGTCCTCCGGCCAGTACGGCGGAGACAGCACTCGGAATATAGAGTCCTCCGTCCGGTAGGGCGGAGACAGCACTCGAACTGTAGAGTCCTCTGGCCGGTAGGGCGGAAACAGCAGTCGGAGTATAGAGTCCTCCGGCTGGTAGGGCGGAAACAGCAGTCGGAATATAGAGTCCTCCGGCCGGTAGGTCGAAGACAGCACTCGGAGTATAGAGTCCTCTGGCCGGTAGGGCGGGACAGCACTCGGACTATAGAGCACTCCGGCCAGAGACAGCACTCGGATAATAGAGTCCTCCGGCCAGTAGGGCGGAGACTGCACTTGGAGTACAGAGTGCGCAGGCCGGTAGGGCCGAGTCAGCACTTGGACTATAGAATCCTCCGGCCGGTAGGGCGGAGACAGCACTCGGACAATAGAGTCCTCCGGCCGGTAAGGCGGAGACAGCACTCGGAGTATAGAGTCCTCCGGCCGGTAGGGCGGAGACAGCACTCGGAGTATAGAGGCCTCCGGCCATTAGGGCGGAGACAGGTTTCAGAGTATAGAGTCCTCCGGCCGGTAGGGCGGAGACAGGTTTCAGAGTATAGAGTCCCCCGGCCGGTAAGGCGGAGACAGCACTCGGACAATAGAGTCCTCCGGCCGGTAGGGTGGAGACAACACTGTGAGTATAGAGTCCTCCGGCCAGTAGGGCGGAGACAGCACTCAGAGTATAGAATCCTCCGACCGGTAGGGCGGAGACAGCACTCGGAGTATAGAGTCCTCCGGCCGATAGGAAGGAGACTGCACTCGGACAATAGAGTCCTCCGGCCGGTAGGGCGGAGACAGCAGTCGGACAATAGAGTCCTCCGGCTGGTAGGGCGGAGACAGCACTCGGACAATAGAGTCCTCCGGCCGGAAGGACGGAGACAGCACTCAGAGTATAGAGTCCTCCGGCCGATAGGGCGGAGACAGCACTCGGAGAATAGAGTCCTCCGGCCGGTAGGGCGAAGACAGCACTCGGACAATACAGTCCTCCGGCCAGAGAGAGCACTCGGACAATAGAGTCCTCCGGCTGGTAGGGAGGAGACAGCACTCGGAGTATAGAGTCCTCCGGCCAGAGCGAGCACTCGGACAATAGAGTCCTCCGGCAGATAGGGAGGAGACAGCACTCGGAATATAGAGTCCTCCGGCCAGTTGGGCGGAGACAGCACTCGGACAATAGAATCCTCCGGCCGGTAGGGCGGAGACAGCACTCAGAGTATAGAGTCCTCTGGCCGGTAGGGCGGAGACAGCACTCGGAAAATAGAGTCCTCTCACCGGTAGGGCGGAGACAGCACTCGGACAATAGAGTCCTCCGGCCGGTAGGGCGGAGACAGCACTCGGACAATAGAGTCCTCCGGCCGGTAGGGCGGAGACAGCACTTGGACTATAGAGTTCTCCGGCCGTTAGGGCGGAGACAGCACTCGGACAATAGAGTCCTCTCACCGGTTGGGCGGAGACAGCTTTCAGAGTATAGAGTCCACCGTCCGGTAGGCGGAGACTGCACTCGGAGTACAGATTCCACCGGCCAATGGGGCAGAGACAGCACTGTGAGTTTAGAGTCCTCCGGCCAGTAGGGCGGAGACAGCACTCAGAGTATAGAGTCCTCCGTCCGGTGGGCGGAGAGAGCACTCGGAGTACAGAGTCCACCGTCCGGTAGGGCGGAGACAGCACTCGGAGAATAGAGTCCTCCGGCCAGTAGGGCGGAGACAGCACTCGGAGTATAGAGTCCTCCGTCCGGTAGGGCGGAGACAGCACTCGGAATATAGAGTCCTCCGTCCGGTACGGCGGAGACAGCACTCTGAGAATAGAGTCCTCCGGCCAGTAGGGTGGAGACAGCACTCGGAATATAGAGTCCTCCGTCCGGTAGGGCGGAGACAGCACTCGAACTGTAGAGTCCTCCGGCCGGTAGGGCGGAGACAGCACTCGGACAATAGATTCCTCCGGCCGGTAAGGCGGAGACAGCACTCGGAGTATAGAGTCCTCCGGCCGGTAGGGCGGAGACAGCACTCGGAGTATAGAGGCCTCCGGCCATTAGGGCGGAGACAGGTTTCAGAGTATAGAGTCCTCCGGCCGGTAGGGCGGAGACAGGTTTCAGAGTATAGAGTCCTCCGGCCGGTAAGGCGGAGACAGCACTCGGACAATAGAGTCCTCCGGCCGGTAGGGTGGAGACAGCACTCTGAGTATAGAGTCCTCCGGCCAGTAGGGCGGAGACAGCACTCAGAGTATCGAATCCTCCGGCCGGTAGGGCGGAGACAGCACTCGGAGTATAGAGTCCTCCGGCCGATAGGACGGAGACAGCACTCGGACAATAGAGTCCTCCGGCCGGTAGGGCGGAGACAGCACTCGGACAATAGAGTCCTCCGGCTGGTAGGGCGGAGACAGCACTCGGACAATAGAGTCCTCCGGCCGGTAGGGCGGAGACAGCACTCAGAGTATAGAGTCCTCCGGCCGATAGGGCGGAGACAGCACTCGGAGAATAGAGTCCTCCGGCCGGTAGGGCGGAGACAGCACTCGGACAATACAGTCCTCCAGCCGGTAGGGCGAAGACAGCACTCGAACAATACAGTCCTCTGGCCAGAGAGAGCACTCGGACAATAGAGTCCTCCGGCTGGTAGGGCGGAGACAGCACTCGGAGTATAGAGTCCTCCGGCCAGAGAGAGCACTCAGACAATAGAGTCCTCCGGCAGATAGGGAGGAGACAGCCCTCGGAATATAGAGTCCTCCGGCCAGTTGGGCGGAGACAGCACTCGGACAATAGAATCCTCCGGCCGGTAGGGCGGAGACAGCACTCAGAGTATAGAGTCCTCTGGCCGGTAGGGCGGAGACAGCACTCGGAAAATAGAGTCCTCTCACCGGTAGGGCGGAGACAGCACTCGGACAATAGAGTCCTCCGGCCGGTAGGGCGGAGACCGCACTCGGACAATAGAGTCCTCCGGCCGGTAGGGCGGAGACAGCACTTGGACTATAGAGTTCTCCGGCCGGTAGGGCGGAGACAGCACTCGGACAATAGAGTCCTCTCACCGGTTGGGCGGAGACAGCTTTCAGAGTATAGAGTCCACCGTCCGGTAGGCGGAGACTGCACTCGGAGTACAGATTCCACCGGCCAGTGGGGCAGAGACAGCACTGTGAGTTTAGAGTCCTCCAGCCAGTAGGGCGGAGACAGCACTCAGAGTATAGAGTCCTCCGTCCGGTGGGCGGAGAGAGCACTCGGAGTACAGAGTCCACCGGCCGGTATTGCGGAGACAGCACTCGGAGAATAGAGTCCTCCGTCCGGTAGGGCGGAGACAGCACTCGGAGAATAGAGTCTTCCGGCCAGTAGGGCAGAGACAGCACTCGGAGAATAGAGTACTCCGGCCGGTAGGGCGGAGACAGCACTCGGATAATAGACTCCTCCGTCCGGTAGGGCGGAGACAGCACTCGGAGAATAGAGTGCTCCGTCCGGTACGGCGGAAACAGCACTCTGAGTATAGAGTCCTCCGTCCGGTGGGCGGAGAGAGCACTCGGAGTACAGAGTCCACCGGCCGGTAGGGCGGAGACAGCACTCGGAGAATAGAGTCCTCCGTCCGGTAGGGCGGAGACAGCACTCGGAGAATAGAGTCTTCCGGCCAGTAGGGCGGAGACAGCACTCGGAGAATAGAGTCCTCCGGCCAGTAGGGCGGAGACAGCACCCGGAAAATAGAGTCCTCCGTCCGGTAGGGCGGAGACAGCACTCGAACTATAGAGTCCTCCGGCCGGTAGGGCGGAGACAGCAGTCGGAGTATAGAGTCCTCTCGCCGGTAGGGCGGAGACAGCAGTCGGAGTATAGAGTCCACCGGCCGGTAGGGCGGAGACAGCAGTCGGACAATAGAGTCCTCTGGCCGGTAGGGCGGAGACAGCAGTCGGAGTACAGTGTCCACCGGCAGTAGGGCAGAGACAGCACTCGGAGTACAGAGTGCATCGGCCGGTAGGGCCGAGACAGCACTCGGACTATAGAATCCTCCGGCCGGTAGGGCGGAGACAGCACTCGGACAATAGAGTCCTCCGGCCGGTAGGGCAGAGACAGCACTTGGACTATAGAGTTCTCCGGCTGGTAGGGCAGAGACAGCACTCGGACAATAGAGTCCTCTCACCGGTTGGGCGGAGACAGCTTTCAGAGTATAGAGTCCACCGTCCGGTAGGCGGAGACTGCACTCGGAGTACAGATTCCACCGGCCAGTGGGGCAGAGACAGCACTGTGAGTTTAGAGTCCTCCGGCCAGTAGGGCGGAGACAGCACTCAGAGTATAGAGTCCTCCGTCCGGTGGGCGGAGAGAGCACTCGGCGTACAGAGTCCACCGTCCGGTAGGGCGGAGACAGCACTCGGAGAATAGAGTCCTCCGGCCAGTAGGGCGGAGTCAGCACTCGGAGTATAGAGTCCTCCGTCCGGTAGGGCGGAGACAGCACTCGGAATATAGAGTCCTCCGTCCGGTACGCCGGAGACAGCACTCTGAGAATAGAGTCCTCCGACCAGTAGGGTGGAGACAGCACTCGGAATATAGAGTCCTCCGTCCGGTAGGGCGGAGACAGCACTCGAACTGTAGAGTCCTCCGGCCGGTAGGGCGGAAACAGCAGTCGGACAATAGAGTCCTCCGGCCGGTAGGTCGAAGACAGCACTCGGAGTATAGAGTCCTCTGGCCGGTAGGGTGGGAAAGCACTCGGACTATAGAGCACTCCGGCCAGTGACAGCACTCGGATAATAGAGTCCTCCGGCCGGTAGGGCGGAGGCAGCACTCAGAGTATAGAGTCCTCCGGCCAGTAGGGCGGAGACTGCACTCGGAGTACAGAGTGCGCAGGCTGGTAGGGCCGAGTCAGCACTCGGACTATAGAATCCTCCGGCCGGTAGGGCGGAGACAGCACTCGGACAATAGAGTCCTCCGGCCGGTAAGGCGGAGACAGCACTCGGAGTATAGAGTCCTCCGGCCGGTAGGGCGGAGACAGCACTCGGAGTATAGAGGCCTCCGGCCATTAGGGCGGAGACAGGTTTCAGAGTATAGAGTCCTCCGGCCGGTAGGGCGGAGACAGGTTTCAGAGTATAGAGTCCTCCGGCCGGTAAGGCGGAGACAGCACTCGGACAATAGAGTCCTCCGGCCGGTAGGGTGGAGACAGCACTCTGAGTATAGAGTCCTCCGGCCAGTAGGGCGGAGACAGCACTCAGAGTATCGAATCCTCCGGCCGGTAGGGCGGAGACAGCACTCGGAGTATAGAGTCCTCCGGCCGGTAGGACGGAGACAGCACTCGGACAATAGAGTCCTCCGGCCGGTAGGGCGGAGACAGCACTCGGACAATATAGTCCTCCGGCCGGTAGGGCGGAGACAGCACTCGGATAATAGACTCCTCCGTCCGGTAGGGCGGAGACAGCACTCGGAGAATAGAGTGCTCCGTCCGGTACGGCGGAAACAGCACTCTGAGTATAGAGTCCTCCGTCCGGTGGGCGGAGAGAGCACTCGGAGTACAGAGTCCACCGGCCGGTAGGGCGGAGACAGCACTCGGAGAATAGAGTCCTCCGTCCGGTAGGGCGGAGACAGCACTCGGAGAATAGAGTCTTCCGGCCAGTAGGGCGGAGACAGCACTCGGAGAATAGAGTCCTCCGGCCAGTAGGGCGGAGACAGCACCCGGAAAATAGAGTCCTCCGTCCGGTAGGGCGGAGACAGCACTCGAACTATAGAGTCCTCCGGCCGGTAGGGCGGAGACAGCAGTCGGAGTATAGAGTCCTCTCGCCGGTAGGGCGGAGACAGCAGTCGGAGTATAGAGTCCACCGGCCGGTAGGGCGGAGACAGCAGTCGGACAATAGAGTCCTCTGGCCGGTAGGGCGGAGACAGCAGTCGGAGTACAGTGTCCACCGGCAGTAGGGCAGAGACAGCACTCGGAGTACAGAGTGCATCGGCCGGTAGGGCCGAGACAGCACTCGGACTATAGAATCCTCCGGCCGGTAGGGCGGAGACAGCACTCGGACAATAGAGTCCTCCGGCCGGTAGGGCAGAGACAGCACTTGGACTATAGAGTTCTCCGGCTGGTAGGGCAGAGACAGCACTCGGACAATAGAGTCCTCTCACCGGTTGGGCGGAGACAGCTTTCAGAGTATAGAGTCCACCGTCCGGTAGGCGGAGACTGCACTCGGAGTACAGATTCCACCGGCCAGTGGGGCAGAGACAGCACTGTGAGTTTAGAGTCCTCCGGCCAGTAGGGCGGAGACAGCACTCAGAGTATAGAGTCCTCCGTCCGGTGGGCGGAGAGAGCACTCGGCGTACAGAGTCCACCGTCCGGTAGGGCGGAGACAGCACTCGGAGAATAGAGTCCTCCGGCCAGTAGGGCGGAGTCAGCACTCGGAGTATAGAGTCCTCCGTCCGGTAGGGCGGAGACAGCACTCGGAATATAGAGTCCTCCGTCCGGTACGCCGGAGACAGCACTCTGAGAATAGAGTCCTCCGACCAGTAGGGTGGAGACAGCACTCGGAATATAGAGTCCTCCGTCCGGTAGGGCGGAGACAGCACTCGAACTGTAGAGTCCTCCGGCCGGTAGGGCGGAAACAGCAGTCGGACAATAGAGTCCTCCGGCCGGTAGGTCGAAGACAGCACTCGGAGTATAGAGTCCTCTGGCCGGTAGGGTGGGAAAGCACTCGGACTATAGAGCACTCCGGCCAGTGACAGCACTCGGATAATAGAGTCCTCCGGCCGGTAGGGCGGAGGCAGCACTCAGAGTATAGAGTCCTCCGGCCAGTAGGGCGGAGACTGCACTCGGAGTACAGAGTGCGCAGGCTGGTAGGGCCGAGTCAGCACTCGGACTATAGAATCCTCCGGCCGGTAGGGCGGAGACAGCACTCGGACAATAGAGTCCTCCGGCCGGTAAGGCGGAGACAGCACTCGGAGTATAGAGTCCTCCGGCCGGTAGGGCGGAGACAGCACTCGGAGTATAGAGGCCTCCGGCCATTAGGGCGGAGACAGGTTTCAGAGTATAGAGTCCTCCGGCCGGTAGGGCGGAGACAGGTTTCAGAGTATAGAGTCCTCCGGCCGGTAAGGCGGAGACAGCACTCGGACAATAGAGTCCTCCGGCCGGTAGGGTGGAGACAGCACTCTGAGTATAGAGTCCTCCGGCCAGTAGGGCGGAGACAGCACTCAGAGTATCGAATCCTCCGGCCGGTAGGGCGGAGACAGCACTCGGAGTATAGAGTCCTCCGGCCGGTAGGACGGAGACAGCACTCGGACAATAGAGTCCTCCGGCCGGTAGGGCGGAGACAGCACTCGGACAATAGAGTCCTCCGGCCGGTAGGGCGGAGACAGCACTTGGACTATAGAGTTCTCCGGCCGTTAGGGCGGAGACAGCACTCGGACAATAGAGTCCTCTCACCGGTTGGGCGGAGACAGCTTTCAGAGTATAGAGTCCACCGTCCGGTAGGCGGAGACTGCACTCGGAGTACAGATTCCACCGGCCAATGGGGCAGAGACAGCACTGTGAGTTTAGAGTGCTCCGGCCAGTAGGGCGGAGACAGCACTCAGAGTATAGAGTCCTCCGTCCGGTGGGCGGAGAGAGCACTCGGAGTACAGAGTCCACCGTCCGGTAGGGCGGAGACAGCACTCGGAGAATAGAGTCCTCCGGCCAGTAGGGCGGAGACAGCACTCGGAGTATAGAGTCCTCCGTCCGGTAGGGCGGAGACAGCACTCGGAATATAGAGTCCTCCGTCCGGTACGGCGGAGACAGCACTCTGAGAATAGAGTCCTCCGGCCAGTAGGGTGGAGACAGCACTCGGAATATAGAGTCCTCCGTCCGGTAGGGCGGAGACAGCACTCGGACAATAGATTCCTCCGGCCGGTAAGGCGGAGACAGCACTCGGAGTATAGAGTCCTCCGGCCGGTAGGGCGGAGACAGCACTCGGAGTATAGAGGCCTCCGGCCATTAGGGCGGAGACAGGTTTCAGAGTATAGAGTCCTCCGGCCGGTAGGGCGGAGACAGGTTTCAGAGTATAGAGTCCTCCGGCCGGTAAGGCGGAGACAGCACTCGGACAATAGAGTCCTCCGGCCGGTAGGGTGGAGACAGCACTCTGAGTATAGAGTCCTCCGGCCAGTAGGGCGGAGACAGCACTCAGAGTATCGAATCCTCCGGCCGGTAGGGCGGAGACAGCACTCGGAGTATAGAGTCCTCCGGCCGATAGGACGGAGACAGCACTCGGACAATAGAGTCCTCCGGCCGGTAGGGCGGAGACAGCACTCGGACAATAGAGTCCTCCGGCTGGTAGGGCGGAGACAGCACTCGGACAATAGAGTCCTCCGGCCGGTAGGGCGGAGACAGCACTCAGAGTATAGAGTCCTCCGGCCGATAGGGCGGAGACAGCACTCGGAGAATAGAGTCCTCCGGCCGGTAGGGCGGAGACAGCACTCGGACAATACAGTCCTCCAGCCGGTAGGGCGAAGACAGCACTCGAACAATACAGTCCTCTGGCCAGAGAGAGCACTCGGACAATAGAGTCCTCCGGCTGGTAGGGCGGAGACAGCACTCGGAGTATAGAGTCCTCCGGCCAGAGAGAGCACTCAGACAATAGAGTCCTCCGGCAGATAGGGAGGAGACAGCCCTCGGAATATAGAGTCCTCCGGCCAGTTGGGCGGAGACAGCACTCGGACAATAGAATCCTCCGGCCGGTAGGGCGGAGACAGCACTCAGAGTATAGAGTCCTCTGGCCGGTAGGGCGGAGACAGCACTCGGAAAATAGAGTCCTCTCACCGGTAGGGCGGAGACAGCACTCGGACAATAGAGTCCTCCGGCCGGTAGGGCGGAGACCGCACTCGGACAATAGAGTCCTCCGGCCGGTAGGGCGGAGACAGCACTTGGACTATAGAGTTCTCCGGCCGGTAGGGCGGAGACAGCACTCGGACAATAGAGTCCTCTCACCGGTTGGGCGGAGACAGCTTTCAGAGTATAGAGTCCACCGTCCGGTAGGCGGAGACTGCACTCGGAGTACAGATTCCACCGGCCATGGGGCAGAGACAGCACTGTGAGTTTAGAGTCCTCCAGCCAGTAGGGCGGAGACAGCACTCAGAGTATAGAGTCCTCCGTCCGGTGGGCGGAGAGAGCACTCGGAGTACAGAGTCCACCGGCCGGTATTGCGGAGACAGCACTCGGAGAATAGAGTCCTCCGTCCGGTAGGGCGGAGACAGCACTCGGAGAATAGAGTCTTCCGGCCAGTAGGGCAGAGACAGCACTCGGAGAATAGAGTACTCCGGCCGGTAGGGCGGAGACAGCACTCGGATAATAGACTCCTCCGTCCGGTAGGGCGGAGACAGCACTCGGAGAATAGAGTGCTCCGTCCGGTACGGCGGAAACAGCACTCTGAGTATAGAGTCCTCCGTCCGGTGGGCGGAGAGAGCACTCGGAGTACAGAGTCCACCGGCCGGTAGGGCGGAGACAGCACTCGGAGAATAGAGTCCTCCGTCCGGTAGGGCGGAGACAGCACTCGGAGAATAGAGTCTTCCGGCCAGTAGGGCGGAGACAGCACTCGGAGAATAGAGTCCTCCGGCCAGTAGGGCGGAGACAGCACCCGGAAAATAGAGTCCTCCGTCCGGTAGGGCGGAGACAGCACTCGAACTATAGAGTCCTCCGGCCGGTAGGGCGGAGACAGCGGTCGGAGTATAGAGTCCTCTCGCCGGTAGGGCGGAGACAGCAGTCGGAGTATAGAGTCCACCGGCCGGTAGGGCGGAGACAGCAGTCGGACAATAGAGTCCTCTGGCCGGTAGGGCGGAGACAGCAGTCGGAGTACAGTGTCCACCGGCAGTAGGGCAGAGACAGCACTCGGAGTACAGAGTGCATCGGCCGGTAGGGCCGAGACAGCACTCGGACTATAGAATCCTCCGGCCGGTAGGGCGGAGACAGCACTCGGACAATAGAGTCCTCCGGCCGGTAGGGCAGAGACAGCACTTGGACTATAGAGTTCTCCGGCTGGTAGGGCAGAGACAGCACTCGGACAATAGAGTCCTCTCACCGGTTGGGCGGAGACAGCTTTCAGAGTATAGAGTCCACCGTCCGGTAGGCGGAGACTGCACTCGGAGTACAGATTCCACCGGCCAGTGGGGCAGAGACAGCACTGTGAGTTTAGAGTCCTCCGGCCAGTAGGGCGGAGACAGCACTCAGAGTATAGAGTCCTCCGTCCGGTGGGCGGAGAGAGCACTCGGCGTACAGAGTCCACCGTCCGGTAGGGCGGAGACAGCACTCGGAGAATAGAGTCCTCCGGCCAGTAGGGCGGAGTCAGCACTCGGAGTATAGAGTCCTCCGTCCGGTAGGGCGGAGACAGCACTCGGAATATAGAGTCCTCCGTCCGGTACGGCGGAGACAGCACTCTGAGAATAGAGTCCTCCGACCAGTAGGGTGGAGACAGCACTCGGAATATAGAGTCCTCCGTCCGGTAGGGCGGAGACAGCACTCGAACTGTAGAGTCCTCCGGCCGGTAGGGCGGAAACAGCAGTCGGACAATAGAGTCCTCCGGCCGGTAGGTCGAAGACAGCACTCGGAGTATAGAGTCCTCTGGCCGGTAGGGTGGGAAAGCACTCGGACTATAGAGCACTCCGGCCAGTGACAGCACTCGGATAATAGAGTCCTCCGGCCGGTAGGGCGGAGGCAGCACTCAGAGTATAGAGTCCTCCGGCCAGTAGGGCGGAGACTGCACTCGGAGTACAGAGTGCGCAGGCTGGTAGGGCCGAGTCAGCACTCGGACTATAGAATCCTCCGGCCGGTAGGGCGGAGACAGCACTCGGACAATAGAGTCCTCCGGCCGGTAAGGCGGAGACAGCACTCAGAGTATAGAGTCCTCCGGCCGGTAGGGCGGAGACAGCACTCGGAGTATAGAGGCCTCCGGCCATTAGGGCGGAGACAGGTTTCAGAGTATAGAGTCCTCCGGCCGGTAGGGCGGAGACAGGTTTCAGAGTATAGAGTCCTCCGGCCGGTAAGGCGGAGACAGCACTCGGACAATAGAGTCCTCCGGCCGGTAGGGTGGAGACAGCACTCTGAGTATAGAGTCCTCCGGCCAGTAGGGCGGAGACAGCACTCAGAGTATCGAATCCTCCGGCCGGTAGGGCGGAGACAGCACTCGGAGTATAGAGTCCTCCGGCCGGTAGGACGGAGACAGCACTCGGACAATAGAGTCCTCCGGCCGGTAGGGCGGAGACAGCACTCGGACAATAGAGTCCTCCGGCTGGTAGGGCGGAGACAGCACTCGGACAATAGAGTCCTCCGGCCGGTAGGGCGGAGACAGCACTCAGAGTATAGAGTCCTCCGGCCGATAGGGCGGAGACAGCACTCGGAGAATAGAGTCCTCCGGCCGGTAGGGCGGAGACAGCACTCGGACAATACAGTCCTCCGGCCGGTAGGGCCGTGACAGCACTCGGACAATAGAGTCCTCCGGCCGTTAGGGCGAAGACAGCACTCGGACAATACAGTCCTCTGGCCAGAGAGAGCACTCGGACAATAGAGTCCTCCGGCTGGTAGGGCGGAGACAGCACTCGGAGTATAGTGTCCTCCGGCCAGAGAGAGCACTCAGACAATAGAGTCCTCCGGCAGACAGGGAGGAGACAGCCCTCGGAATATAGAGTCCTCCGGCCAGTTGGGCGGAGACAGCACTCGGACAAGAGAATCCTCCGGCCGGTAGGGCGGAGACAGCACTCAGAGTATAGAGTCCTCTGGCCGGTAGGGCGGAGACAGCACTCGGAAAATAGAGTCCTCTCACCGGTAGGGCGGAGACAGCACTCGGACAATAGAGTCCTCCGGCCGGTAGGGCGGAGACCGCACTCGGACAATAGAGTCCTCCGGCCGGTAGGGCGGAGACAGCACTTGGACTATAGAGTTCTCCGGCCGGTAGGGCGGAGACAGCACTCGGACAATAGAGTCCTCTCACCGGTTGGGCGGAGACAGCTTTCAGAGTATAGAGTCCACCGTCCGGTAGGCGGAGACTGCACTCGGAGTACAGATTCCACCGGCCAGTGGGGCAGAGACAGCACTGTGAGTTTAGAGTCCTCCAGCCAGTAGGGCGGAGACAGCACTCAGAGTATAGAGTCCTCCGTCCGGTGGGCGGAGAGAGCACTCGGAGTACAGAGTCCACCGGCCGGTAGGGCGGAGACAGCACTCGGAGAATAGAGTCCTCCGTCCGGTAGGGCGGAGACAGCACTCGGAGAATAGAGTCTTCCGGCCAGTAGGGCAGAGACAGCACTCGGAGAATAGAGTTCTCCGGCCGGTAGGGCGGAGACAGCACTCGGATAATAGACTCCTCCGTCCGCTAGGGCGGAGACAGCACTCGGAGTATAGAGTGCTCCGTCCGGTACGGCGGAAACAGCACTCTGAGTATAGAGTCCTCCGTCCGGTGGGCGGAGAGAGCACTCGGAGTACAGAGTCCTCCGTCCGGTAGGGCGGAGACAGCACTCGGAGAATAGAGTCTTCCGGCCAGTAGGGCGGAGACAGCACTCGGAGAATAGAGTCCTCCGGCCAGTAGGGCGGAGACAGCACCCGGAATATAGAGTCCTCCGTCCGGTAGGGCGGAGACAGCACTCGAACTATAGAGTCTTCCGGCCGGTAGGGCGGAGACAGCAGTCGGAGTATAGAGTCCACCGTCCGGTAGGGCGGAGACAGCACTCGGAGAATAGAGTCCTCCGGCCAGTAGGGCGGAGACAGCACTCGGAGTATAGAGTCCTCCGTCCGGTAGGGCGGAGACAGCACTCGGAATATAGAGTCCTCCGTCCGGTACGCCGGAGACAGCACTCTGAGAATAGAGTCCTCCGACCAGTAGGGTGGAGACAGCACTCGGAATATAGAGTCCTCCGTCCGGTAGGGCGGAGACAGCACTCGAACTGTAGAGTCCTCCGGCCGGTAGGGCGGAAACAGCAGTCGGACAATAGAGTCCTCCTGCCGGTAGGTCGAAGACAGCACTCGGAGTATAGAGTCCTCTGGCCGGTAGGGTGGGAAAGCACTCGGACTATAGAGCACTCCGGCCAGTGACAGCAATCGGATAATAGAGTCCTCCGGCCGGTAGGGCGGAGGCAGCACTCAGAGTATAGAGTCCTCCGGCCAGTAGGGCGGAGACTGCACTCGGAGTACAGAGTGCGCAGGCTGGTAGGGCCGAGTCAGCACTCGGACTATAGAATCCTCCGGCCGGTAGAGCGGAGACAGCACTCGGACAATAGAGTCCTCCGGCCGGTAAGGCGGAGACAGCACTCGGAGTACAGTGTCCTCCGGCCGGTAGGGTGGAGACAGCACTCGGAGTATAGAGGCCTCCGGCCATTAGGGCGGAGACAGGTTTCAGAGTATAGAGTCCTCCGGCCGGTAGGGCGGAGACAGGTTTCAGAGTATAGAGTCCTCCGGCCGGTAAGGCGGAGACAGCACTCGGACAATAGAGTCCTCCGGCCGGTAGGGTGGAGACAGCACTCTGAGTATCGAATCCTCCGGCCGGTAGGGCGGAGACAGCACTCGGAGTATAGAGTCCTCCGTCCGGTGGGCGGAGAGAGCACTCGGAATACAGAGTCCTCCGTCCGGTAGGGCGGAGACAGCACTCGGAGAATAGAGTCTTCCGGCCAGTAGGGCGGAGACAGCACTCGGAGAATAGAGTCCTCCGGCCAGTAGGGCGGAGACAGCACCCGGAATATAGAGTCCTCCGTCCGGTAGGGCGGAGACAGCACTCGAACTATAGAGTCTTCCGGCCGGTAGGGCGGAGACAGCAGTCGGAGTATAGAGTCCACCGTCCGGTAGGGCGGAGACAGCACTCGGAGAATAGAGTACTCCGGCCAGTAGGGCGGAGACAGCACTCGGAGTATAGAGTCCTCCGTCCGGTACGGCGGAGACAGCACTCTGAGAATAGAGTCCTCCGACCAGTAGGGTGGAGACAGCACTCGGAATATAGAGTCCTCCGTCCGGTAGGGCGGAGACAGCACTCGAACTGTAGAGTCCTCCGGCCGGTAGGGCGGAAACAGCAGTCGGACAATAGAGTCCTCCTGCCGGTAGGTCGAAGACAGCACTCGGAGTATAGAGTCCTCTGGCCGGTAGGGTGGGAAAGCACTCGGACTATAGAGCACTCCGGCCAGTGACAGCACTCGGATAATAGAGTCCTCCGGCCGGTAGGGCGGAGGCAGCACTCAGAGTATAGAGTCCTCCGGCCAGTAGGGCGGAGACTGCACTCGGAGTACAGAGTGCGCAGGCTGGTAGGGCCGAGTCAGCACTCGGACTATAGAATCCTCCGGCCGGTAGAGCGGAGACAGCACTCGGACAATAGAGTCCTCCGGCCGGTAAGGCGGAGACAGCACTCGGAGTATAGTGTCCTCCGGCCGGTAGGGCGGAGACAGCACTCGGAGTATAGAGGCCTCCGGCCATTAGGGCGGAGACAGGTTTCAGAGTATAGAGTCCTCCGGCCGGTAGGGCGGAGACAGGTTTCAGAGTATAGAGTCCTCCGGCCGGTAAGGCGGAGACAGCACTCGGACAATAGAGTCCTCCGGCCGGTAGGGTGGAGACAGCACTCTGAGTATCGAATCCTCCGGCCGGTAGGGCGGAGACAGCACTCGGAGTATAGAGTCCTCCGCCCGGTAGGACGGAGACAGCACTCGGACAATAGAGTCCTCCGGCCGGTAGGACGGAGACAGCACTCAGATTATAGAGTCCTCCGGCCGATAGGGCGGAGACAGCACTCGGAGAATAGAGTCCTCCGGCCGGTAGGGCGGAGACAGCACTCGGACAATACAGTCCTCCGGCCGGTAGGGCCGTGACAGCACTCGGACAATAGAGTCCTCCGGCCGGTAGGGCGAAGACAGCACTCGGACAATACAGTCCTCTGGCCAGAGTGAGCACTCGGACAATAGAGTCCTCCGGCTGGTAGGGCGGAGACAGCACTCGGAGTATAGAGTCCTCCGGCCAGAGAGAGCACTCAGACAATAGAGTCCTCCGGCAGATAGGGAGGAGACAGCCCTCGGAATATAGAGTCCTCCGGCCAGTTGGGCGGAGACAGCACTCGGACAATAGAATCCTCCGGCCGGTAGGGCGGAGACAGCACTCAGAGTATAGAGTCCTCTGGCCGGTAGGGCGGAGACAGCACTCGGAAAATAGAGTCCTCTCACCGGTAGGGCGGAGACAGCACTCGGACAATAGAGTCCTCCGGCCGGTAGGGCGGAGACCGCACTCGGACAATAGAGTCCTCCGGCCGGTAGGGCGGAGACAGCACTTGGACTATAGAGTTCTCCGGCCGGTAGGGCGGAGACAGCACTCGGACAATAGAGTCCTCTCACCGGTTGGGCGGAGACAGCTTTCAGAGTATAGAGTCCACCGTCCGGTAGGCGGAGACTGCACTCGGAGTACAGATTCCACCGGCCAGTGGGGCAGAAACAGCACTGTGAGTTTAGAGTCCTCCAGCCAGTAGGGCGGAGACAGCACTCAGAGTATAGAGTCCTCCGTCCGGTGGGCGGAGAGAGCACTCGGAGTACAGAGTCCACCGGCCGGTAGGGCGGAGACAGCACTCGGAGAATAGAGTCCTCCGTCCGGTAGGGCGGAGACAGCACTCGGAGAATAGAGTCTTCCGGCCAGTAGGGCAGAGACAGCACTCGGAGAATAGAGTACTCCGGCCGGTAGGGCGGAGACAGCACTCGGATAATAGACTCCTCCGTCCGGTAGGGCGGAGACAGCACTCGGAGAATAGAGTGCTCCGTCCGGTACGGTGGAAACAGCACTCTGAGTATAGAGTCCTCCGTCCGGTGGGCGGAGAGAGCACTCGGAGTACAGAGTCCACCGGCTGGTAGGGCGGAGACAGCACTCGGAGAATAGAGTCCTCCGTCCGGTAGGGCGGAGACAGCACTCGGAGAATAGAGTCTTCCGGCCAGTAGGGCGGAGACAGCACTCGGAGAATAGAGTCCTCCGGCCAGTAGGGCGGAGACAGCACCCGGAATATAGAGTCCTCCGTCCGGTAGGGCGGAGACAGCACTCGAACTATAGAGTCCTCCGGCCGGTAGGGCGGAGACAGCAGTCGGAGTATAGAGTCCTCTCGCCGGTAGGGCGGAGACAGCAGTCGGAGTATAGAGTCCACCGGCCGGTAGGGCGGAGACAGCAGTCGGACAATAGAGTCCTCTGGCCGGTAGGGCGGAGACAGCAGTCGGAGTACAGTGTCCACCGGCAGTAGGGCAGAGACAGCACTCGGAGTACAGAGTGCGTCGGCCGGTAGGGCCGAGACAGCACTCGGACTATAGAATCCTCCGGCCGGTAGGGCGGAGACAGCACTCGGACAATAGAGTCCTCCGGCCGGTAGGGCGGAGACAGCACTCGGACAATAGAGTCCTCCGGCCGGTAGGGCGGAGACAGCACTCAGACAATAGAGTCCTCCGGCCGGTAGGGCGGAGACAGCACTCGGAATATAGAGTCCTCCGGCCAGTAGAGCGGAGACAGCACTCGGACAATAGAATCCTCCGGCTGGTAGGGCGGAGACAGCACTCAGAGTATAGAGTCCTCTGGCCGGTAGGGCGGAGACAGCCCTCGGACAATAGAGTCCTCTGGCTGGTAGGGCGGAGACAGCACTCGGACAATAGAGTCCTCCGGCCGGTAGGGCGGAGACAGCACTCGGAGTATAGACTCCTCCGGCCGATAGGGCAGAGACAGCACTCGGAGAATAGAGTCCTCTCACCGGTAGGGCCGTGACAGCACTCGGACAATAGAGTCCTCCGGCCGGTAGGGCGGAGACAGCACTCGGAGTATAGAGTCCTCCGGCCAGAGAGAGCACTCGGACAATAGAGTCCTCCGGCAGATAGGGCGGAGAGAGCACTCGGAATATAGAGTCCTCCGGCCAGTAGAGCGGAGACAGCACTCGGACAATAGAATCCTCCGGCTGGTAGGGCGGGGACAGCACTCAGAGTATAGAGTCCTCCGGCCGGTAGGGCGGAGACAGCACTCAGAGTATAGAGTCCTCTGGCCGGTAGGGCGGAGACAGCACTCGGACAATAGAGTCCTCCGGCCGGTAGGGCAGAGACAGCACTCGGACTATTGAGTTCTCCGGCCGGTAGGGCGGAGACAGCACTCGGAGAATAGAGTCTTCCGGCCAGTAGGGCGGAGACAGCACTCGGAGAATAGAGTCCTCCGGCCAGTAGGGCGGAGACAGCACCCGGAATATAGAGTCCTCCGTCCGGTAGGGCGGAGACAGCACTCGAACTATAGAGTCCTCCGGCCGGTAGGGCGGAGACAGCAGTCGGAGTATAGAGTCCTCTCGCCGGTAGGGCGGAGACAGCAGTCGGAGTATAGATTCCACCGGCCGGTAGGGCGGAGACAGCAGTCGGACAATAGAGTCCTCTGGCCGGTAGGGCGGAGACAGCAGTCGGAGTACAGTGTCCACCGGCAGTAGGGCAGAGACAGCACTCGGAGTACAGAGTGCGTCGGCCGGTAGGGCCGAGACAGCACTCGGACTATAGAATCCTCCGGCCGGTAGGGCGGAGACAGCACTCGGACAATAGAGTCCTCCGGCCGGTAGGGCGGAGACAGCACTCGGACAATAGAGTCCTCCGGCCGGTAGGGCGGAGACAGCACTCAGACAATAGAGTCCTCCGGCCGGTAGGGCGGAGACAGCACTCGGAATATAGAGTCCTCCGGCCAGTAGAGCGGAGACAGCACTCGGACAATAGAATCCTCCGGCTGGTAGGGCGGAGACAGCACTCAGAGTATAGAGTCCTCTGGCCGGTAGGGCGGAGACAGCCCTCGGACAATAGAGTCCTCTGGCTGGTAGGGCGGAGACAGCACTCGGACAATAGAGTCCTCCGGCCGGTAGGGCGGAGACAGCACTCGGAGTATAGACTCCTCCGGCCGATAGGGCAGAGACAGCACTCGGAGAATAGAGTCCTCTCACCGGTAGGGCCGTGACAGCACTCGGACAATAGAGTCCTCCGGCCGGTAGGGCGGAGACAGCACTCGGAGTATAGAGTCCTCCGGCCAGAGAGAGCACTCGGACAATAGAGTCCTCCGGCAGATAGGGCGGAGAGAGCACTCGGAATATAGAGTCCTCCGGCCAGTAGAGCGGAGACAGCACTCGGACAATAGAATCCTCCGGCTGGTAGGGCGGGGACAGCACTCAGAGTATAGAGTCCTCCGGCCGGTAGGGCGGAGACAGCACTCAGAGTATAGAGTCCTCTGGCCGGTAGGGCGGAGACAGCACTCGGACAATAGAGTCCTCCGGCCGGTAGGGCAGAGACAGCACTCGGACTATTGAGTTCTCTGGCCGGTAGGGCGGAGACAGCACTCGGACAATAGAGTCCTCTCACCGGTTGGGCGGAGACAGCTTTCAGAGTATAGAGTCCTCCGTCCGGTAGGCGGAGACTGCACTCGGAGTACAGAGTCCACCGGCCAATGGGACAGAGACAGCGCTGTGAGTATAGAGTCCTCCGGCCAGTAGGGCGGGGACAGCACTCGGAGTATAGAGTCCACCGGCTGGTAGGGCGGAGACAGCACTCAGAGTATAGAGTCCACCGTCCGGTGGGCGGAGAGAGCACTCGGAGTATAGAGTCCTCCGGCCGGTAGGGCGGAGACAGCACTCGGACAATAGAGACCTCCGGCTGGTAGGGCGGAGACAGCACTCGGACAATAGAGTCCTCCGGCCGGTAGGGCGGAGGCAGCACTCGGAGTATAGAGTCCATCGTCCGGTGGGCGGAGAGAGCACTCGGAGTATAGAGTCCTCCGGCCGGTAGGGCGGAGACAGCACTCGGAGAATAGAGTCCTCCGGCCGGTAGGGCGGAGACAGCACTTGGAGTATGGAGTCCTCCGGCCGGTAGTGCGGAGACAGCACTTGGAGTATAGAGTCCACCGGCCGGTAGGACGGAGACAGCACTCAGGCAATAGAGTCCTCCGGCCGCTACAGCAGAGACAGTACTCGGACTATTGAGTCCTCCGGCCGGTAGGGCGGAGACAGCACTCGGAGTATAGAGTCCTCTGGCCGGAAGGGCGGAGACAGCTATCAGACAATAGGGTCCTCCGGCCGGTAGGGCGTAGACAGCACTCGGACAATAGAGTCCTCCGGCCTTTAAGGCGGAGACAGCACTCGGACTATAGAGTCCTCCGGTCAGTAGGCCGGAGACAGCATTCTGAGTACAGAGTCCACCGTCCGGTAGGGCGGAGACAGCACTCGGAGTATAGAGTCCTCCAGCCAGTAGGGCGGAGACAGCACTCGGAGTATAGAGTCCTCCGTCCGGTAGGGTGGAGACAGCACTCGGAATATAGAGTCCTCCGTCCGGTACGGCGGAGACAGCACTCTGAGAATAGAGTCCTCCGGCCAGTAGGGCGGAGACAGCACTCGGAATATAGAGTCCTCCGGCCAGTACGGCGGAGACAGCACTCGGAATATAGAGTCCTCCGTCCGGTAGGGCGGAGACAGCACTCGAACTGTAGAGTCCTCTGGCCGGTAGGGCGGAAACAGCAGTCGGAGTATAGAGTCCTCCGGCCGGTAGGGCGGAAACAGCAGTCGGACAATAGAGTCCTCCGGCCGGTAGGTCGAAGACAGCACTCGGAATATAGAGTCCTCTGGCCGGTAGGGCGGGACAGCACTCGGACTATAGAGCACTCCGGCCAGAGACAGCACTCGGATAATAGAGTCCTCCGGCCAGTAGGGCGGAGACTGCACTCGGAGTACAGAGTGCGCAGGCCGGTAGGGCCGAGTCAGCACTCGGACTATAGAATCCTCCGGCCGGTAGGGCGGAGACAGCACTCGGACAATAGAGTCCTCCGGCCGGTTAGGCGGAGACAGCACTCGGAGTATAGAGTCCTCCGGCCGGTAGGGCGGAGACTGCACTCGGAGTACAGAGTGCGCAGGCCGGTAGGGCCGAGTCAGCACTCGGACTATAGAATCCTCCGGCCGGTAGGGCGGAGACAGCACTCGGACAATAGAGTCCTCCGGCCGGTTAGGCGGAGACAGCACTCGGAGTATAGAGTCCTCCGGCCGGTAGGGCGGAGACAGCACTCGGAGTATAGAGGCCTCCGGCCATTAGGGCGGAGACAGGTTTCAGAGTATAGAGTCCTCCGGCCGGTAGGGCGGAGACAGGTTTCAGAGTATAGAGTCCTCCGGCCGGTAAGGCGGAGACAGCACTCGGACAATAGAGTCCTCCGGCCGGTAGGGTGGAGACAGCACTCTGAGTATAGAGTCCTCCGGCCAGTAGGGCGGAGACAGCACTCAGAGTATAGAATCCTCCGGCCGGTAGGGCGGAGACAGCACTCGGAGTATAGAGTCCTCCGGCCGATAGGACGGAGACAGCACTCGGACAATAGAGTCCTCCGGCCGGTAGGGCGGAGACAGCAGTCGGACAATAGAGTCCTCCGGCTGGTAGGGCGGAGACAGCACTCGGACAATAGAGTCCTCCGGCCGGTAGGGCGGAGACAGCACTCGGAGAATAGAGTCCTCCGGCCGGTGGGGCGAAGACAGCACTCGGACAATACAGTCCTCCGGCCAGAGAGAGCACTCGGACAATAGAGTCCTCCGGCTGGTAGGGCGGAGACAGCACTCGGAGTATAGAGTCCTCCGGCCAGAGAGAGCACTCGGACAATAGAGTCCTCCGGCAGATAGGGAGGAGACAGCACTCGGAATATAGAGTCCTCCGGCCAGATGGGCGGAGACAGCACTCGGACAATAGAATCCTCCGGCCGGTAGGGCGGAGACAGCACTCAGAGTATAGAGTCCTCTGGCCGGTAGGGCGGAGACAGCACTCGGAAAATAGAGTCCTCTCACCGGTAGGGCGGAGACAGCACTCGGACAATAGAGTCCTCCGGCCGGTAGGGCGGAGACAGCACTCGGACAATAGAGTCCTCCGGCCGGTAGGGCGGAGACAGCACTTGGACTATAGAGTTCTCCGGCCGGTAGGGCGGAGACAGCACTCGGAAAATAGAGTCCTCTCACTGGTTGGGCGGTGACAGCTTTCAGAGTATAGAGTCCACCGTCCGTTAGGCGGAGACTGCACTCGGAGTACAGATTCCACCGGCCAGTGGGGCAGAGACAGCACTGTGAGTTTAGAGTCCTCCGGCCAGTAGGGCGGAGACAGCACTCAGAGTATAGAGTCCTCTGTCCGGTGGGCGGAGAGAG